>NC_059327.1:76291602-76612852 GCF_018350155.1 Leopardus geoffroyi | reverse complement strand
CTGTAACATTAAGGTGTCTTGAAACTGCAAAACCCTCAATACACCCCCTTCCCCTGAACCTGCACTCTGCCCCAAACGCACACCCATAGGCTTTTACATGTTGTAAGATAAGGCACCAGAAAGCTCTGACCCAGTAATTCATGTCATTTCCATGACACTCTTGTAGCTGAGATCAACAAGAATAGAATTAAACAAATGCTATTCCTGCCTTTATTCGGTCCTTTTGCCCTCAAGTCCTTGACCTGTATTCCTTCCTCTAAACACCAAAAATGATATGTCCTGAAATGTAACTTATTTTAGTATTCTTAATACTTTTAAGTATTCTTAATAATAAGCATAAGATATATCTACTCTATATTGGTGCATACTTGTAGTCAAAACAAAAATTTCCCATAACAGGTAGCTTTCTACTTAGTTTAAAATCTGACTTAAAAAAATTAAAATTATTTTCTATATACTGGAAAATTTCTAAAACTAGACGTAGATGTTTGTTAGACGCATAAGCTACTTAAAACACAAGTGGAAACTAGTTACACCTATACATAATACACAATTTACTATTTTCACTTTTTGTTGTCTTCTAGAAAAAGTTATGTAAAAATGAGGAGCTTTCTTTCTAAAGGGAAATTACAGAACATTTTCATTTTAAATGAGTCAAACATGTTTTTAAGATTTATAGCATAAAATATTCCAATAAAATCATATTTTATAATTAGTGTAAGTTGCCTTAGAAGGTAACTTAATTATTTTGTTTCTGGAAATTTAAAATAAAATAACAGCATGTTTACTTTGAGAATCTAACAAAGAGGAAGATATAGTGAATAAAATTTTAAAGAAGGCATTTAATTATCATAGTCTTAAAATTTACAAGGCAGTTCAAAAAAACACATACTGATATTTTCAAATTTATGTGTTTATAAACTCAAAAATGTAAAACAGGGAATAGTTTCTTAAAATATTGTATTTGTGCAAATTCAGATATAAGTATAGCTAATAAAATAGTTTACGTTAACTATTTCCCTTAAAAGTTAACTTCAAAAAGAATAAGTATATGAACAAATATTCTTTTAGAAGTAGTTGAGGGAACTAAAATATCTATAACAATCCCTAACTATACCCATACTGATTTTCTCCTATCCTTTTCTTCTACCCCTCATTCATAGTAGATGATAAAATACAAAGTTAAATTATTACTGTGGTCATCTGGCCTTGATAATATCCAAAGTTATTTATCTAAACCTAGGCCTTCTGTAGAAAATCAGTGGTCAAATCCTAAAGGTATCCCTTTACCTCACTGCAGAATTTCCCCAGGCTCCATGCTTGTCTGTGAGAATGTTGATAATTTTCTGGATTAGCTGAGTTGCCGTCACATGGTCTCGATATTTAGCTGCTCTTATCAAATGATCACACATCTTCTCATCTTCTCGTTTGTCTGCAGAATACTGGGCACACAGTGACTTGAATAGGAAAAAATAAACATCTATTAATACTATAAGAACATACAACATACAATAAAATAACCTCTAACATGAACTGAACCAACCAAAACTTTAAAATTACTTTTATATCCCTCATTAACTGAACTGAGATTTAGTGATCTACTACCCCAGTACAACAATCCCCCAAGAATTTATTTCTCTGAAGTCATTTATAAGATACACTCAGAAGTTGTTTTTAAGGAGACCTAAATAACTGGAAGACACCAACCATGTGAAGATGCAGGGATCCACTTTACAAGTAGCAAGAATGGGGCTGCAAAGCACTCCAGGCAAAGTGACTCAGAGGAAGGAGAGTAAAAAATGAGTTTGGAGAATCAGGCAGGGGCTGCACCATTTAGTACTGAGTCACTACACTAAGGAGTTTAGATTTTAATTTAATGCAGTGGGATACTGGAGGAAATTTTTAAGCTGGAGAGTGATATGATTGATATATATATTAAAATGATCTCTATAGGTCTATTTAAAGAATAGATTATAGGGGCACCTAAGTGGCTCAGTCAGTTAAGTGACTTCGGCTCAGGCCTGATCTCACAGTTCATGAGTTTGAGCCCCACATCGGGCTCTGTGCTGACACCTTGGAACCTGGAGCCTGTTTCAGATTCTCTGTCTCCCTCTCTCTCTGTCCCTGCCCTATTTGTGCGCTGTCTTTCTCTCTCTCTCTCTCTCTCTCTCTCTCAAAAATAAACAAATATTTAAAAATAAATAAAAAGTGGATTATAGCAGAAGAAAAGTTAAGAAGAGAGACCAGTCATGAGGCCACCACAGAGGTCCAGAAAAGAGACACTGGTGACTTGCAATAGTAAACCGGGCTAATTCTCAACAACCTTACAAGATGACAAAAAGTTTGCTCTTTTAAACCGTAGCTATGCAAAATGAATCAGCAGTACTGGAACCACCCAGGAACTTATAAAAAATGCAGAATTATAGGCTTAGTCCACACCTCCTAAATCAGAATCCAAATCTTAATGAGAACCCAAGCTGATTTATATATTAAAGTTTGAAAAGTGCTGTCTTTGATATCATCAATTTTACCAAAAAAATGTTAGGATTCATTAGCAATAACCAGGTACAGTATAATCACTAAGTTTTAAGACAATTATTTCTTCTGAAATTCAGATTCTTCTGGTGTTATTATTATACTGACTAGTTAATATATTGCTAAAAACAGGAAATCAAAGATTAATGTAAACTTTATCTTTAATTCTATTCAGAGAACCTACTGGGCTCCTCCTCTTAACTTCCAAATGCAAGTTCTCATATACAAGCACAAGTATACATAACCAATGGGAAGTTATAAAAATTTGATGTTGGAACACATATTACTAGTTTATGTGTACGATACACATTGTGATTTCCTGCCTTTCTACTGTATTCTGGTTCAAGTAGATTGTTGCCACACACTACCCCCTAGCACTGCCCCAATAAAAAGAGAGGGCGCTAACTATCCTAAACCAGTTTGGGTAATCATTACACCCACAATGACAAACTAGCTCAGGGGAAGGCACTCAACCTAACTGATGCATTAAGATGGTCAAAACTTTTGTTGGAAATTTCTTTCCTTCTTGTTAGGGTGTAAAATACGGAAGTACCTTAATTCCAGGAGTGTTGAAAGCTCTCTCTATACCATGAAGAAGGCTAGCCTGGGGATACAGCCAAAACCCAAAGTGAGCAGAGCTATGAGAATTACAGAAACATAGAGCTTATTCCAAAGAGAATCATGAACTTCTGAGTCAAAAACTAGCCTATCTTTAGACTTTCTGCTGAGACTTTTTCTTTTAGACTTTTTATGAGACTCTATAAACTCCTCTTTATTCATTGGCCAGTATGAATTAGGTTTTCCATTCATAACATCAAAAACAACCCAACTGATAGGGTGTTTATGTATATGACTAAGGAATCAAATATTTCTTAGTCTATGCAAAGCACTAGCCAATGGGGATCAAAGTTGCATTATCCTGATAGCCTTTGCCTGGGAGAATCCCCATTCCCTTCAGATTGGTAGGAGGGAAGTGGTAATAAAAGTATATTACTGACATTAAATTACTAAAGCTAAAAACTGATTTTTTTTAATTTTTATGTATTTACTTTTTGTATTTAGAGAGAGAGAGGGAGGGAGAGACTGTGTGCACAAGCAGGGGATAGGGGCAGAGAGAGGGAGAGAGAATCTTATGCAGGCTACATGCTCGGTGAGGAGCCCATCATGGGGCTCAATCCCACAACCCTGTTATCATGACCTGAACTGAAATCAAGAGTTAGATGCTCAACCAGCTGAGCTATAAAGGTGCCTCTAAAAATTATTTTTAATAATAACATATACCAAAAGTAATTAGAGGAACATCCAAACTGCTATGAAGGAAGAAAGAAAATGGAAGGGTTTGAGAACATGTATGAATATGTATTACACACACACACACACACACACACAAACATGAGATGGAAAAGCAAAGTAAAAACCAGATTGAAGTATCATCCTTGGAAGTATCTCCTATCAGTCTTGGGCAACTAATTTGTTTTGCTTCTTCAGGTCTAATTGTCCTCACCTGCAAAATGAAGGGATTATACTAGCTCTAAGAATTGGACAACTAGAAGATTTGGGTCAACCTCGTATTTTTTGTACACTGGTAAAAGCAAATTATTTATTTTACTTAAACACTGATGTGGAGAAAACAAATCATGTTAGGAACTAGAATAATTTATAAGAAATTAAAGGAAAATATCGTATTGCACATATCAAAAAACACTGAGTCAAACCATAAGACAATTCAATTTGTCAAAAATATGATTTGAGAAAATAAAAAAATTCAATTAAATACTCGAAGAAGCAGCAGTTTAAGTGAAGATAACTAGGGAATTATTCCATTGCAACAAAAATATCAACTGCTATGTGTTATTTTCAGAGATAGATTAAAGAACCAGGCAGCGTGCTATAGGGTTACTTCATATCTAACTCAACCATACACTAAAATCAAAAAGACAAAATGGTAAACATTTGAAGATTTTTATATCTTCAACATTCAACACTATATCCATAAATCTGCCCTAACCTCACCTGATAAGAGGAAATTAATGATGAAAATTAGAAAATTATTGGCTTTAATACTCCCCTCAACACCATATACAGTAATATTAAACAGTACCAAAAACAGCAAAAAAATTTTTGAATAGCTTCTTTTTCTGTTATTAATATTAGAATAATTTAATTTTAGCAAATTTATTTGTAAACATTTGGTAAGTTATTAGACTGTGCTTGGAAAGACATAATTCTAAACATAAGAGTCTAAGGTAAGCTAAATAGTAAAATGGTTTAAAGTGTTCTTTAATGGATCCTCCTTTACAATTTAAACAGCAACTTTTCATATCTGACATAAAATCTATAGATATAAATCACATTAAAGGGCTATTCTTTCCTGATTATCAATCTCTGTCTCATTGTGGAACATTAGAGTCACATTCTGACCTTAAAACATGATAAAAGGAAACCAAACAAGAATGTTTTCTAAAGATATAATGAACTTATATCTATTTTCAAAAAATCTTTAAAATGTAATTTGAACACATTCTTATTAGAAACCAATAATATATTCTTTGTATGGTATATCATTCACAGTGGAGAACAGATGAGGAATATTTGCTTCAAGATCAAATACATATTACTTACTGCTGGAGTATATATTTGTGAATGTATTTGTGCTTGTGGTTGGAGACTGAGTGGAGGTACACCAAGAAACCCTACTGTCCTGTCAATAAAATCAACAGCCAGGTCTAATACTTTCACTCAGTTTTACTTTACACCAACTTTTCAGTTTTCCCACTTTTAAGCAACACATAAACTGGGTAATATGACATCACAACAATGACCAGAAAAATATCTGAACCTAAACAAAAATACCTGAATCTAAAAAGAAAAGAAGTAAGCATGCTGGGAAATGATAGTTCAAATATATTTGATTATTGCTAAAGAAATGTAAGACTTATTACTGTAGAATAAATAAATATAAGACAAATAAACCTACTTCTTAAAAGAAATTAATTTAATTGCAGGGAAAAGATAAAATAATAACTGAAGACAGAAACAATTTAGACTGGCCATTTATAATTCAAGCAACTAACTCAGCTCTTTAAATGTAAATGAAAACATAAAAACAGTATCACATTCAGTCTTTCCTTTAGATGCTACATCTCTACCTAACTTCACTATTGTCCTTTGTATGAAAGCTCAGGGAGCCAATAAACTTAAAACGAAGCAGATTCCTCTAGTATCCTCCTGTCATTGCTTCCTTCCTGATGGTCAAACTTTTTCCTTTATTATTTCTCATTATGAAATTCTGGCATTTCCTTAAGGCTTTGCCAAATGTCCTTTGGCAATATCATTCACTCCCACATCATCTCCTATTATCTATTGAGAGCCACATTTCAAATTTTTCATATCTGCCTGAGCTGTTTTCCTGAACTCTGAGCCCACATTTCTAAATGCAAGATAGTCTCCAATTATCCAATAAGCACCTAAAATTCAAAATGTACAACACTGCAATTAGCATCTTTATCCCAAACATGCTACTATACTTCTCTCATCTGTGACTTCTCAATTTCCCTTTCTTCATATCTCTTCATCCCATTTCAGCAAAACTCATTTACTTCTTACCACTTATCACTCTTACCACCGTCCTAAGACAGATCTTTGTAAGTTCACAACTCAGGTCTTGAAATAATCTTTTAATTGCTCTCTTACAAACAGTCCCAGAATTACTTCAAGAATTTATTTTGGTTTTGCACACATATATACCTTACTCTTTAAAAAGTACATAATTGTCTAAAATAATGAACAATTAGGACCAAATTTTACTAGCTAAGGCCTTGTGGCCTTCTATAATTCATCAGTGTGGTATATTACCCTTCAACATGCCTGCCTATGAATCCTTATGCCACATACACTTGGATCTTATGCTATTCCCCAAATATCTATTTTTAAGACATTTTCAAGAGTTAGGAAACCTATTTCTCCTATAGCTTTTATATGTGAAACAAGATTAAAGATGTCTATTGAGAAGGTAAGATAGAAATATGAAGGATAAATGACTAGGGAAGAGGAAGTTACTCAGAGAGAGAAATGCAGATAGAGGTCCTTTTGATTTTTAGCAGAATATACAGCCTGAAAAACAATGTAAAAAGTTCCAAAATAATTGAAAATTAAATAGTTCAATTCCAAATAACTTATGGATCAAAGATAAAATCACCAGGAAAATTAGAAAAATGTGTGATAATTAGATAAGGCAGAATTTAAATGAAAATGTAGCTTTAAATCTTATATTATAAAATTTTAAATATTTAAGGAAGAAATAATACAAACCTTAAACACTTTTCACATGATAGAAGCTAAGCAATATACTGAGATTAACTTTACAATATGGGAATAGAAAACAAAAAAACTAATCTAATTTGTGTAAATAAACACAAAATCCATAATAAAACATTAGCATTCAGCTATACATAAAATTAAGTATACACACTATGATGAAGAGTTTAACCATGAAATGGAAGATTGATTTGATATCTGAATATCAATCAGTATAATTCACCATATAACAAAAAAAAGAAGAAAAACATATCACACCAGTTTTTTTTTTTTGAAGCATTTTACAACATTCAGAACCATTTCATGATTAAAAAAAAACAAAACGACACTCCACAAACTAGGAATAGAAAGAGATTTTGTAAACCTTACGAAGCACATCTATGAATATCATTCAACTAAAACTGGGGATAAAACAAGTATGTCCTCTCTTTCATGACTTCCACTCAATATTGTAACAGGGTTCAAACCAGTTCAAATGACAGATTAAAAGTAGAAATAAAAACACAGTTTGAAAAAGGAGTAACACAGTATTTGTAGATATGTTCATGTATGTAATAATCCTAAATGTTCTGGGAAAAAACACTAAAACTTGTAAGTAAAGCTGACAAGATTCTTAGATACAAGGTCAATATATTGATATATAAGGTCTACATAATGGCAATACCCAACTGGAAAATGAAAATAATAATAATATTAACAAAAGCATTAAAATATAAAATAAACTTAAAAATATACAAAGCTATACAATGAAAACTATAAAACACTGCTAATAGAAATTAAAGAAAACTAAGTGGAAAAATAGACAATGTTTAGTAGATTTTAAAACCTCAAATTGTCAAAATACCTACTCTCTTCAAATTGATTTTATGGATTCAACACAATCTTAATTAAAAATTAAGCAGCTTTTCTTATGGTTATTGACAAGCTGATTCTAAAACATATGAACAAGGTGCCTGGTTGGCTCAGTCAGTTGAGCATCCGACTCTTGGTTTCAGATCAGCTCATGATCTCAGAGTTCCTGAGATGCAGCCCTACATCAGGTTCTAGGCTGACAGTTTACAGCCTGTTTGGGATTCATCTCTCTCTCTCTCTCTCTCTCTTTCTCTTTCTCTCTCATTCTGCCCCTCCACAGCTCGCATATGCGCCTTCACTCTCTTTCTCAAAATAAACTTAAAAAAATAAAATATATGAGCAAAAGAAAACAATAACAAAAGTTTTACATAACAAAAAAAAAACCTGCAGAATTTACACGATTTAAATAATGCTATAAAATGTGAAATTAAGAGTTTATCTTGTTAAATTAAGAAAGAATATCTTTTGAATAATTGGTGCTAGAACATCCGGCCACTCACAAAAGAAAGAAACTTGTCTTCCCTTAATACTATAAACAAAATGTTTAATTCAAAATGAATCAAAGATCTAGATACAAAAATTGTAACACTTCTCTAGAAGAAAACATAGCAGAAAATCTTATGAAACTGGGGTAGGCAGAAAATTCTTACAGTGACATTTTTAGACATAAAAGGAACTATAAAAGAAAATCATAACTATAAAGAAACTAATATATTAAACTTTACCAAAATTTATAAAATCTTCTCTTTAAAAGGTACCATTTAGAAAATGAAAAGATAAGCCACAAACTGGGACAAAATATTCACCGTACATACAACTAGCAATCAATTTTCTTACAAGATAAATGAAAAACTCTTACAACTCAAAAAGGCAAACAAACCAATTTAAAGTAATGGACAAAAACATTTGCAATGACATGGATGGAGCTAGAATGTATTATGCTAAGCGAAATAAGTCAATCAAAGAAAGACAAGTATGTCATATGTGGAATTGAAGAAAGACAAAGAAAGTCTTATATGGAATTTAAGAAACAAGACAGATGAATGTATGGGAATGAAGGGGTGAAGAGAAGAGAGGGAAATAAACCACAAGAGACCCTTACAGGTTGACAGAGGGTGGGTAGGAAATGGCCTAGATAGGTGATAGGTACTAAGGAGGGCACGTGTTGTGAGAAGCACTGGGTGTTGTACATAAGCAATGAAGCACTGAATTCTACTCAGGAAACCAACACAGCACGATAGGTTAAGTAACTAAAGTTTAAGTTGTAAAAAAAAAAAGGAGGAATCATGAGAAATAATAAATGTTTGTTGTTTCAAGTAAAAAAAAATTAAATTAAAAAAGGAGGAAAAAAATAAAATAGGCAAAGGATTTGAACAGACACCTCACAAAAGATATACAAATGACTAATAAGTCATGAGAAGATGCTTAATCAACAGGGAAACTCAAATAAAAACCACAATAAGCTATCACTAGATATGCAATAGAAGGGATAAAATTTAAAAGCCCGGCAATGTCAAATATTGGCAAGGATCTATGGAGCAAGTGGAACTCTTGTACCTACCTAGCTGGTTAGAATGTAAAATCCACAACTACTTTAGAAAATAGTTTGGCAGTTTCTTGCAAATTTAAAAATATACTCAGAACAGCACCTAGCAATTCCACTCCTAGGTATTTCCTCAAAATAAAGAAGAACATATTTTCACAAAACTATATTGCATGAAAATGCCCCTAGTGCATTTCATAAAAGCCAAACATTAGAGGTACCCCAATATCCATCTAAACCTGAATGGATAAAGTAATACTACTCAGTAATAAAAAGAAACAAATGAGTGATATACATAATAATATGGATGAGTACCAAAAACTGCATGCTGACCAGAAGAATCCACTAGAATCCATTAGAGTACCTACTATATAATTCCATTTATATGAAATTATATAGTATACAAAACTATCTATAATAGCAAAAACCAGATGAGCAGTTGCCAGGGGTTGGGTGTATATACATAAAGAGGAACTGACCAAAATGAATCACGGGGGAATTCTCGGAGATGACAGAAACTTTCTGTTACTTGACTATGACAGTTCCACAAGTGTATACACTAGTCAAAACTCATTAAATTATATACCTAAAATGGATGTGTTTCACTATATATAAACTATACTTCAATAAAATTTATTTCACACGTTTTAAAAAAAGTGAATAGGGTACTACTGACAGGGAAGAAAGTAGTTCAAATATATCCAAAAAAATCTGCTCATATATCAAATAGGTAAATACCCTCTACAAATCAATAAAGAAAAAACATATAACCAATAAGAAACTGGGTAAGAGACAAACACGTACTACAAAAATACTTTTTTAAAAAATAAATATATAACAAGGAGAAAAGATATATAGCTTCATTCGTAAATGAAATCCAAATAAAAAACAATGAAGTTACCAGAACACTACTAGAATACTAAGACAAAAAGTACTGATCAATTTTTGATGACAATGCGGAGTATGGGAACAGCTATGCACTGATATTGGTAGTGATACACACTTTTGCAAGATACTATGGCAATATCTATTAAAATTGAAACCATAAATACTTTACAGTCAAGTAAGTCTACCCTACAGAAATGCAGAAGTATTTACACCAAAAGACTTGTGAAACTATTAAAACTATCATGATAGTTAAAAACTGGAAACAACCTAATTAAAAGAGTAGAAGAGATTATGAAAAACTAATAATCTATTCATGTAATGGTATACCATACAGCATTGAAAATGACATAGGAAAAATGTACCATTCAATTTCACAAAAATGTTCAATAATGCTACATCAAAACACATGCTTCATGATTCCATTCATATAAAGTTCAAAAACTGCTGAAGAAATTACAATACTAAAAGACATATACT
This sequence comes from Leopardus geoffroyi, assembly GCF_018350155.1. Taxonomy (NCBI): domain Eukaryota; kingdom Metazoa; phylum Chordata; class Mammalia; order Carnivora; family Felidae; genus Leopardus; species Leopardus geoffroyi. Next base: position 76,602,240 of record NC_059327.1, on the reverse strand, counting down.
TAAGTTTGGAAAGCAAAAACAAAAGCAAATAAGTCATTCCATAAAATCAGAACAATATTTAGCTCAATGGGGCAAAAAGGAATTGATTGGATAAACATAAAGGGCTTCTCCCAAGCACTTTCTTTTAGTCAAGAAAAGGAGGTAAATGAATAATGTTAAGTGCACGCTGTTTCTAGAGTTGTTTCAGTATGTTTTAGGAGAAATAGATTATTAAGCAAATTTTCATTAAGTCTGCATATTATCATGAAATAAAAATAAATCCCAGTTAAAAAGTTCAAGGCTAAAATCTTAAAAATATTATATAAGGCTTTAGTATTAAATAAGCACTGGAACTATATTGGTTTTACAAGTTTTATATTTTAAACTTTTTTTTAAGAAACATATACTTGCTTTTAAAAACAAAAAGTAATGACATGTGAAATAAAAAGAAAGTTCAGCCTTCTACCTCCTCCCAGGCTGGCTAGTTGTTTTCTACAGGGGTAATTACTATTAACAGTAATATATAGTTCCCATATAACTGGAATCAAACTATAAATCATTCCATGTTAGGAGATATAGTTCTACCTTTTTTCTTTCAGCTACACATAGAGTATTACATTTTTAGTTAATTAAACATACCTTCTGGTAAACACCTTTAAATGCACTACCTTAATTCCCAATTTATCTCAAAATCTCTTACACTATAAATTACTTATCTCATGGGAAAACATTTAAAAAGAAAATCACCTAAGGGACAACTAAAGAAGCTTTTCAATATTTGACTTTTGGATGTCTTTGTCCTTGATCCCTTAACTCAGATTTAAAGTCTAATAGTTAAAAAATAAATAAATAAAAAGTTAACCACAGAAATCTTACAAAGACTCCTGAAAAAGACTTAGAAAAATGAAAGCTTAACAACCTCAACAGAAAACGAAAGTCAACCAATGACAATGTGTGACAGCCCCCTTTAATTCTGAAGTGATTCCTCTGTCATCCAATGCCTCAAAGTATTGATTTCTCTCAGCATGAAAAAGCCTAAGCCAATGAAACAGATATAGCATCATCCCCCCGATAATAGCATTCAAGGTTAAAACAGGCAGATCACTTATCAAAGTATCTCTTCTATTTCTTATTGTTTTAATGGACTGGACAAAATGTGTTGGGTTTTTATCTCTACAAACTCTAGTCTTCAAACAATATTTTAAAATAATTTGGAGATTAATAAAGGTGTTTTTACTTTAGACTTTTGATTAAAAAACTTATACTAAAATGCTTTTACACAGTATTTGTAACTTGTCCTGCAACTTTTATTATGCTAAATATTAACTTAAACAAACTGATTTCATATAAAGCCTGCAGACATCATATACTCGTAAGTAAATAAAGTAAAATGTGATTATTACCTGTGATCAATAAAATTAACTTGGAATTTAAACAGATAGGGTTAAACTCAATCATTGTGTTTTTAAAAGTCATAATATGAGAAATATATCATTACAAAAAAGTATATAATTGTACACACATACATACACACACATAAACATGGAGAAAATCAAGAAATTTCAATGTTTTAACCTTTGCTTTTTGCTAATCTGCACAAGAGCTAGATGATCTTAAGCAAATCCTATCATCTTTTAACTCAACATAACTACCTAACCAGATTTTTTAAGAACACAAAACTAGAGTTTCTTACTTGTATTAGGTTAATATGATCAAATACATACACTACTACAAATAGGTAAGTCTTACATTTAAATTTCAATTGTAAGTATTTTATGACAAAGCATGAAAACCAAAGAGATAAAACAAAGAGATTAAACCATAATTAACACTGTGGTTTAGAACAGACTTTACAGCCAAATACTTGAATTTAAATCTTGGATGTGACACATTCATGCTTAGGCAAATTATTTAAACCTCTGTGCCTCAGTTTCCTCATATAAAAAAAGGATATAACATGATATGTTTTTTGGAAGGATCAGATAAGAATAGAAATGAAACAATTAGAACTTTCCAGGCATATAGTAAGTAACATCTAACATTTATTGCAGGCTTAGTCATGAAATGAACAAGTTACACAGCAAACAGTCCCTTTCTTCCACCATCTCAGTATATCTGAGAAACAGGAGATTAAAAATAAATACAATATGAGAAAACTGCTAAGAGAGACACATATGGTGTATTTGGGAGGAGCAAGCAAGAAAGAACTATCCAGAATCTGAGAGAGTTTCAAACAGAACTTAAAGGGTACATAACTATTCACCAAGAAGGAAAGGCTTATTTAAGATAGAAAAAATAAAATACAGCAAAATAAAAAGGCAAAAAAGAGAACAGCTCAAATAAACACCTTTTTAAAAAGAGTAACAAAATAAGACATGTAATTCACACAGCCCTCTCTTCTTAAATCTCCCAAAAGACACCTGTTTATATTTTCTTTGTGCAATATTGTGATTTATAAGTCATGTATATGTGGTCATTCAGAAGACCACAATATATAATTGGTCTTTACCCATAGTTCCTGGCTTACAACTCTCGAAACCCCTAGTATTTCTTAAGTGTTGAGGGTTATAAAGGTGTCTTTTGTTACATTAATGAGGTGACTACTGGACCCACCCCTCTCCCCCACAGGTTGGGGCTGATTCTGAGAAAGACCAACCATGTGGTTAAAGTGTTGGCAATTTTCTGTTCCCACCTCTCCTCTGACTTTCTGGAAGTGGAGAGGGAACAGAGGTTAAATCAGCCAATGGCTAATAACTTAGTCAAACATGACTATAAAATGAAGCCTCCATAAAAACCCAAAAGGACAGCTCTTTGGTCTCTTTTGGAGAGCTTCTGGTTTGGGGAACCAGATGGTTTGCCCATGTCATCAAGTCAAGCCCCAACCTCCCCAAGAGCCAACGCTCCTTTGTTCAGGGGCTCACTCTATGTACCTCTTCATCTGGCTGTTGATTCATACTCTTTATCATATCCTTTAATGATCTGGTATATATACGTGTTTCCCTGAGTTCTGCGAACAGCTCTAGCAAATTAATTGAAACTAAAAGGGAAGTATTTAGAACCTCCAATATGTAGCCACTTTGTTAGAAGCACAGGTAACAGCCTGGGGCTGGGCATCTGAAGTGGAGAGTGGGAAGCAGTCTTGCATAACTGAACCCTTAACCTGTGGAATGTGATGCTAATTTTGGATACACAGTGTCATGTCAAATCTGAGTTCCTACACACCCTCATATCTGAGAATTGCTTGGTGTTATGTGGGTGTGGGGGACAGATCCCCCATTCCATGTTACAATTAGGTCTAGGTACCCTAAAAGACCTTGGGTGCCTATGTGTTTTTACCTATTTCTTTCCAAAGAAAATTATTACTCAAAAGTTTATATATATCATTCAACATATACTTAACTATATTTGTATCAACAGAATACTGTTATATTGCTACAAGTTCTTCAATTCTTATTCAAACGTATTGTTAACAAAGACTAATTCAAAATGACACAACTGAATATGAACTGGTTTTTAGGAACTGTTCTCAAACTATCTGTAATAAACAAACAGTTTTTATTTTTACTTTAAAAAAATGATGCTTTAAAAAGTATTCTGACATTGCCAGACATTCAAGCTATAAAAGTTTCTAAATACTCATTTAATTTCTGTACTTACCTCTTTGTGGACTTGTTATAAACAATTTGCTCAGCAGACTATATTTAAGCAGGACTAGTCCAACAGATAAATAGAAGGGATCTATTTTGTCAACTCAAGTACTGCCATCTTCCTATGATAAAATAACTCATTTTATATTTGGAACTTTACTTTGCGCACTAATAAACCCGAAATAACAGAAGACAAAATTCTAATTTCATGTGAGCAATTTTTAAGTGAAGTGTATGAAATACACTATGAAGACTTTAAGTTAGTTTACTTTCTTCTCTATCTTTATTTTAAAATTCATTGGGAAAAGGCAATTTTTACATTAATACATAATTTGGTCAACTGTTAAGACAACCAGGACATATGGTAAACTAAAAGTTTAAACACAGACTACATATATTCATAAAAAAATCTATTCAAATCTTTTCTTACAAGAGATTTTTCAATAGTATTAAGAAGTATAGCCTTCTATCAAGAATATATTTTGCATGATTAGAATATACTGGAAGATACAAAGAAAAAATATTTTCCATTTTGGACTTAATTTGATAAGTGCTGCTCATAAGTATGAGTTCAATCTTACCTATGCTGTAGTCCTTTGTTTTTTCTAGCTTCCCACATTTAGTGGAGTGCCCAGCAATATAGCTCTGCTTTCTAAAGCTAGAGAAGGATCACTTACAATCTTCAATGCAAGGCAGAAACATTGGCTTAAATGGTCTTCCTTTGCCCCAACAATGACAGCACTTTTACTTTCACAAGTGACTCTGAAATGTATGATGTTTAAAAATAATGTGTGTATACATATGTCCTGTATAGGTATGGATATAGTCTGAGCAAAACTTTCCCATAGAAAACTGAGAGCAGCAAAAAATTAAAAATAGAACCACCCTACGACCTAGCAATTGCACTAATAGGTATTTATCCAAAGGATACAGGAGTGCTGATTCAAAGGGGTATTCACCCTATGTTTATAACAACACTATCGACAAAAGCCAAAATATGGAAAGAGTCCAAATGTCCATTGACTGATGAATGGATAAAGCAGATACACACATGCAATGGAATATTATTCAGCAATCAAAAAGAATGAAATTTTGCCATATGCAACAACGTAGATGGAACCAGAGTGTATTATGCTAAGTGAAATAAGTCAGTCAAAGAAAGACAAGTATCCTATGATTTCACTCATATGTGGAATTTAAGATACAAAACAGATGATCATTAGGGAAGAGAAGCAAAAATAATATAAAAACAGAGAGTGAGACAAACCATAGGAGACTCTTAAATACAGAGAATAGACTAAGGGTTGCTGGTAGGGTGTTGGGTGAGAGTATGGGCTCAATGGGCGAGGGGCATTAAGGAGGATACTTGTTGGAATGAGCACTGGGTGTTATATGTAAGTGATGAATCACTAAATTCTATTCCTGAAATCATTATCACACTATATGTTAACCAACATGTAAATTTAAAATAAATTTAAATTTAAAATAAATAAATAATAAACATAATTTTAAAAAAGAAAGGAAGGAAGGAAGGAAGGAAGGAAGGAAGGAAGGAAGGAAGGAAGGAAGGAAGAAAAGTGAGAACAGAAAATGTTGTGACCCCAGCTATTCAATCTGGCCCTTATCAAGAAGCTGAAATAGAAAGTGAGACATGTTAAATCACATATTGGAAAGATCTCTAAAAATAGTGCATTCCAGACTGAATACATGAGACTCTGGAAATACACTAAGAAATATGACTGCACAGTTCAAGTAAAGAACATATACTAAAACACATATAGTAAATTGGGGTGGGAATTTTTCCTTAATGAATATGATAGTCACATTGTCAATCAACCTGAGGAAAGAAAAGAGAATTTAGAATGAAGACTACCAACATTCTCTTCTCTCCAAGAATGGAGGCAGGTGGGCCTGTACTATAAGAAGAAGGAATATGGTCTGGAGCTCTCGATGTGGAAGATCTGACTTAGCCCCTTGCAAGATGGCAAAGGTACAAGCCTAGAGAAACAAATCAAGAAAGGGTCAAGAGAAAACATCCTAGGCAGAAGCACAGCCTGTGAATTCCAGGAAATACAATATCCACTACTGAGATTTATTTTTGTTTTCTTCACTGCGATACTCTCCTATCATTGCTAAGCCTATAAATGAGAAAAGGAAAAATCTATGTTCATGCATTGACCAAGAAAAAAGAAACAACACCTACTTCCTAGAAGAGCCACTTGTATAATTATAAAGAGGTAACCATCAGGACTCTAACACAGCTGTAGTCTGGATCAAGGCCCTATGGCAGAGGTGAGAGTTCCAGATGAACTGTGGGACATGTAAGCATTTCTTGGATATTCCCAGAGATTACACACAACAGAAAAATGTTCTCCCTTTGATACTGACAACACTAGCTGTGTTGTTGAACACTTAATATGAGTTTAAGGTAATAGGCACTTTACATTGATCAAATCCCATGTACTTATCACAAAATTACTATACTTAGGCACCATTACTATCCTGATTTTAAGATAAAGCAATGGTGCCTTAGCTCACATAGCTGGTAAATGACGGAGCCAAGATTAAGGCACTAGGTTATCTCAGTGGAAAGTCAGCACTATGGTCTTACCGGCTGGGTGATACAATATAGTGATTTAGACATGTAAAAGGACGAGAATATTCCTTTAGTTAATTACACTAGTATTTTATTACTTTCACAATTACTTATCAAAATTTTTTTCTAAGTTAAAGAAAGTAACAATTACAAAAGCTACAATTAAAAAAATATAGGGGCGCCTGGGTGGCGCAGTCGGTGAAGCGTCCGACTTCAGCCAGGTCACGATCTCGCGGTCTGTGAGTTCGAGCCCCGCGTCAGGCTCTGGGCTGATGGCTCGGAGCCTGGAGCCTGTTTCCGATTCTGTGTCTCCCTCTCTCTCTGACCCTCCCCCGTTCATGCTCTGTCTCTCTCTGTCCCAAAAATAAATAAACCTTGAAAAAAAAATTTTTAAAAAAAAATATATATATATATATTGTCAAGATTACTATTTCCCTGTTCCGGTGCTATTGATGAAAATATATATATATAAAAGGGATTTAGAAAGATGTTCAAAACCATAATGCATGTAAAGACCACATCTGAGATGAGAAATGCCATTCTAATGCTTTGCAATTAAGCTATCATGACTCAAGATATATTAATCAGTCATCTCTTCACAAAGTGAAAAAAAACTAATCATGTAAAGTGTACATCAAGAAAGAAATGTGCAAGACAACAGGGTGCATTAATCACCAATGCAGACTCATCACAGGAAAGAGAATGATATCATTCTTAGATTCAATACAATTATTTTTAATTTTGACCATCAGTCTCACACTTACTTTTTAAGATAAGAGGTTGTCAAATGAAAGCCAAAAGTTTAAGGGGAGAAAAAAAGAAGTATAAAATTAAAAGAGGAAGAAGAATAAAGATGACAAATATGAAAGCATAAATAGGAGACTGAATTAAAAATACTCCACATTGACTCATAATTACAAGTTTACTTTAAAAGTTAGAAAAAAAAACAGTATCACAGTATTTCATTTACACTGCATTTCAACCACTAAATGAAAGACAAAATGGGGAATTCAATCCAGGAACATTAAAAAAAATTGTAATTAAATTATTAAATAGATCTGACTTATTTTGTATTCTACCAATTTTACATTCACATGGTAATAAATATATTGACTCAGTATAAAAGAGCAAAATAAACAGAAAGAATACAGATTCAAGATTTAGTTTCAAAAATCTTCTATAAAAATGAAGGACAAAATGACACAAACAAATGGGAAGATATACCATGTTCATGGATTGGAAGTAGTAATGTTAAATGTCCATACTACCCAAAGGAATCTACAGATTCAATGTAATCCTTATTAAAATACTAATAGCATTTTTCACAGAACTAGAACAAATACACTTAGATTTGTACACAACTAAAAAAGATCCTGAATAGCCAGAGGAATCTTTAGAAAAAAGGATCAAAGCTGGAGGTATCACAATCCCAGATTTCAAAGTATTCTGCAAAACTGTATCAACCAAAACTATATGGTACTGACACAAAGGCAGAGATATAGATCAATGAAACACAATAGAGAGACCAGAAAATGAACCCATGTTTACATTGTCAGTTAATCTATGATGAAGGAGGCATGAATATACAAATAGAAAAAAATGGTTTTTATCTTCAATACATGGTTTTGGAAAAATGGACAACTACATGCAAAAAAATGAAACTAGACCACTTTCTTACATCATACAAATAAAATAGACTAAAGACCAACTACATGTGAGACCTAAAACCATAAAAAAGCAAAAATAAATATATTAGGGATATATCAAAATAAGCTTTTCACTGAGAAGGAAGCCATCAAAAAACAAAAAAGGTAACCTACTCAATGGGAGAATATATTTGCAAATGATGTCCGATAACAGGTTAATATCCAAAATATACAAATAACCCAAACAACTTAACCCCCCAAAAATAAACAATTCAATTTATAACTGGGCAGAGTACCTGAATACACATTTTTCCAAAGAAGACATACACAGACAGCCAAGAGACCCATAAAAAGATGCTCAACATCATTAATCATTAGAAAAATAGAAGTCAAAACCACAATGAGATATTATCTCACACCAGTCCGAATGGCTAGTATCAAAAAGAAAAAAACAAAAAATGTTGGTGAGAATGTGGAGAAAAGGGAACTCCTGTGCACTGTGGTGGGAACAAAAATTGGTACAGCCACTGAGCAGTATGAAGATTCCTCAAAAAAATTAAAAATAGAAATACCACATGATTCAGTAATTCCACATCTAGATATTTACATGAAGAAAACAAAGACAGTAATTTGAAAAGATATATTTTTTGTAGCATTATTTATAATAATCAAGATATAATAGCAACTTAAGTGTTCATCAATAGATAAATGGATAAAGATGATACATGCACGTGTGCAAACATGCACGCACACACACGCGCATACACACACACAGTGGAATAGTATTGAATCATAAAAAAAGAATGAAATCTTGTTATCTGTGACAACACAGATGGACCTAGAGGGTATTATACTAAGTGAAAAAAGTCAGACAGAAAAAGACAAATACTATTTAATTACATTTTATGTGGCATTCAAAAAAACAAAACAAATGAACAAAACAAACGAACAAACAAAACAAACATACTCACAAATATAGAAAACAAACTGATGACTGCTAAAGGGGAATGGGTGGAGGATGGGTGGTAAAGGGAACTAAGAAGTACAAACTTCCATGGGGCGCCTGGGTGGCTCAGTCAGTTGAGCGTCCAACTTTGGCTCAGGTCATGGTCTCACAGTTTGTGAGTTCGAGCCCTGCATCAGGCTCTGTGCTAACAAATAACTCAGAGCCTGGTACTTGTTTCGGATTCTGTGTCTCTTTCTCTCTCTCTCCCCTTCACCTGCTCATGCTCTGCCTCTTTCTCTCAAAAATAAATAAATGTTAAAAAAAAAAGTACAACCTTCCAGTTATAAAATAAATAATTCATGAAAATGTAAAATACAGCACAGGAAATATAGTCAATAATATTGTAATAACATTGTATGGTAACTACACTTACCATGGTGATCATTTCATAATGTGTATAAATTTTGAATCACTATCTTACACACCTGACACTAATACGTCAAATATAATTCAATTAAATAAATACAGCTGGCCCTTGAACAACACAAAGGTTAGAGGTGCTGAGCCCCTGTGCAATCAAAAACCCACACATAACTTCTGACTCCCCCAAAATTTAACCACTGATAGCCTGCTTTTGACTGGAAGCCTTATCGATAATAGAAACCCTCAATTAACATATATTTTAAATGTTATGTTTTATAAACTATAGGTTTATAATAAAGCGAGGTGGAGAAAATGTAAAGAATATCATAAGGAAGAGAAATACACATATAAAATTGTACTATATTTACTGAAAAAAATCCACATTTAAGTGGACCCACATTGTTCAAACCCATGTTGTTTAAGGATCAATTGTAAATTTTCAATTAAGTGAATGAAGAAAAATTTCAAGATTAATAATCTAATAACCAATAACTAATACTAGTAACTAAGGGCTGGACCAAATAAGTTATAAGCACCAGATATGGGGTTCCTTTAAGGAACCCCATTACAAAGAATTTAAGTATCTGGTCCAATACAACATAGTTAATTAGTGGCAGAACCAGAACTGAATCCTAGCTCTGACAAATCCCAAATCTGTGTTTTCTATCATACACTGCAGATTGTAGTATTAGTTTTAGACTTCATATATAATTAAATATTTTAAATTAATACCTTAAGTCTCATAACATAAAACCTAAAAAATAAAGAATTCTTTAGCAAAAGAAGAGTGGATCACAGGATATGTAGAGGGTTTTTAGTTATTAATTCAAAAAGCATAGATCTTGTATAAGATCTATATAACAATAACCATACTACAAGTTCAATAAATAATAATTATAGGGAATTAAATTCTCTGACTTTATGTATCACATGCTACTGATGAAAGGACTGACAATTTGAATATCCACATGCAAAAGAATGAAATTGGGACTCTTACCTTACGCATACATAAAAATCAACTCAAAATGAATTATTTATACGTGAAACCTGAAACCATAACACTCCTTGAAGAAAACACAGGGGAAAAGCTTTTTGACACTGATCTTGGCAACCTTTTTTTTACATTTAACACGAAAAGGACAGGTAACAAACCAAAAACAAACAAATGAAACCACATCAAACTAAAAACCAAAAGCTAAGAGGTGAGGGAAAAAGAAAGATACTGATGAAAGACTATGAAGTTTAAGTTATGAGATGAGTAAGCTCTAGATACCCAATGTATGGCATGGCGACTATAGTTAATAAGAATATATTATAAACTTCAAATCTTAAGTTTTCTCGCCACACAAAAAATTGTTAACTATGTGAGGTGATGTAAATGTTAATTTACTTGATTGTAGTAATCATTTAACAGTGTGTACACATATCAAACCATAAGTGTTGTGCACCTTTATATATACATATTTATTTGACAACCATAGCTCAAAAACTGGGGGGGGGGGGGGAACAGTGGAAATCTAATGAGCAATACAAAAGAACATAATTGCCACTTTTTGTTATGCTTCTACTAGAATGGGAACAGAGTATCTTATTAAAATCTGAAAGAATCAAGGATCTCACATGAAAAGACTGAATCCCTAAATATTGCTAGCTATGAAACCTTCATTAAAGGCTAAATTAAACCTTATATCCTATCATATAGTAGTTGATACTTTCATTCATGTACCAATTCCTTACTGAATGCTTCCCATATTCCAAGCCTATACTAAGTATCGAACTAAAATAAGAAACAAGCCTTTATACAGGAGTCAATGTCTAATATTTGTTTCTCTCAGGAGACACAAATAATTTTTAAAAATTTTAATGGATATAAGCAACACCCACAAGGTATCTGAGAAGACAACATAATCCATAATTTCAAAATGTAGTAGGTACATCAAAGAAAAACAGTAGTGAAAGCATAGCCTCTATCTCCATTATATGAGTGCTATAAGAGAAATGATGTGTGCAAACCAGAGAGACCCTTATACAAGACATTCTCAGGAATGCCTGGGTGACTCCATCAGTTAAACGTCCAACTCTTGATTCTGGTTCAGGTCATGATCTCATGGTTCATGAGGTCAAGCCCCGCAACAGTTTCCGCGCTAACACTGTGGAGACTGTTTGGGATTCTCTCTCTCCCCTCTCTCTCTACTCCTCCCTTGCTCTCTCTCTCTCAAAAATAAATAAACTTAAAAAAAAAAAAAAAAGACATTCTCAAGCCAGAATCTGTAAACTCCCAAAAATACATATAAAATTTTATGGTATACGGGGTGCCTGGGTGGCTCAGTTGGTTGGACATCCAACTTCAGCTCGGGTCATGATATTATGATCTCACAATTGGTGGGTTCGAGCCCCACATCAGGCTCTGTGCTGACAGCTCAGAGCTTGGAGCCTGCTCCGGATTCTGTATCTCCCTCTCTTTCTGCCCCTCTTCCACTCATATTCATTCTCTCTCTCTCTCTCTCTCTCTCTCTCTCAAAAATAAACATTAAAAAAATTTTTTTTAGTTTTATGGTATATTTGTTTGAATTTCTCAAGGTCAGATTCTCAAAAGGGTCCATAGCCAAACAAAAATGTAAGAAGTATTGACTCAAAATAACAACTCACATATAAAAATTCTATTTTTTGCTTAAATACACATTATACATGAAATTGAGGTGCATGGGTAGCTCAGTTAGTTGAGCACCTGACCTTGATCTCAGCTCACGTCATGGTCTCTCAGCTCATGGGATTGAGCTCCCACATGGGGCTCTGCATTGGTAACACAGAGCCTGCTTGACATTCTCTTTCTCTGGCCTTCCCTTGCTCATGCTCTCTTTCTCAAAATAAATAAACTTAAATATATATATATATTATATATATATAATATATATATATATATATATATAATATATATATAAGAAATATATATATTATATATATGACATATAAATATAAATGAGAAATATACATAAAATGCATATAGAGGATACATTTACAGTAAAAAGTCTAAAATGTTACATGCTAAATTATTATCCTGGGAGGCATGGTAAGGGGAAAGATACAGAGTAATGTTGTTTTTTTTACTTTATACTACTATTTCATTACATTGTTTCTTCCATTCTCTGCACCCTCCCCACTTTTTTTTGCCAAATGTATTTTCCAGTACAATTTTTTTGAGTTAAATCAGGGTTTCCCCATTTAACCTTCCAGGATGTACTTGAATTCTACTTTTAAAAGACACTTTTTTGTTGTTTTTATTTTCTTAATAAACTAAGGTAACTGGTAAAAAAAAGATTTGGGGTTATCTGGATTATAGATATGTAGAATCTAAAAACAAACAAAACAAAAACAACAACAAAAAAACACGACTCAGAGAGAGTAGAATGCTTAAATACAAAATAAAATAGTAGCAAACAGAATCTGGCAACGAATTACTATGATTATTCAATAAAAGCTGAATAAGCCAATTCAGTTATGTAAGAAAAAGCAATCAGAAGAATGAAAGTTGGAAATAAGATGGAAAAACTATCAATATCTGCAAAAAAATATGACTGCATACCTGAAATGCCAAAGAAAATCAAATGAAAATAATTTTATGAACCACACAAGGTGAATCTAATGTCAGATAAATAAGACTAGCCATAGCAATTGTAAACAAATTTTGAAAGTCATTGACACAAGAAGAAGCATGGCCCTACACACTATAAGGGGTGACTGGGTGACTCAGTCGGTTGAGCATCAGACTCGACTTTGGCTCAGGTCATGTTTCCACGGTCGTGGGACCAAGCCTCACATCAGGCTGCATGCTGGTCTCTCCACTGGGCGTGGAGCCTTCTTAAGATTCTCTCTCTATGGGGGTCGCCTGGGTGGCTCGGTCAGTTAAGCATCCAACTTCAGCTCAAGTCATGATCTCATGTATCGTGGATTGGAGCCTGCTTCAGACTCTGTGTCTCCCTCTCTCTCTACCCCTCCTCTGCTCATGCTCTGTCCCTCTCTGTCTCAAAAATAAATAAACATTAAAAAATTTTCAAAAAAAAAATTCTCTCTTCATACCCCTCTCCCTCACTCATGTTCTCTCCCCAAACAAACAAACAAATAAATAAAATACATTGTATGTGTGATACAGACTTATTTCACTTAGCATAACACTTTCTAGTTCCATCCACATTGCTACAAAAGGCCATATTTCATTCTTTCTCATTGCCACATGGTATTCCATTGTGTATATAAACGATAATTTCTTTATCCATTCATCAGTTGATGGACACATAGGCTCTTTCCATAATTTGGCTATTGTTGAAAGTGCTGCTATAAACACTGGGGTACAAGTGCCCCCTATGCATCAGCACTCCTGTATCCCTTGCGTAAATTCCTAGCAGTGCTATTGCTGGGTCATAGGGTAGATCTATTTTTAATTTTTTGAGGAACCTCCACACGGTTTTCCAGAGCGGCTGCACCAGTTTGCATTCCCACCAAGAGTGCAAGAGGGTTCCCGTTTTTCCACATCCTCGCCAGCATCTATAGTCTCCTGATTTGTTCATTTTAGCCACTCTGACTGGCGTGAGGGTGTACAGAGAAAGACAAATACATATGTTTTCACTCTTATGTGGATCCTGAGAAACTTAACAGAAGACCATGGGGGAGGGGAAGGAAAAAAAAGAAACAGGTTAGAGAGGGAGGGAGCCAAAACATAAGAGACTCCTAAAAACTGAGAACAAACTGAGGGTTGATGGGGGGGTGGGAGGGAGAGGAGGGGGGTGATGGGTATTGAGGAGGGCACCTTTTGGGATGAGCACTGGGTGTTGTATGGAAACCAATTTGACAATAAATTTCATATTAGGAAAAATAAATAAACAATAAATGAAAAATTTTTAAAAATTAAAGAAATAAAATACATTGTAAAGCCTCAACAATTAAAAAAGTTTGATACCAATACATAAAATCACAGACAGAGCAAGAAGGAAAAAATAGAGACCTAAAAGTATATAAGCACTTAATATATGGTAACAGTAGCAATCTCAAAACAGAAAAAAAATATGGACTACATAGTAGATGGTACAGGGAAAACTATGTTGTCACATAAAATAAATTAAGTCAGGGGTTCCTGGGTGGCTCAGCTGATTAAGCATCTGACTCTTGATTTTGGCCATGGTCGTGACCATCTTTGGCCATCTCATGGTTTGTGAGATTGAGCCCTACATCATCTTCACACTGACAGCAAGAAGCCTGCTTGGGATTCTCTCTCCCTCTCTTTTTTTTTTTTTTCTTTCAACGTTTATTTATTTTTGGGACAGAGAGAGACAGAGCATGAACGGGGGAGGGGCAGAGAGAGAGGAAGACACAGAATCGGAAACAGGCTCCAGGCTCTGAGCCATCAGCCCAGAGCCTGACGCGGGGCTCGAACCCACAGACCGTGAGATCGTGACCTGGCTGAAGTCGGACGCTTAACCGACTGCGCCACCCAGGCGCCCCCTCTCTCCCTCTCTTTCTGCTCCTCCTCAGCTCGCATCTCATTCTCTCTCTCTCAAAATAAATAAACAAACTTTAAAAAATAAATTCAGATACACATCACATTTATTCAAAGTTACAGATAAAATATTTAATGTAAAACAATAAAACTGTAGAAATACTAAAAGAAACAAAGAAATTCCTTTTTAATCTATACATGGTAGACCTTTTCAAAAACCAATCAAAAAATTCAGAAATCATAAAAGGAAATATTCATAAATCCAACAACAGAATCATTGTTTTAAAAACTTCTGCAGGACAACAAAGAAAATCCACCATATGTAAGTCAGCAAACTGGTAAAAATATTTGCCACACAGAGAGATGATTCCTTAATATATATAGTACTTCTACAAATCAATAAGAAAAGAAAAACAATCCAACAGAATAGGCAAACAGTATGTTCTCAGAAAAAGAGAGACATATGGCTAAAAAAATTATCAATCTTACTCATAAAAAGCAGAAATGTAAGTTAAAACATCATGAAGAAATAAAAATTGAAACTAGAAACCACTACAGATAATCTATGAAAATAACAAAAGTCTAAAAGTTTCATAACACACTCTGTTAGGAAACAGACATATGATGCTGATAGTGAAAAAGAGCTCCAAAAATAGTGAGTTCAAAATACAAAATATAGAACATTATATATATGCTAGCATTTGTACAAGGAAAGGTGAGAAGCACATATATTCCTATTTATATTCATGTGCATGAAGAAACTCAGGATTCACAAGAAACTAGCAATGGTTTCCTTAAGGATGAGAAGGTGGTTAGAGAGAGACTTTTCATTATGCCTTCTCATTATTTTTTCATTTTAAATGATCTATAACAGATATCAAACAGAAAAAATTTTTAATTTAAAAATACTTAATATCTTCTCTATAGAGGTTTTGGATAATGCGACATTATACAATGTTGTTAAAAGAGTAAAAAAAGCTAAAACTTCCAAGAGGTACTCTTGTAAAAGACCTACATTTTTGGAATAGGAATAAGAAATAGAAAAATAAAACTAGAAGGAAAACCATGAGAAGTAAAAAGTAGATGGGGCACCTGGGTGGCTCAGTCAGTTAAGTGTCCAACTTCGGCTCAGGTCATGATCTTGTGGTTCACGGGTTCAAGCCCCATGTCAGGCTCTGTGCTGACTACTTGGAGCCTGGAGCCTGGATTCTGTGTCTCCCTCTCTCTCTCACCCTCCATGACTCATGCTCTGTCTCTGTCTCTCTCAAAAATAAATAAAAACATTGGAAAAATTTAAAAAAAAAGAAGAAGCTGGTGATCAGAAAAGTACCAGGTAAGAAAATTCCAACAAAAAAAGAATTTGAAGATAAAAGGATTGGTCATCAATGTCAAATGATACAGAGATTAAGAGAGAGATGAAAACTGAAAAACAGCCAGTGGATAGCATAATTAGATCATTAATGATATGCAAAAGAACATTTTTAATATATCTGTTCTAAGACTGGAGATGAAAAGGAGAGAAGTCATGCTGCAAGACACTGAAAGTGTCATGGGGTGAAAAAATAAAAACACCATTCAAGCAAAAGGGCTGGCAGGATGACAGAACAAAGTGAAAATGGAAGCTTGAGAATTCTAACAGCATTTAAACAAGTTGCCAAGTCTCAGTCTATGATAATTAGACAGAAAGATATCAATATATCAACCCCGAGAAGCTACAACATACTCACTAAAAGGTCAGTTGGGGGGGGGGGCGGCGAAACTCCCAACTTATTAAATAATAACATCATACAAAATAATATGCACTTTGTTAAAGGACACCACAGAAGGTAGTCAATGATTATGAAGATCACCAATGACATTAAGTAAAAATAAGATGTTTCAATCAAAACTACTCTTTAACAGTGAGCTGCTATTTCATACTTATTGAAGGTCTGCGACTGAAAGTTCATGGTATTCTGGAAACCGGTATCAAGGCAGATCTCACAAGTAACAGAGGCGCATCATCTAAGGATCTTTTTCACATTAAGAATCCTATTAGAAAGAAAACACTAAAAGGTAATTGAATTTCCCTCAGTTATCTTCATCTCTGTCAGCTCCTGCTACAATAACTTACTCTCCAGAGCAGAGATAACTCAATTCTGTCCAGCAAGCATATGTTATGAATCTCCAAAGCAAACTTGTCTAAATCATTCTGGTCTTCTATCAAGGTTGGCTGTGGATATGAACTCTGACAGAAAGCAAACAAATTTATTTTTATCTTTTCAATAATTCACTTCTTCATGCTTGATGGAAGAAATCATGAGACAAATATATGGTCTGCAGTTATGTTACAAAGTAAGCTGAAATGGTTTCCATGACTTAAACAATAAGACTTAATTAATCACTCTTAAATACAAAGAAAATAGTATCTACATATAGAACGGGTAAATTACCTGAGGTTTCAATTTTATATAGTTATCTCTAACAGTTTGAGTTCAAGTAAAAGAATACTATTAATCAGACACTATTAACTATATCACAAATGCTATTTCAACTATTTAACCTTTAAATAGCTTTTAATAAAACATTTTAGAAAATACAATGGGAAATTCATTCTCAAAAAAGATCATCAACAGTATAATTTAAATAATAGTTCTTACAATGAAATGTATTTCCTATCTATATTCTAAGCCAGCATTTTATAACAAAAAGGAAAAAAAAGCTCAAAAAATAAAAGGTATAGTATTAGAAATTAGTATCAAAAATTCTGTAAGTTTGAGTTTCTTAATTTAAATTAAAATCTACATAACACCAAGATTATTTGAAACAAACTAACGCAATTCAAGTAGGTGATGAACATAACCATTTTAAGCCACATTATAAAATTATGTAAAATTACCTTTATATAAAAAAACTTACATAAAATAACGTTATATATGTTTTGTCTAAATAAGACATTATAAAGAAATATACATTTATATACAATGTATATAGGTATTAAAATATATTACAATGCATGTCAAATGTATATAAATATATGTTTAGGTAAATATATTAAATATTTTAAGTTTATATTTATATACGTTATATATAAATTTGTATTTCTATAAAGTATCTTACTTATACAAGATTTGTTTATATATTTATGTATATATTAAGTTTTTGTATATATCTATGTAGATATATAAGTACATTTAAACGCAAAATATTTATATTATAAAATTACATTAAAAACCCAAAATACAAAATCTTACACTCTACAATACACTTTTATTAAGGTTTCATTACATCCATTTTACAGAAAGAAGAGAAGACACAGAGAGGCTCAGTGATTGTCTCCTAAGACTTTCCAATTAAACTGTGGAGCCTAGAAACTGAACATGTTTTCTAAGTCCATATTCCCGCTATAATACTGTTAACAAGTGTCAAATTTAGGTTACCTTAAACACCAGAGAGAACTCAAGTAATACAGCCCACAATGTTCCTTGCAGTTTTTTAATATGAAGAGTGCTGATCTGTATTTTATAGTTCAAAATGCCTATTACTTCATTTCAAGCATAATAAGGACTTTTTGGACTGAGGAACTCAAAACTGTAATTTACAAGCCACCAATCATTATAACTTGAGATATAATTATAACCTATCACTTTTGCTGGTAATAGGTAGAAAATATTTCTGCACTGGCATTTTTCACTAAATGTAAGCCTTTATGTATCCCTAGGAACCAGCATTTCCACATTTAACCAGAAAAAAAGAAAAAGATTTGTTACGAAATGTGTAGGTTATGATGAACATTCATTTACTGAATAATTGTTTACTGAACACCTACTATTTATAAGGCTATGTGCCAGGTACTATGTATATATAGATATTTACCTTTCAAAAGCACAGAGAACAGTAAGATACAAATAATCATGCAAGAAAATGCATGATTGCAAACAATTAGTAGATGCCATGAGAAATTATAACATAAAAATATAATTTAGACTTGCAATAGATGTTTGGTGGGCATAGGGGATGACAGGAGAGAAGACTTTTGTATAAAAGTGACACTTAAAAGTAAATCTGAAATAGGAATAGAAGTTAGGAGGAATAAAAGGGTTTTGTGATGACAGAATAAGGTAAAAAGAATACAGTACTTGATACGATGTGGGAATGATAGGTAGGGGACAGATTATATATACAGTCTTGTGGACTATATAAAGGATTATAGGTTCACTCTATTTTAAATTTTATTTATTTAAGTAATCTCTACACTCAACATGGGGCTCAGACTCATGACCCTGAGGTCAAGAGTTGCACACTCTTCCTGCTGAGCCAGTCAGGCACCCCAAAGGCACTTGATGGTTTTATGCATGATCAGCACAAACATTCTGAAAAATTAGTTTCAGACTACTCTGGCTATTCTGTAGAATATGTAGAAAATGAAGGAAATTCTGGTGGGGTTAAAAAAGACCCAATAAGAGATTATTTCATGTATTTTGGACTATAGATGTGATACTTAAGAAATAATGGTATTGACAACATATATTTAGAGGTAAAAATAAATAGAACTTGATGATACAAAACTTGATGATAGAAGGGTGACTTGTGTGACCAAATAAGTAAATGGAGGTGATATACACTCAGATGGGTAAAAATGGAGGAGATGATGGAAAACTTTCAGTTTTGGAAATTCTCCAAGAAAAATGGGAATGCTTATAAGAAATTTCAAGTAGAGGTAAAAAGAGTGGATAGTTCTATATGTGGGTCTGGCACTGAGAAGAGAAATCAAAATTTAAGATACAAATGGCAAAGCTGAAGATAATAAGTTTGGACTAAGAAATGGGGGAAGATGATCCTCAAAAATAGTGTTAAAAAATAAAGTTTGTATTAAAATTATGAAGACACACATTAAGAACGTTTCTCATTCACAGAAAAAAAGCTACAGTCTAGCCCAGCTCTTGATAACAGATAGTAAGTGAAAGTAAAAAAGATCTACCCAATTTCCTACTTTACTTTTTCAGGTAGTTAATCTTTATATATATCTTAAATTACTTTGACCCTAAACAAGGCAAAGAAGAATGGATATTTTATTCTCTATGGCAATCTATCTTCATGTATCAATAATGTGAGGGAAGATATAGACTCATTAATTAAAAGAAAAACAGGTCCTTGTATGTTAGAGCTATGCTATTAAGACTCTGCTTAATTGAATGTGTCAGCTCAGTTGGATAACATATGCTATTATTACTAAGACCAAGTTTACACTTCTATCTCCATGAATGAGAGCTACACACCTTCCAATAAAATGACTTCATCACCACACACTGATCACTAATTCCAAGGAATTATCTCACAAAAACTTCTAGACATAAAATACAAGCCTTAAGGGGGGTGGAGAGCTGAATGCTTCAGTATAAGCCCCAATGGAAAAGCAAATACCTTACCTGAACATCTTATTAACTAGAGATCAGTGATAATATATTTACATCCACAAAGAGGACAGTCTGTAGTTAAATCATGGGTTTCATTTATAGCATAGCAAACACACCAAAGGAGAAAGTAAAATCCAAGAGGTTAAATTTTTCATTCACAACAGAACCTCAGGAACTATACTAAAAACAGCAGTCAATGGTAGATCAAAGCAAAATGTCAAGTTTAGTAAGATTCACTATTTTCAAGAGAATATGTAAGAAAAGTTATTAGTAACTATGAAGGTCCTTCATATATGTTCAGCATTTATACAAATTCCTTCTGAACCCATTTTGTATAACATTCTATTAAACTTTACTAAAGTACTGGTTATTTGGGACATTAATGACCCAAAGTAAAAATTATTTGTGCAATGTAACAAACAAAAGAACAGATGTGATGACATCAACAGGTTTTTAAAATGGCTCAGTATCACCAATCACTCTCTCTTCAACTAATGCCAAAGTTCACCCATTCGTGTTAACAAAGTTTAGAAATACACTCATTAACAAAGTCCGCCATTCTATAATGACACTTTATCGAGTCTATTTTTTATCATTAGGGAAGAATAAGAACCTTTCATTCAACCTGTGTTGTACAATCAAGGAGAGGCAAACTGCTAGTGGTTAGAAGAGCAGAACTTGGAGCTTAGATTTGAAATCATTGAGCAATTCACTAACAATGCTCTTGTGTTGTTTTTTTTTTTCATGGATAAAACAGGAATAATAAATAATGCTTATTTGGCCTACAGGTTATTATGAGGATTAAATGAATTATTACTGTATGAAAAGTGCTTAGAACAGCACTTGACACATGATAAACATGCAATAAATCATACTTATTATTATTATTATTATTATTATTATTATTATTATTATCCCCATCCTCAAGGGGCACACAGTAAGTGCCAGGACTTGTAAGTAATCCTGTAAGAACAATGGCTATGAATTCTAAAGTTCCTAAGACTGTCCACACATACTAACATTCTGAAGATTCTATTAGGGGAATAAAAGGAAATATGAGCACAATTATTTGAATTTAAAAACCCTGAAAAGTCTAAAGACCCATCACACATTGTTCTAATCAAAATCTAGTGTAGGGTAAAACTTTACAAGTTTATCTTTAGAAGTACAGTTTGTAGGTTAAAGTCCCTCTTTAGAAATATTATAATTGCCATCTAAGAACTAAATTTTACACTAATGGGCAAGACAAAAGCAACAAAAAAAATTATTGAATATAGCAAAATATTTACTGCCAAAAAATCCCTATGATAACAATTCTACTGGGCAAGACATATATATAAAAAAAAAAAAAAACATACGTAAAAAGCCTCAAAGAACATTACCAAACTACAACACAGCGAAATCAAAAAACATTCCCACTTAGTAAGTTGAAGACTTGTCCCTTGCCAACACTATATCATACAGAAAATCAGGGGAAATACATAAAAATATTATGGCATAGAAAAGCCCTCAAAAAAAACCACGCATAAAATTAATACCACAGTTCTATATAATAAAATCATAAAATTTTGTGGATGTATTGCTAATCATTTCTATAAAGAACCATTATCATGATTTCTTAGTCATCATTATCTAGAAGAAACACTATTTGCTATATGGAGAGAGGGGAAAAAACGACATGTTGCATTTTGCAGTCCAATTTCCAAGAGGCAACATTCCTCACAAATTTTTCCTATGAAGAGTAACTCAGACATTCATATAAAATCACTCACAAAAATGATAAAAAACAATATAACAAGTAAATGAGTCCAAAAAATTGTTTTTCAGACTTTGTCTTTGCAATACTTAGATGAGATAGAATTTTAACAAAAAGAAGAGCATTACATAATGATAAAAGTATCAAAACAAGAAGGTAATATAACAATTGTAAATATCTATGCACCAAACACTGGAGCACTTAAATACATAAAGCAAATATTACCTGACATAAGGGGAGAAACTGATAGTCACACAACAACAGTAGGGCACTTTTTTTTAATATGAAATTTATTGTCAAATTGGATTCCATACAACACCCAGTGCTCATCCCAACAGGTGTCCTCCTCAATACCCATCACCCACTTTCTCCTCCTTCCCACCCCCCCCCATCAACCCTCAGTTTATTCTCAGTTTTTAAGAGTCTCTTATGGTTTGCCTCCTTCCCTCTCTAACTTTTCTTTTTCCCCTTCCCCTCCCCCATGGTCTTTTGTTAAGTTTCTCAGGATCCATATAACAGTGAAAACACATGGTATCTGCTTTCTCTGTATGACTTATTTCATTTAGCATAACACTCTCCAGTTCCATCCACGTTGCTACAAAAGGCCATATTTCATTCTTTCTCATTGCCAAGTAGTATTCCATTGTATGTATAAACCACAACTTCTTTATACATTCATCAGCTGATGACATTTAGGCTCTTTCCATAATTTCACTATTGTTGAAAATGCTGCTGTAAACATTGGGGTACAAGTGCCCCTATGCATCAGCACTCCTGTATCCCTTGGGTGATTTCCTAGCAGTCTATTGCTGGGTCATAGGGTAGATCTATTTTTAATTTTTTGAGGAACCTCCATACTGTTTTCCAGAGCAGCTGCACTAGTTTGCATTCCCACCAAGAGTACAAGAGGGTTCCTGTTTCTCCACATCCTCTCCAGCATCTATACTTTCCTGATTTGTTCATTTTAGCCACTCTGACTGGCGTAAGGTGATATCTCAGTGTGGTTTTGATTTGAATTTCCCTGATGAGGAGTGACATTGAGCATGTTTTTATGTGCCTCTTGGCCATCTGGAATTCTTCTTTAGAGAAGTGACTATTCATGTCTTTTGCCCATTTCTTCATTAGATTATATTTTTTTTTGGATGTGGAGTTTGGTGAGTTCCTTATAGATTTTGGATACTAGTCCTATGTCCGATATGTCATTTCCCATTCCGTCGGTTGCCTTTTAGTTTTCTTGATTGTTTCTTTTGCAGTGCACAAGCTTTTTATTTTCATGAGGTCCCAATAGTTCATTTTTGCTTTTAATTCCCTTGCCTTTGGAGATGTATCAAATAAGAAATTGCTACAGATGAGGTCAGAGAGGTTTTTTCTTGCTTTCTCTTCTAGGGTTTTGATGGTTACCTGTCTCACATTCAGGTCCTTCATTCATTTTGAGTTTATTTTTGTGAATGGTGTAAGAAAGTGGTCTAGTTTCATTCTTCTGCAAGTTGCTGTCCAGTTCTCCCAGCACCATTTGTTATAGACTGTCTTTTTTCCATTGGATATTCTTTCCTGCTTTGTCAAACATTAGCTGGCCATACTTTTGTGGGTCCAATTCTGGAGTCTCTATCCTATTCCATTGGTCTATGTGTCTGTTTTTGTGCCAATACAATGCTATCTAGATGATTACAGCTTTGTAGTAGAGGCTGAAGTCTGGGATTGTGATGCCTCCTGCTTTGGCCTTCTTCTTTAATATTACTTTGGCTATTTGGGGTCTTTTGTGGTTCCATACAAATTTTAGGATTGCTTGTTCTAGCTTCGAGAAGAATGCTGGTGCAACTTTGATTAGGATTGCATTGAATGTGTAGATTACTTTGGGTAGTATTGACATTTTAACAATATTCTTTCAATCCATGAACACAAAATGTTTTTCCATTTCTTTGTATCTTCTTCAATTTCCTTCAAAGCTTTCTATAATTTTAAGCATACGGATCTTTTACATCTTTGGTTAGGTGTATTCTTAGGTATTTTATGATTTTTGGTGCAATTGTGAATGGGATCAGTTTCTTTATTTGTCTTTCTCTTGCTTCGTTATTAGTGTATAAGAATACAACTGATTTCTGTACACTGATTTTGTATCCTACAACTTTGCTGAATTCATGAATCAGTTCTAGCAGACTTTTGGTGGAGTCTCATATGATCTGCAAAAAGTGAAAGCTTGATTTCATCTTTGCCAATTTTGATGCCTTTGATTTCCTTTTGTTGTCTGATTGCTGATGCTAACACTTCCAACACTATGTTAAACAATGGCAATTAGAGTGGACATCCCTGTCATGTTCCTGATCTCAGGGGGAAAGCTCTCAGTTTTTCCCCATTGAGAATGATATTAGCTGTGGGCTTTTCATAAATGGCTTTTATGATGTTTAAGTATGTTCCTTCTATCCTGACTTTCTCAAGAGTTTTTATTAAGAAACGATGCTGAATTTTGTCAAATGCTTCTTCTGCATGGATTGACAGGATCATATGGTTATCTTTTCTTTTATTAATGTTCAAATTGATTGATTTGTGAATATTGAAACAGCCCTACATCCCAGGAATGAATCCCACTTGATCATGGTGAAGAAATCTTTTTATATGCTGTTGAACTTGATTTGCTAGTCTCTTGTTGAGAATTTTTGCATCCATACTCATCAGGGATATTGGCCTGTAGTTCTCTTTTTTTGCTGGGTCTCTGTCTGGTTTGGGAATCAAAGTCATACTGGCCAAAGAATGAGTCTGGAAGTTTTCCTTCCCTTTCTACTTTTGGAACAGCTTGAGAAGGATAGATATTATCTCTGCTTTAAATGTCAGGTAGAATTCCCCAGGGAAGCCATCTGGTCCTCAACTCTTATTTGTTGGGAGATTTTTGATAACTGATTCAATCTCTTTGCTGGTTATGGGTCTGTTCAAATTTTCTATTTCTTCCTGTTTGGATTTTGGAAGTGTGTGGGTACTTAGGAATTTGTGTATTTCTTCCAGGTTGGCCAGTTTGTTGGCATATAATTTTTCATAGTATTCCCTGATAATTGCTCATATTTCTGAGGGATTGGTTGTAATAATTCCATTTTCATTCATGATTTTAACTATTTGGGTCCTCTCCCTTTTCTTTTTGAGAAGCTTGGCTAGAGGTTTATCAATTTTGTTTATTTTTTCAAAAAACCAACTCTTGGTTTTATTGAACTGCTCTACAGTTTTTTTATTCTATATTGTTTATTTCTATTCTGATCTGTATTATTTCTGTTCTTCTGCTGGGTTTGGGGTTCTTTGCTGTTCTGCTTCTATTTCCTTTAGGTGTGCTGTTAGGTTTTGTATTTGGGATTTTTCTTGTTTCTTGAGATAGGCCTGGATTGCAATGTATTTTCCTCTCAGGACTGCCTTCACTGCATCCCAAAGTATTTGGGTTGTTGTATTTTCATTTTCATTTGTTTCCATATATTTTTAAATTTCTTCTCTAATTGCCTGGTTGACCCATTCATTCTTTAATAGAGTGTTCTTTAACCTCCATGCTTTTGGAGGTTTTCCAGACTTTTCCCTGTGGTTGATTTCAAGTTTCATAGCATTGTGGTCTGAAAGTATGCATGGTTATGATCTCAATTCTTGTGTACTTATGAAGGGCTGTTTTGTGACCCAGTATGTGATCTATCTTGGAGAATGTTCCATGTGCACTCGAGAAGAAAGTATATTCTGTTGCTTTGGGATGCAGAGTTCTAACTATATCTGTCAAGTCCATCTGATCCAATATATCATTCAGCGCCCTTGTTTCTTTATTGACCGTGTGTCTAGATGATCTATCCATTGGTGTAAGTGGGGTATTAAAGTCCCCTGCAATTACCACATTCTTATCAATAAGGTTGCTTATATATGTGATTGTTTTATATATTTGGGGCCTCCCATATTCGGTGCATAGACATTTATAATTGTTAGCTCTTCCTGATGGATAGACCCTGTGATTATTATATAATGCCCCTCTTCATCTCTTGTTACAGCCTTTAATTTAAAGTCTAGTTTATCTGATATAAGTATGGCTGCTGCAGCTTTCTTTTGACTTCCAGTGGCATGATAAATAGTTCTCCATCCCCTCACTCTCAATCTGAAGGTGCCCTCAGGTCTAAAATGAGTCTCTTGTAGACAGTAAATAGATGGGTCTTGTTTTTTATCCATTCTGATACCCTATGTCTTTTGGTTGGAGCATTTAATCCATTTACATTGCATTATTATTGAAAGATATGGGTTTAGGTTCATTGTGATGTCTGTAGTTTTCGTGCTTGTAGTGATGTCTCTGGTCCTTTGTGGTCCTTACAACATTTCACTCACAGAAACCCCTTAGGATCTCTTGTAGGGCTGGTTTAGTGGTGATGAATTCCTTCAGTTTTTGTTTGTTTGGGAAGACCTTTATCTCTCCTTCTATTCTGAATGACAGACTTGCTGGATAAAGGATTCTTGGCTGCATATTTTTTCTGTTCATCATATTAAAGATTTCCTGCCATTCCTTTCTAGCCTGCCAAGTTTCAGTAGGTAGGTCTACTACCACCCTTATGTGTCTACCTTTGCATGTTAGGGTCTGTTTATCCCTAGCTGCTTTCAAAATTCTCTCTTTATCTTTGTATTTTGCCAGTTTTACTATGGTATGTCCTGCAGAAGATCGATTCAAGTTACGTCTGAAGGGAGTTCTCTGTGCCTCTTGTATTTCAATGCTTTTTCCTTCCCCAGATCAGGGAAAATCTCAGCTATGATTTGTTCAAGTATACCTTCAGCCCCTTTCTCTCTCTCTTCCTCTTCTGGAATTCCTATGATACAGATATTGTTCTGTTTGATTGCATCACTTAGTTCTCTAATTTTCCCCTCATACTCCTGGATTTTTTTATTTCTCTTTTTCTCAGCTTCCTCTTTTTCCATAACTTTATCATCTAATACACCTATTCTCTCCTCTGCCACTTCAATTTGAGTTGTGGTCACCTCCATTTTATTTTGCACCTCATTTATAGCATTTTTTAACTCCTCATGACTATTTCTTAGTCCTTGGATCTCTGTTACAAAAGATTCTCTGCTGTGCTCTATGCTTTCTTCAAGCCCAGCAATTAATTTTATGACTATTATTCTAATAGTCCACTATACTGCTTGTTCCACTATATTGCTTAAATCGGTTTTGATCACTTCATTAGCTGTGGCTACTTCCTGGAGTTTCTTTTCAGGAGAATTCTTCCGTCTTGTCATTCTGGGTAGCCCCCATGGTACCTCCAAACTGCAGGGCACTTCCCCTGTGCTGTCCAGAGTAACTTGTGTCAGTGGGCGGGGCCCCACGCAGACCCAATGTCTGTCCCCAGCCCACCGCTGGGGCCACAGTCAGACTGGTGTGTACCTTATCTTCCCCTCTCCCAAGGGCAGGACTCACTGTGGAGTGTTGTGGCCCCTTTCTGGGCTGCTTGCACACTGCCAGGCTTGTGGTGCTGCTTCGATGGGATCTGGCCAAGGGCGTATTAGACGGGGTGGATCCACAAGATGCACAGGGGCAGGAGGGGAAGGCTTAGCTCGCTTTGCCATTGGTGGTCCCCTGTGGGAGGGGCCCTGCAGCACCAGGAAGGAGGCAGACCCTGCAGAGGGATGGATCCACAGAAGCACAGCGTTGGGCGTTTGCACAGTGCAAGCAAGTTCGGTGACAGGAACTGGTTCCCTTTGGAATTTCGGCTGGGTGATGGGAGAGGGAAATGGCGCTTGCCAGCACCAAGCTCTGTCCTTCCGGGGATCAACAACTCTACCTCCTGGCATCCTCTCGCCCTCCCCGCTCTACGAGAGCAGACCTATTGACTTTTAACATTCCAGATGTTAAGTCCCGCTGGCTGTCAGAACTCATGCAGTCAGCACCTCCACTTTTGCAAACCAGTCTTAGGGGGCTCTGCCTTGCCTGGTGGGCTGCCCCTCCACCGCCCCGGCTCCATTCCGCCAGTCTGTGTAGCACGCACCACCTCTCCACCCATCCTACCCTCTTCCGTGGGCCTCTTGTCTACACTTGGCTCTGGAGAGTCTGTTCTGCTAGTCTTCTGGCAGTTTTCTGGGTTATTTAGGCAGATGTGCGTGGAATCTAAGTAATCAGCAGGACAAGGCGAGAGCAGAGTCCTCATACCCCGCCATCTTCCCCTTGTTTCCTATATACAACCTCAAGGAGAGTGTGGTGATGGTGGGAGCCAATGGGAAGATTCTGAAGAAGAGATGGTTGAGTTTAAATCAATTCCTCACTGACGATGACCTGGAAGCCATTGCCAATGAAGTAGAAGAACGTAAGAAGTCAAGTGCAAATAATATCTTTGTTTTCCAGTTTTAAGCACCTTGTTTTTTTAGAGTTCCTGTGAACCTTAGGGTCTGAGAGGAGTAGGGCGTTCCTGTCTATGCAGGACAAGCAGGTTTCCGTGACTGACTCCACAACCACCCCTCCCAATGTTCCTCAGAAAGGACCAGCCCAACAGTAGGGCACTTTAATAACCCACTTACATCAATGGATAGAATATTCAGGCAGGAAATCAATAAGGAAACAGTGACTTTGAAGGACACAACAGATAGATACAAAGGGCAAGATGCAGCAACATAGACTACCTCCAAAGTAAAAACAGCTAAAATAAACAATATAAACTTCCACCTAAAGGAATTAGAATAAGAAGAACAAAACAACCCAAGATGAGTAGAAAGAAAGAAAGAATAAAGATCAGAGCAGAAATAAGTAACACACAGACTAAAAAAATGACAGAAAAGATTCATGAAACCAGGGTTGGTTCTTTGAAAGGATAAACAACGTTCATAAGCCCTTAGCCATACTCATCAAGAAAAAATGAGAAAGGATCCAAATAAATAAGAAATGACAGAAGTTAACAACTGACACCACAGTAATACAAATAATTATAAAAGAATATTATGAAAAATTATATGCCTACAAATTTAAGAACCTAGAATGAATAAATTCATAGAAACATACAATCTTACAGAGCTGAATCAAAAACAAATTTTAAAAATCTGAATAGACCATTTACTAGTAACAAAATAGGTTATCAAAGCACTACCAAAAGATAAAAGCCCAAGACCAGATTCACAGATGAATTCTACCAAATATTTAAAGAATACTTTAAATACTACTTACTCAAACTACTCCAGAAATAAAAGAGGAAAGAAAGCTTTCAAATACATGCTGCAAGGCCACTCTAAAACAAAAGACAACACACAAAAAAAATAAAACTACAGGCCAATATCCCTTAAAACCACCAAACTTAAGCATTTTAAATTTGAAATATAAAGATCAAAGCCAAAGAGTATAGGAGGAAATGAATATTGAATTAAAAAGCCAACAGAAGCAGATGTGTGCCTTTTCACATAAAAACCACAATGTTTAGAGGATTTATTACATAGGAGCACATCCGGTTACCAAAACATAAATACATATTTGTAATTTATATATATATATATATATATATATATATATATATATGTATATATATATGTACATGTATACACACATAATTGCCAAGATATTAATGAAAGACTGCATCACAGACATTTCATTGGAAATACTGGTAAAATGTGGCTAAGACAACAGTTCAGATATAACTTTCCAATGAGACCAGAACATGATGTATTCAAGATTTAATTTATGAAGCTCTAAGAACAAAGTAACTAGCTAAGCTTTTTTCAATACAACTTGAAAACTGCAGAGATACTGCTAACATGACAATTTTTTTAGAATAAGTGAACATAACAAAGAAATCTTTTTTTAGCTTCGATAATCACAAACACATCTAGCTCTAAATACTATAAAATTACGAAGAATTATATCATCATCAAATATGGAATTTACCTTTTGTTTAGGAAATGTTCTGCCAGCATAGTTCTAACAGTTAAGAAAATGTTCTGGGGTAATTACGAAGATTTAAGAAGAGCATGGCAGTTTTATCTATTAAGTCTTGTTACCAATATTAAAAAAAAAAGTCACCTAAACTATAGTGTATTTAGTGATGAAAAAAATTGAGAATTACCTTAAGATTATCATAATAAGTATGAGATTTTTCTATCTATATTACATGGCAATCTGAAAGCTGACAAAAAGGTTATTGCATGCCTGTATATGTATGATGGTTTATGAGGGAAAATATGTCCCAAGAAAATATTTAAACCATAACTTCTAAAGATGTCAATTGGATATAGCAACGTCAGTCTGATATATTCACTATTTTTAATTATCTTACATACTACATGCTTTTCAGAGTCAGGTAAGATTGAAAAGCAAAGAAAAAGTTAAAAACTTGTAACAATAGAGCTTATATAGATTTTTATGACCTATTCCATAATTTAACAATAATCAACAAAGTAGCTGATCCTCTTGACATTGTGCTTGTAAAAAGTTATTGCCAAACACCTAAAATACATAGCAGAATGTTTTAAAATTTTTCTTCATCAAAAGAAGATCCAAGTATAGAAAATTCATGGCTGTAAAATCCATTTATTTAATCAAAAGATAGTGTAAATTCAAGTATGAATTTACAGGGCAATTGGAACTAATCATGATGAAGAAATGAAAATAAATTTTGAAAAAAAAGCATCTTTTGCTTCACTTTGTATGAAAGTGGAAATTGAGTGTCTTAAACTGTTGAGACTGCTTTAAAATCTCTTCTTCCACTTTCATCAATGTAAGATTTCCTTCCATTTGTCCATTTATTCACTCCTATCCAACAATACTGGCTTTCTTACTATTCTTCAAATGTACCAGGCATGCACCTGTCTGAAAGCTTTTGTAGTATTTGTTCCTTTGTCTGCAACATTCTTCCCTCTTCCATCCACATCAGTTACTTATTCACCCCATTTAAACTGCCTTTTAACTGAGGGCCTATCATCCTATTTTAAATGACCATACTACATTTCATTTTCCTCCAGAGTATTTCTATATAATCCCCTTAGAATCACCACCTTAAACACTATATTATTTACTTAGTTTTACTGTTTATAGTCTGTTTTCCCTCCAAAGCAGGTAAATTTTGTGACCAGGTATTTACATCAGTTTTGGAAATTCTTTTATTCCGAGGCCCAGAACAGTGCTTCATATAGGGTAAATTGCTCACTAATTATTTCTTAAGTGAATGTATAGAGACTCTGAGAGAAGAAAAAGATCAGGAAGTTAAAACAGATGAAAGATTAGTGTGATTAATGCAAACAATAAGGGGAGAGCAGAAGTTGAAATAAGAAAAAGACAGGAATCAGATCATGCAGGACGGACCTCAAAAGTTGTTAAGGACTTTGATTTAACATGCAATAGAAAATCATTGAAATGTGTAAGGTAGCAGATAATATGACCCACTCCATGTTTCAGAATCATTGTACTGATATGTAGGAAAACATGTGAATGGAGTAAAATTAAATACAGGAGGCTACCGGCATAATCCAGATGAAAAGTAGTAATCCTAGGTGAGGCAGATGATATAAGAAATGTCATTTCAAGACAAATTATAAAGACTGAATTTCCAGAATGTTTGAATGTATAGCAGGAGAGAAAAAATAATTAAAGGATGACTCTTAGCTTTCTGATTCGATAGATTGACAGTACAGGAAAACCAAGAGTCCTTTCAAAATGTATTAAGTCTGATGTAATCAAGATAATAGTGCCTCACATTTATTGTTTACTGTTATGTCAGACATTGTTCTCAGTGCTCTATACGGATGTCATTTAATTGCCACAACAATTCTATTATAATTCTCATTTCCACAAATGAGGGACCTGAGAACTGAGAAGTTTGAACCTTTTTAAGAAACATTAAAATGCTGAAATATATTACAGTCCCTATCAAACCTAGGCAATTTGATCCAGAGTGAATGCTCTTAAAACTCAGGCTACACTGTACTATGATGTTTGTGAAAAATCCAAGTAGGTATGTAAAATAAGGTTAAATAAATAAGTCTGGCATTCAGCAAAGGAATTTGGATCAAAGACCTAGATTTCAAAATTACTGGACTAAAGATAGCATTGAAGAGCTATGGAAACAGATTACAGTACTTAGCAAAGGAATGGAAACACATAAGAGAAGGTTTTGGATAAAGCCCCAAGGAACTTCAACATTTAAAGCCTGTGTAGAGAAAATAAGAGCAAGTGAGAAGTGATTAGTAAACAGAGAATAGGATTCTGAT
The DNA here is from genome assembly GCF_018350155.1 of Leopardus geoffroyi. NCBI lineage: Eukaryota > Metazoa > Chordata > Mammalia > Carnivora > Felidae > Leopardus > Leopardus geoffroyi. Next base: position 76,570,187 of record NC_059327.1, on the reverse strand, counting down.
AAAAGTCAAGACAGGAGAAGGCAGTCAACAACTTTCAATATTGAGATAAGGTTCATTAATGAAAACAAAGATAGGTGAAGAGTGGTTTGGTTACCCTGAAGTCATTGGAGATTCCTGGAGATTTCAAGGGGGAAACGGTGGTAGGAGAAGCCTGACTGACTGTCATGAAGGTACAGTGCCATGAGTAAACTCAGAGAAAAGAGAGATGATGCTTGCCGAAAAGTAATTTAAAGACTGTTAGGCTGAAAGAAAAATTGGAGGCACAACCGTAGAGTCAAGAGAAAGTTCTGAGTTTGTTTTTAGTTTATTTAAAGACAGAAAATATTATAACATGCTCCAGTGCTTTCCCACGAGAAAAGGGAAGATTGATTCAGAAAAGAGAAGAGAAAAGTGAATTAGCAAAGTCGTGAGAAGTGGGAGTAGGGAAGGGCTCCAAAATACAGCCAAAAGGATTGGTTACTGAAGGAAGTGGGGCTCTCTAACAGGAAGGAACAAATATATATTCATTAATTGGGTGATGGACAGACTTGGCATTCATTTCAATCTGATGAGATATACTTCTGCAAATAAATATGATGTAAGGACCTCAGATGACAATATGTGTAGAATGGGGCATTTGATTTTGAGGTGGGAGCAAAAAGTATGAATGAAATAATTTAGGGTATGGGAATTCAGGCCTTCCAGAGAAAATTAGTAGGAGAAATGGTAATTACTAAATGCCTATTTATGAATGAAATGGTAAATTAATTAGTTCAGATGAGTACCTAGCAAACGATTCAATAATAGTTGTTAAAATGCCTTGGTATTCTTCTCATCTGCTATGCTCTGTGACTCATGTAGAGTACTAGTATGTATCCGCTAAAGACATCCAAATATAGCTCTCATATCCAGATAAATCTTATCTAGTCATTAAATCTATATTCACAAATTACTACCAGATAAATTAATCTATAATACCCCCAAAATCAAACTCTCAACATTCCCAAACTATTCTCAAATTTCCCTCCAACATGTTCTTTCACATAATTTCCTAATCCAAGAGGATTATAGAATCTAGCAGCCTAGGTGAAACACTTTTAAGTCTTTTACAATTCTCATTATGTTCAACTGCACCACATACTCAAAGTTATTTTTTAAAATAATTTTTTAAAGTGATATTCACATAAAATTAGCTTCTTAAAGTGCACAATTCAGTGGCACTGATCACATTAACAGTGTTGTGCAACCGCCCTATTTATCTGGTTACAAAATATTTCCATTACTCTAAAGTCAGTCTTTTATCCATTAAGCAGTTTCTTCATATTCTCCACTCCACAGCCAGTGGTAACCACTAATCTTCATTCTATCTCTATGGATTTAATTACTCTGGATATTTCATATAAATGATTTACACAATACAATTTTGTTTCTGGCTTCTTCCACTTAACATAAAGTTTTGAGATTCATCTACATTATAGCATGTATCAGTACTTTGTTCCCTTTTTTTCAGCTACATAATATTCCATGCATGTGCAGAGCATTATTTGTTTATCCATTCATCTTTTTGGTGGTTTTATACCTTCTGGCTATTGTGAATACTGCTTCTATGAACATTGTTATATTAGAGTTCTCCAGATGAATAGAACCAATAAGATATATATGAAGAGACTCATTAAAGGAATTGGTTCATGGTACTATCAAGGTCAAGAAGCCCTACAATCTGCCCTCTGAAAGCTGGAGTACCAGGAAAAGTTGGTGATTTAATTTAATGTTGGAGTTGGGGAGGCTGATGGTGTAAGTCCCCATATGAGTCTGAAAACCTGAGAACAAGGAGCACCAAAGTCCAAGGGCAGAAGAAGATGAAGACTCCAATTAAGCAGAGACAGTGAATTTGCCCTTACTCACCTTTCTGAGCTTTTTAAGCCTTCAGTGGACTGGATGGTGCCCTGGAACTGATGAGAGTGATCTTCCTTTATGCAGTCCACTTATTCAATGCTAATGTCTTCTGGAGATGCCCACACAGAGGCACCTAGAAATAATATTTTACCAGATATCTGGGCATCTCTTAGCCTAGTCAAGTTAATACATAAAATAAACCACACATGTACGCACATGTACTTGTTTTGAGTAACCATCTTCAGCTCTATTGAGTATACAACCTAGAGTGGAAATGCCAGGTATATGGTAATTATTTTAAATTTCTGAAGAATTGCTAAATGGTTTCCACAGCAGCTATACCATTTTACATTCCCAAACAATGAAATGGGGGTTCTAATATTACCATATCTTCACTCACATTTGTTACCGACTACCTTTTTTTATTTTAGCCATCCTAGTAGAAATAAAGTGGCATCTCATTGTGGTTTTGATTTGCATTTCCTTAATGACTAATATTGTTGAGACCTTTCCATGTGTTTGTTGGTCATTTTGTGTATCTTCTTTAGAGGAAAGTCTGAGTTTTTTGCCCACTTTTCACTTGGTTTGTTGTTGTTGAGCTGAATTTTTAACATATTCTAGATAAGACGCCCTTATGAAATATAGATTTGCAAATAATTTTTCCCAATCTATAGGGTTATCTTTTCACTTTCTTTTCAGATTTTTCAAGATTTTATCTTTAAGTAGTCTCTACAACCCGAGATGAGGTTCAAACTTGAAACTCTGAGATCAAGAGTCGCATGTTCTACTGACTGAGCCAGCCTTGTGCCTCTTCACTTTCTTGGTAACATCTTGGGATGTACAGAGATTCAAATTTTGATGCCATCCAATTGTCTACTTTTTCTTTGGTTGCTTGTCCTTTTGGTGTCATATCCACATCCAACGACATGAAGATTTACCACTGTATTTTCTTCTAAGAGTTTACAATTTATCTCTAATATTGAGGTCACTGATCCATTTTGAGTTAATCATTTATATGGTATAAAGGAACGGGTCAACTTTATTCTTCTGCATGTAGATATCCAGGTGTCTCAGCACTATTTCTTGAAAAGCTATTTTTTTCACCCTTGTCAAAAATCAATTGACCTTAGATATATAGACTTATTTCTTGACTTTCAATTCGATTTCTTTGTTATATAGGTCTATAACTGTGCCACTATCATGACTATTATAGGCTTGTAGTAGAATACTTTAAAATCACAAAGTATGAATCCCTCAATATTGTTATTTTTTCTTTTAAGATTATTTTGGCTATGCAAGTCTATATGAATTTTAAGAATAAACAATTTTTAAAGTACTTTGTGTTGTATGCAAACCAATTTGATAATAAATTTCATATTAAAATAAATAAATAAAGTATTTGTAAAATCTCCATGTCCTTTTCAGTATAATTTTTCATTGTCAAATTGAAACTTTCCATCAACTTAATTTTATTCTATGGTCTAAGATTCCATGAAAAATAGGGGCATTCAAAAATTATTAAGTTATAACAGGGCACCTGGGTGGCTCAGTCGGTGAAGTGTCCAACTCATGATTACAGATCAGGTCTTAAGTCCAGAGTCATGAGATCAAGCCCTGTGTCAGGCTCCACACTGAGCATGGAACATGGTTAAAATTCTCTCCCACTGCCCCTCTCCCCCACTCGTGCTCTGTAATAAATAAACAAACTAATGTTAAAACAAAAATATTTGTATTGTTATCACTCCTCTCTCTGATGCCATATCAACTTAGTATGTCAGCAAATTGTATTTAAAAATGTAAGAGAAGGTAAAGAATACAAAAGCATAATACATTTGGAAGATTAACCTAATAAGAATTTTAAATTGCCTCATCAACCACACATCATAAATAAAATCATATTATCAATAAAAAACCTTAAATAGTAACAGTTTATATACAATGATTTGAAAACTATACTAGGATTTTTATTGGCTGCTCATATAAGAACTCATTAATATTGTAAAAAATGACCATTTGAAACATCTAAAATTAGCAATCTTTAGGTAGATGCTCACAATTTATTACAACGAACTACATTACCTATAAAAAGTGCTTTCTGCAGTAATGGAGAATGAGCATTGAGTTAGAAACATGATACCCTCTGAAGACAGGTATGTGGCTCAGTGGTATCAGTAAACACATTCTCAAAAAACTACTTCTATCAATAAATGTCCTACATACAAATATAATTGAGTAACTTTCTAAATAAGGTACTGTAAAATAACAGACATAAGATTTATTTCTTCTGTTTGACATTATTCTATGTTATAACCAAAAGATTTATTAAATTCTATGGTAATTAGCCCAACTTATAGTTCTGTGTAAATGCTTAGACCTATGCTTAGCAAACACACATATCTGAAATTTTACATCATTACAAACAATCTAGTCTGATATTCTAAGAAACAAAAATCTAAATGCCCTACAAATCACTAGAAGAAAGCCACTTAGGGTAATCACATATGTGAGCTACATCAGATTTTTATTTAGATTAGCATTTTAGATTACTATAGAGAATTCAGTAAGAAAGTAAACCATTCAGTGTATAAATGCCAAATCCTGCCTGCAAAATAACATTTTAAAAGACTTAAAACTAGGTGGATGCCTTACGTTTTACGCGTGAAGAAACACAAATGAACAGAAAAGGCCAACAAATTTTTCAGCAGCTGGAAATGCTGAATTTAATTACTGAAAAGAAATCATGCAGAGAAGCTGGCTGACAAACAAGATTTACAGTGAATGCAGGAAGTCATGTCAAAGTATCGAGATATTTTCAGTAGCCACTGATAAACAGAGACCCAGATTCAAGGAATGTATGGATAATATAGATTATCCCAAAAACTGAAATTTTGAACAGCATGAAAACAGAGCATGCTGTTAGCCCAACAACAAGAAAGTATGTTTTTTTAAAAAAACATTTAAACAGATTTGTTATTACTCTGATAAAAGTTTAGTTTATATAGAATATGAACAACAAAATAAGCAATGCCATTTTTCAGTAATTAGAAAAACCAATTAAAGCACTATTGAGAGTAAATGAATATGCTGTGAATAATTCCTGTTAAAAAAAATAATGATTGGAGAATTTTATTTGGCTCTGTATAACAGATCTCTGACACAAAAATTTTATTTATTCTACAACTTGGAATTTCAGTGCTTAAAACAGATAGATATAGATAGATACATAAATATATACATACATTAACACAGATACACATATGGATAAATAATACTGCATTGTATTGATATACCACATTTTCTTTATCCATTCATCAGTTAATGAACATTTATGGTTAATTCTACTTTTGGTAATTATGAATAATGCAGCTATGAACATTCCTGTTCAAGGTTTTGTGTGGACATGTTTTCAATACCCTTGGATATATATCTACGAGTAGAATCACTGGATCATAGAGTAACTCTCTTTTTAAACATCTGAGGAACTGCCAAACCATATTCCAAAGTGGCTATACCATTTAATATTCACACCATTAGCATATGAGGGTCCTAATTTCATTACATCTTCACCAACTCATGTTATTGGCTGGCTTTTTTATTATAACCTTCCTGGTGCTTTGAAGTAGTATCTCATTGTGGCTTCAGTTCTCATTTCCTTAATAAATAAAGAAGTTGAGCATCTTTTCATGTGCCTAATATTGGCCACTTGTCTATTACCCTTGGAGAAATACCTATTCAAATCCTCTACCTACTTTTAAATTGTGTTATTATGTCTTCTGATCTATCTATCTATCTATCTATCTACCTATCTATGTTATAAGTATTTGAAAATCAGCAGTCAGTTCCTATTCACACTATCTATAGATTTTTGAAACTGATGACAGGTACACAGGTAACCAATTTATACAGCTTACTTGGGGCTTCTTCACCTACTTTATATCTTCTACATAATAGCACACAAATAAGCATGAGACATCCCTTATTCCATTAACCTTGACTCTTTCGTTGAACCTGGTGACAATGCACACATTGGAAGTTGCTATCTCCTTATGGTAACTTTATGGGTATCTTTGAGTGCCCAAGGGACATGCTTCTTGAAGTCCACTCTATGGATTTGCTTATGAATACTGATTTGTGTATTCCCTGTTCACTACCCTACTGATGGCAGAACAGTCCTTCTCTCCACCCTTCTTTGCAAAAGCCATTCTACTGAATCCAGGTTGGCAAGGAAGAGCATGAAGTATACTAAGAGAAGAAAAGAAGCAAGGTGAATAAAATTTCCATGTTGCCTGGAGGCAGAACAAGAGAAGTCCCTCTTAATTGCTGAACTCTAAAAGTTATTTCTATATTTCAGATACCAAACCCTTACTACATATAAGATTTGCAAATATGTTCTTCCATTCTAAAGGTTAACTTTTCTTTCTTCCCAGTATATTTTAAATCCCAAACACTGTTAATTTTTATTAATGTCCAATTTATCTATTTTTTCATTGGTTGTGATTATTAGTTTTAAAATCTAGAAGACAGGAAGAATTACTATGACTATGACAAAAAGGAACATAAGCAGGGGCAGGCAATATGTAATTCAGGTTGGAACACATAAATTATTTTATTTTTTATCTTTCTGAATCAACTGTAGTATGCAATCTATGACTTTTTCACCCAAAATTGTAGTTATCATTTAAAAAAAAAACAGTTTTGGGGCGCCTGGGTGGCGCAGTCGGTTGGGCGTCCGACTTCAGCCAGGTCACGATCTCGCGGTCCGTGAGTTCGAGCCCCGCGTCGGGCTCTGGGCTGATGGCTCAGAGCCTGGAGCCTGTTTCCGATTCTGTGTCTCCCTCTCTCTCTGCCCCTCCCCCGTTCATGCTCTGTCTCTCTCTGTCTCAAAAATAAATAAACGTTAAAAAAAAAAAATAATAATAAATAAATAAATAAATAAATAAATAAAATAAAAAAAAAGTTTTATTTAAAAATATAAACCGTTACTTCCCCAGTAACATTCTAAACTTTGACAATATTCATGCATTAATTATAACCACAAAGCAATTTTGAAACGTATTTTTTTTTAAGTTTATTTATTTTGACAGTGGGGTTAAGGGGCAGCGAGAGAAAGGGAAAGAGAGAATCCCAAGCAGGCTCGCACTTTCAGCACAGAGAGCGACGTGGAGCTCAATCCCACAAACCATGAGAATCACGACCTGAGCCAAAATCAAGAGTCAGATGTTTAACTGACTGAGCCACCCAAGTCCCATAGAATCTTGTATTTTAAAAATTAGACTAAGGGGCGCCTGGGTGGCTCAGTTGGTTAAGCTCCCAACTGCAGCTCAGGTCATGATCTCTTGATTCCTGGGTTCGAGCCCCACATCTGGCTCTGTGCCACAGCTCAGAGCCTGGAGCCCACTTCAGATTCTGTGTCTCTGTCTCTCTGCCTCTCCCCCTCTCTGTGCTCTGTCTCTCCCTCTCTCTCTCAAAAATAAACAAATGTTAAAAATGTTTAAATGTAATTAATTAAAGTTAAAATTAATAGCATAGGTATATTAATGAATTCTCAATGCTCCACAAAGTGGATCTGCCACTATTTACTGAATTGTCCATTAATTTTTGGACATTATGACATTTACCAATATTTTTCTGTTATATTTATTATGGTGACATTTTCAAGGATATAAATGTTTTATGCTAAATTATTTACATAAAAAATTCAAAATAAAAGTTAAGTCAAAGATAGGCCTCCTTTTAAAGATCTTTCCAAAACAACTGTACTCATGGCTCCTGCATGGCTCAGATAAGCATCTGACTCTTGATTCAGCTCAAGTCATGATCTTGAGGTCATGAGATCAAGCCCTTTGCCAAACCTGGAGATTCCTTGGGATTCTCTCATTCCCTCTCTTTCTGTCCCTACCCCATTCACACTCTCTCTCTCAAATTAAAAACCACACAAAACAAAAAAAAGAACTGTACTCAAGTAATGTTACAAGTAACATGTCCATTCAATTTTCCTAACAGCTTACTAGCATCCAGGTATAAAAAGAATAGTTGTCACCTTATTTTGCATTTTCCATAACTGACAAGCCATACTTTGTTTCCAATCTCCATCTTCCCCTCACTTATTTCTATTTTTATATATTTAAGTATTATTACATCATATCTCATTCAAATGGTTTCCTAAATTTATTTTCAGTTTTCGTGTTTGTTATTTTGGTCATACAAGTGTCTACAATGATGAATTAATAAATCTATTCTTCTTAGATTGTCTGGTATTTTGGAACTCTGGAAAACTACTTGTTGAAAACAACCTGTTATGCTGTTATGTGTCAGATACCTAATACAATTTCCACATTTAATTTTCATAAAGCTAATCATGCATTACTGAACATCTTGAAGAACAACCTAGTATAGTTATCATTTCAAATTGGATAGATATCATTTCTCTCAGTCCTTTAGAACTCCCCAGTGAAAATTTTACCATGATTATACATCAGGGTAATGTGGCTTAATTAATTTATTAATTTTAAAAAAGCTTTAAATAAAAACACAAAATGAATGTAAAAGGAGAGAAAAACATAGCTATCCAAAGACGTTACTAAATTAGAAAACAATTAAATCAAACAATCAAAAAATAAGTCCAACAAAAACCTCCATCTGGTAAGATTTACCCATGTAATATAAGAGAATCTAAAAAAAATTAGTAATATAGAGCATTATAGATTACCATAATTAAAATTTTGTAATCCTAATAAAGTAAAATAGAAAATTCAGTAGACACCTACATATCAACAAAATGCACACTAAAAAATTATAACTGTAGCATTTTTCATAATACCAGGAGAAAAGGAAAACATAAATGTTTAATTATGGAATCTAGCATTATAATAAATATACCAAGAGTATAGTACACAAAAATACAATTACTGTGTAAAGTAAGAAAAATAAGGAATCTCAGTAAAAGCTGATAATGCTAAGATACAGTTTTAATTTAAAAACAGCTGGTGCAAAAAAAAGTATGTACACTATGCATTCATCTGTGTAAAAAGACATGGCGTATTTGTATTCCCTATATAGAATATCTCTGGGAAAATAGCCAAAGAACTGATAATACAGATTCCCAAGGGAAAAGGCTGCAATGAAGTTTTTCCTATAACCACTTTTGTGTAGTTAGAAATATGAATATATTAGCAATATTTTAAAAGCTAATAAAAAACTCACAGGGATGTTGGCATCTTAATAGAATACACAAAACTTGAGAATCTATTGCTCCACTCCTAACAATGACAAAATACAAATAAATAAAAAAGAACCAAACTCCAGAAAGTAACTATCCTTTTGTAGAAGAGAACAGACCCTCAGCTATTTTTATCTCCAGAAGAGCTACAACTTGAATGACTTGAAAACATTATGCTAATAAAAGAAATCATCATAAAACACCACATATTATATGATACCGTGATTCCAATTACATGAAATGGTGAGAAAGGCCAAATCTGTAGAGACAGAAATTAGATAAATAATTGTCTAAATTTGTAAATATTGGTGGCTGGTAATAAGTAGAGTATTTCTTTTAGGATAATAAAAATTGTGATGATGGTCTGACTCTGTACTAAAAGCCAAGGAATTGCACATTAAGATGGGTTAACTATATGGTCTGTGAATCGTAGCTCATTAGTTTTTACATCATGCAATATGGAACTTTTAACTTTTCTTTAAGTTTTGGTTGATCCAACTTAAAAAAAAATTAAGACACTAAATGACTAATTTATTATAATGTACAGTCCCTGAATGGATCATTTTCAGGACAAGTAGCTGTTAATGACATTTTTACATGAAAAGGCAAATTGGAATGTAGGCTAGATATCAGAGATAGTAGTAAATTATAACTTTTTATAAATAGTAATGATGTAATCATATAGAGAAATATCCTCAGGTTTGAGAAATTCATACTGAGGTATTAAGATGTCATTAGTCACATGGTCTATAATTTACTTTAAAACACTTCAGTAAAAAAACAAGGCATACATGGCAAAATGTTACAACTGTTAAGTCTAAATGAGGAGTCTTCATTATACTTCTACTTTTATATATTTATTTAAACTTAATACTGAAAAGTTTTTACTTTTCACACAACTTAAAAAAAATGTTGCATTAGCTTAATGACTGTGATGAGAAAAAGGAAAAATGTATGGAACACAAGAGAATCATTTGAAAGAAGCCTTAACAGGCAAGACTAATATCATAAAAAGAAAGCCTAATTTAACAACAATGAAATGATACTGGAAAAACTGGCTATTTTGATAATATCAAAATAGAGACTTTTACAATGCAAAGAAAAATATCTGAGATATTTTAAAAACTAAAACTGAGGTTTACATCCATAGCAAATGTTGAAGAATATTTAAATGATCTTGAAATGAGAAAAAACCTTAGCCTAGAAATAATGAAAACAATGATAAAGGAAATCCTTTGAATTATGTTATATTAAATTTTAAATGACTATAAATGTATAATTAACATAATGACAGTAAATAAATTATGGGGAAACATACTATAACAAATAAAGGTTAATACCTATAAAATATAAAGCCACTGTATAGAAAGAAAATAATCATTAAGAAAATAACAAACATTTATTTTCTTTGCATAAGCAAGGGAAATAATAGATATTTAAAAGAATAAAACTCATAATGAAGCACTGTTGAAGCTAATTAGTAATAAAAATCATGTGGACTATAAAACAAGAGTTCATAAGCTTTTACTTATCAAACTTAAAACTATTCAATTATGGGAATAGTGCAGTGAAATGGAAAAAGTGTATGAGATGAAAAGTTTTCAAAAGAAATTTCTCAGTATGAATTAACATACTCACAAGAACTCAAACTCTGATACCAGATTTTCACTTAAATTAACTCAGCCTACTTAAAAAATGAGAAATGCAAGTAAAAATTTATTAACATTGATATTCTTCAAAATTTTGTTTATAATAGAAGAAATATAGAATATAAGTATCTATGAATAAAAACTATTAAAATTACTTATTACACGTTTGTATCAGGAAACATCACACAGTTATTACAAATCATGTTTTCAAAAAATATTTCATAATGGCAAACTGCACATAAATTCTTTTCATATCAGATTTTACATATATATTGTAAATATTTATTTTTGAGACAGAAAGAGAGCACAAGCAGGGGAGAGACAGAGAGAGAGAAAAAGGAGAGAGAATTTCTAGCAGGCTCTGAGCTGTCAGCACAAAGCCCGACACAGGGCTCAAACTCACAAACTGTAAGATCATGACCTGAGCCGATAACAAGAGTAGGATGTTTAACCAACTGAGCCACCCAGACACCCAAGATTTTTAATATTTTTAAATATTGAAGTATAACTAACAATGTTATATTATTTTCAGGTGTACTACACATTGGCTTAACAATTCTATACACTGCGCCAAGCTCACCATGATAAGTGCACTCACCATCTGTCACCATATAGTCAATAAAATGTTAATGACTATATTTTCTATGCTATACTTTACATCCCTGTGACTTATTTATTTCATAAATGAAAATTTACTCCTCTTGATCCCCTTCATCTGTTTCACTGATCCCCAACCATCTACTCCCTGGCAACCACTACTTTGTTCTCTGTGTTTAAGAGCCTGTTTCCTGGTTTGCTTTTTCATTTGTTTCTTAGATTCTGCAAAAAAGAGAAATCACATGGTAATTTTCTTTCTCTGACTTATTTCACATTGAATAATCCCCTTTGTTGCAAATAGCAAAATTTCACTCCTAAATATATACCTGGGGCACCTGGTTGGCTCATTCAGTTAAAGCATCTGACTCTTGATTTCAGCTCAGATCGGGATTTTCACGGTTCATGGGTTTGAGCCCATGAACTCCACGCTGACAGCACAGAGCCCACTTGGGATTTTCTCTCTCCCTCTCTCTCTACCCCTCTCCCACCCAGTCCCTCTGTCTCAAAATAAGTAAATAAATATTTATGTGTATACACATACACACACATACGTGTGTGTGCACGTGCACACACAAACACACACACACACACACCTTTATCCATATATGAAAAATCTACAGTTGACATAATACTCAGTGGTAAAAAAACTGACAGCCTTTCCTCCTAAGATCAGGAACAAGAAAAAGATGTTCACTCTCACCATTTTAATTTAACACAATACTGGAAGTCTTACCCACGGCAATCACACAACAAGAATACAGAAGAGTCATCCACACTGGTAAGGAAGAAGTTAAACTGTCACTCTTTGTAGATGGCATGATACTATATATACAAAACCTAAAGACTCCTCCAAAAACTACTAGAACTATTCAATAAAAGAACTGAGTAAAGTTGCAGCATAAAAAATTAATACCCAGGAATTGGTAATGTCTCTATACACTAATAACGGGGTAGCAGGAGAGAAATTAAGAAAACAATCCCATTTACAATTGAATAAAAAGAATAAAACTCCTGGGAATAAAACTACCCAAGAAGGTGAAAGACCTGTACTCTGAAAACTGTAAACACTATTGAAAGAAATTCAAGGTGACATACACAAATGGAAAGATACTTCACAACCATGGATTAGAAGAAATAATACGGTTAAAATGTCCATAATACCCAACACAATCTATGGATTTAGTGCAATCCTTATCAAAATACTAATAAGCATTTTTCATAGAACCAGAACAAATAATACTAAAATTTGTATGGAACCACAAAAGACCCCAAAAAGCCAAAGCAATCTTGAGAAAGAACAACAAAGCTGAAGGCATCACAATCCCAGATTTCAAAATATGCTACAAAGCTGTAGCAATCAAAACAGTATGGTACTGGCACAAACAGACATACAGATCTGTGAAGCAGAAGAGAGCCCAGAAATAAACCCATGCTTATATGGTCAATTAATCTATGACAAAGGAAGCAAGAATATATACAACAAAGAAAAGACATTCTCTTCAACAAATGGTGTTGCGAAAACTGGCAATTACACACAAAAGAATGACTACACTATTATCTTACACCATACACAAAAATAAACCTAAGATGGATTAAAGACCTGCATGTAAACCTAAAACTCCTGGAAAAGAACATAAGTGGTAATTTCTTTCAAAGTGTCTTAGCAACATTTTTCTAGATATGTCTCCTAAGGCAAGGGAAACAAAAGCAACAATAAACTACTGGGACTACACCAAAATAAGGAGCTTTCACACAGCTAAGGAAATCATTAATGCAATCTACTGAATGGGAGAAGATATCTGCAAATGCTATGCCCAATAAGGGGTTAATATCCAAAATATATAAAGAACATATACAACTCTATACCAAACAAACAAACAAAAACAGACTAAAAAATGGGCAGAGGACCTGAACAGACAGACATTTTTCCAAAGAAGACATACATGTTGGCTTTCCAAAGAAGCCAACAGACATATGAAAAAATGCTGGACATCACTATTCATCAGGGATATGGAAATCAAATCAGAATGAGATATCACCTTATAGTATCAGAATAGCTAAAAAGATAAAGACAAGAAAAAACAAGTGTTGACAATAACATGAAGAAAAAGGAACCCTCAGGCTTGGAGAAAACTGCGTTGTTGGTGAAAATGCAAATCGGTACAACTACTATGGAAAACAGTATGGAGGTTACACAAAAAATTAAGAATAGAAATATCATATGATCCAGTAATTCCACTATTGCGTATTTACTCAAAAAAAAAAGCTAATATGAAAAGTTATGTGCACCCCTATGTTTACCACAGCATTATTTACATTAGCGAATATATGGAAGCAACCAAAGTGTCCATAAATAGGTAATGTTAAATTTTTTGAAAGTATCCTTAGGAGTCTAATTTGGTCAGTGGCAACATTCAGTAAATGAGTATATTAGTATATGTGTATTTTAAAAAGACAACAGGATATACACAGGACTGTTAAATACTTTTGCAACCTCTGTTGAGACTAAAAATTTTTAAGTTACAATTTAAAAAGAAAACAAACGTAGATAAACAGATTAAAGCAAGACAATAAATATTCCTTTAAATTTTTCATTATTTTCTAAGGTTTCTATAAAAAACACATATCACTTTTATAATTAGAAAAATAAACATTTATTTTAAATAAAGTAAATGACATTAATCCCAAAAATTCAAATACTGAAAAGGTAAGTAGGATAATTCATGAAAATTAACCTTAAAACCGGTAGTTTAAGTCTCTATTATTACATTTTTAATTATGTTTCCCATACTTTCAGAACTGCCAAGTATATGTTAAATAATGTATTATTTTACCGGCAAAAACTTCATGATGCCATAAGGATATGAAGACACAGGTTACCCTGTTATGAGACCTGGGTTCTGGTTCAAAACCATCAGTTTCCTAGCTATGTGACCAACACCAAATCCCATTCGCTCAATCCATCCTACATAGTTAACAGATCTGTTGTGGTGCCAAAATGAGAAAATGTATGTTAAATCACCTAATAGATGGTGTTAGGCCACAAAACAACATAGTCATAACTTTCTTTTAGATTACATGAATTCAAATCCTAGCTTTACCACTTACTAGCTGTATGACCTAGAAAAAATCACCTTACCTGTCTGCGCTTCAGGTTTCCTTATCTGTAAAAAGTACCTCAAAAGATTACTATAAAAATTTACTTTATTCTTGGTATAGGCTTAGATAAATATATGGTACTATATAAGGGTTTCTCAATTTTTAAACATTTTAAAGTACTGGATGGCTCAGTCAGTTGAGTGCCCGACAACACAGGTCATGATCTCACAGTTTTGTAACTTTGAGCCCCAAATCAGTCTCTCTGCTGTAAGCACAGAGCCCGCTTTGGATCCTCTGCCTCCCTCTCTCTCTGCCCCTATCATGCTCGTGCTTTCTCTCCCTCTGTCAAAAGTAGATATACATGAAATCCTCAAAAAGACATTAGCCAACCGGATCCAACAATACATTAAAAAAATTATTCACCACGACCAAATGGGATTTATATCTGGGATGAAGGGCTGGTTCAATATTCACAAAACAATCAATGTGATTCATCACATCAATAAAAGAAAGGACAAGAACCACATGATCCTCTCAATAGATGCAGAAAAAGCATTTGACAAAACATAGCATCCTTTCTTGATAAAAACCCTCAAGAAAGTAGGGATAGAAGGATCATACCTTGAGATCATAAAACACATATATGAACAACCCAACGCCAATATCATCCTCAAGGGAGAAAAACTGAGAGCTTTCCCCCTAGGTCAGGAAAAAGACAGCGATGTCCACTCTCACCACTGTTATTCAACATAGAATGGAAGTCTTTGCCTCAGCAATCAGACAACACAAAGGAATAAAAGGCATCCAAATTGGCCAGGAGGAGGTCAAACTTTCACTCTCCGCAGATGACATAATACTTTATACAGAACACCCAAAAGATTCCACCAAAAAACTGCTAGCACTGATCTATGAATTCAGCAAAGTCCCAGGAAATAAAATCAATGCACAGAAATCGGTTGCATTTGTATACACCAACAATGAAGCAACAGAAAGTGAAATCAAGGAATCGATCCCATTTACAACCGCACCAAAAACTGTAAAATACCTAGGAATAAATCTAACCAAAGAGGTGAAAAATCTATCCAAACTATAGAGAAAGCTTATGAAAGAAACTGAAGAGGATACAAAAAACATGGAAAAATATTCCATACTCCTGGATAGGAAGAACAAATATTGTTAAAATGTCAATAGTACCCAAAGCAATCTACATATTCAATGCAATACCTATCAAATTAACACCATCTTTCTTCACAGAGCTAGAACAAACAATCCTAAAATTTGTTTGGAACCAGAAAAGACCCCAATAGCCAAAGCAATCATGAAAGAGAAAACTGAAGCTGGAGGCATCAGAATCCCAGACTTCAAGCTGTATTACAAAGTTGTAATCATCAAGGCAGTATGGTACTGGCACAAAAACAGACACTCAGATCAATGGAATGGAACAGAGAACTCAGAAGTGGACCCACAAACATACGGCCAACTAGTCTTTGGCAAAGCAGGAAAGAACATCCAATGGAATAAAGATAGTCTCTTCAGCAAGTGATGCTGGGAACACTGGACAGCAAAATGCGAGAAGAATGAACCTGAACCACTTTCTTACACCATACACAAAAATAAACTCAAAATCATGAAAGACCTCAATGTAAGACAGGAAGCCATCAAAATCCTTGAGAGGAAAGCAGGCAAAAACCTCTCTGACCTTGGCTGCAGCAACTTCTTACTCAACACATCTCTGGAGGCCAGGGAAACCAAAGCAAAAATGAACTACTGGGACCTCATCAAAATAAAAGGCTTCTGCACAGCAAAGGAAACAATCAGCAAAACTAAAAGGCAACCGACAGAATGGGAGAAGATATTTGCAAATGACATATCAGATAAAGGGTTAGTATCCAAAATCTATAAAGAACTTATCAAGCTCAACACCCAAAAAACAAAGAATCCAGTGAAGAAAAGAGCAAAAGACATGAGTAGACACTTCTCCAAAGAAGACATCCAGATGGCCAACTGACACATGAAAACATGCTCAACATCACTCATCATCAGGGAAATACAAATCAAAACCACAATGAGATACCACCTCACACCTGTCAGAATGGCTAACATTAACAACTCAGGCAACAACAGATGTTGGCGAGAATGCGGAGAAAGAGGATCTCTATTGCATTGGTGGTGGCAATGCAAGATGGTGCAGCCACTCTGGAAAACAGTATGGAGGTTCCTCAAAAAACTAAAAATAGAACTACCCTATGACCCAACAATTGCACTACTAGGCATTTATCCAAGGGATACAGGTATGCTGTTTCAAAGGGGTACATGCACCTCATGTTTATACCAGCACTATCAACAATAGCCAAAGTATTAAAGAGCCCACATGTCCATCGATGGATGAATGGATGAAGAAGAGGTGGTATATCTAAACAATGGAATATTACTTGGCATCAAATAGAATGAAATCTTGCCATTTGCAACTATGTGGATGGAACTAGAGGGTATTATGCTAAGTGAAATTAGAGGAAGACAAAAATCATATGACTTCACTCATATGAGGACTTTAAGAGACAAAACAGATGAACATAAGGGAAGAGAAGCAAAAATAATATAAAAAAAGGGAAGGGGACAAAACATAAGAGACTCATAAATATGGAGAACAAATAGAGGGTTATTGGAGGGATGGTGGGAGGGGAGATGGGCTAAATGAGTAAGGCGCATTAAGAATAAACTCCTGAAATCATCACTGCACTATATGCTAACTTGGATGTAAATTTTTAAAAATTAAAGAAAAAAAAGTAAATATACATGAATTTTTTTTTAATTTAAAGTGCTGAACTGGCAAAAAAAAAAGTTCACTCTTTTATTAAAAAATCGTTTGCTAATGTGAAAATATATTTAAATCCTTCATCTAAAAGAAAAATATACAGATTTCTATATAAAGAATTAATCAAGCCTTATCATGGGATATTTTTCATAAAAACATTTGTTTTTAACACTTCAAATTAGCTTATTGGCCACTAGTTTGCAGTTTCACTGAAGCTAATAAGAAATGAGTTCTGTATAGTAGATGAAACTCAAAGCAACATCAGTCAAAAGGACATTAAGAAATTCTTACTGAAGTGGATTTTAACTTACAAAGAGTCCTAAAAATTAAATTGTTATGTAACAATCTTCATCAAGTTTTCCAGATATGTTATGAATTTAAATAAACTAAACTTTGAAAGATAATTTTTTTAATAAAAATGGTGCAAACTGTACACCTAATACATATACCAATCATATTTACAAAACAGGGTCTAATGTTTTGCACAAAATGATTTTTAATAAACATTCCTCCACAACTATAAAATTAAAAAATAAAGCTAAGATGTACCCCTAATCAATGATGTCATGACACTCAAGGAACATCTACCTAAATCAAAATCAGATGTCAAGGATATCCCACTCAAATGATAATCACACAATGAACTAAAGAGGTATATTTCAGATCTACACTGTCACCAATACCCTGATAATAAATGAAACAAGTCAGCTGTTTTACAATCATAAATGATATATAAATACATGACAACATCTCTTTGTTGCATGAGAAAGTAACTAGCAGTAGATAAAGTTCAGCCATTAGAATATAAGTGGTCTAGGACAAAATATGCATCTTGTAGAGTATTATTTAAGAGTTAAGATCAATACAGTTAGAAATATATCAAACATGAGTACGTCTCAATTAATCAGGGTTTTTTTGGTAAAAAAAAACGGGAATTATTTTTCTATTGAAGTAAAAGGCTAGTATGTAAAAAATACATCTTTGGTCTCTTAAAACTGAATCTCACATAGAACAGGTGAACAAATATATACATATTCTCTATTAAAATGTAAGTAATGATAAAATTTGTTAAGAAATACTTGTTTTTATTTAGGTATTTTCTTGTCATGCTTTAAAATATTACCATATAATACAGCAAATCTCAGAGCAAGATGATAAAGATTAAAATAAAAAACTACTAGAGAAAACATAAAACTAAATAGCTCAGAATAAAGCTGCTGTGTTTGCCAAAGATTAAATTCTATTTACACATTCTATAATGTGAACCAAATACATAGATTTCAGATTAAGAGATAAATTACCTATATCTGGATTCTACTTTTAACTCTGGGTTATCTTCTTTTATGCTGTTTCCTCATTCACAAAATGAGATATCATAGTTCTACCTCAGGGCTTTACTGTAAGGATTAAATTAGTTAAAACTTACAAAGCACCCATAAGAGTTCCTCACACAACTTAAGGACTCAGGCAGTATTAGCTACTGTTGTCACCATTATCCTTCATCTGAACTGTGGGCATACACACAAGCATGGACACACACACTGCATCAAATCAGTTTAATCTTTTGCAAAGCACAATGTTTTATAAGTATTTTTACTCTTTTCAATTCCGTACATTTTCTCCTTCCTCATTCTCTCTCATTCATGCACATAAGAACACATATAACACCACCACCATCATCAAGAATTCAAACAACAACAACAACAACAAAGAATTAAAAGAATGAACTACAAGCTCAACCCAGAGTTACAAAGTAACTTCTCCATAAGCCATTAGACAGGACATTAAGAGATAAGTTCCAGGTTAGGATGGTAGGTTGAATAGGCAATTAATTTTTTTTTCTTTTCAATTCTTAATTGAAAAGAATTGAAAAAAATTTCAATTCTTAAAATATTAGCAAACAAATTTTTTTGAACAAAAAAATTATTAAAATAACTAAACAACAAAAGGAACATAACATAAAGCACCAAACATTAAATAATCGGTTGCCATGAACATAATAAACATACTGGAACTAGAACTAAGGGTGCAGCAAAGTTTAGTTCTTAACCATGTCTCGTGCTGAAAGCAATAATGTTAAGTTGACAAAATTCCAAGAATTTTTTTTAGTGTCTTCATATATGGAGGCAAAGAAACTGAGCAGGTATCATCATTCTCTGCATCTTCTAATTGAAGATGCTGGAGAAACCTACAGGGCAAAAATAGGTGAAGCAAGGAAGCAAAAAGTAGCGCTAATTTCCCAGGACAGAAGGAGACTCAAGATTACTCTCTGAAATGATGGATAATGATTCAAAACCTAAACACATTTTTCCCTGATGAGATTTTTCCATAGCTTCTAATAAGCTGGAACAAACTTGGCAAAAGATATGTAAAATCTTACAAAAGAAAGCAAAACTTGGGTGTGCTAAAAAAGCCTCCTCAGGACACCTGGGTGGCTTAGTCAGTTAAGGGTCCATCTCTTGATTTTGGCTCAGGTCATGATCTCATGGTTTCAGCTCAGGTCATGATCTCATGGTTCATGGGATTGAGCCCCATGTAGGACTCTGCATTAAGGGCACAAAGACTGCTTGGGATTCTTTCTCTGCCCTTCCCCACCTTGTCTCCCAAAATAAATAAACTTAAAAAAAAAAGCCTTCTAATCTATTTCAAAGAGCTCCCTCCATATCTTTATGGTAAGTGATACAATACTGGGCAAATATCACATTGCAAAAATCAAACTGTAGCTCAGAGAGGGGAAAAATTAGCATTACATACAGTGGACAGAAGGGAAGAAGTCATTATGACATTCTGTTGGTTTAGACCTGTCTAAATATCTGTCTGGGCAAGACATTCTAAGCATGAACAAGATGAAAACTGAAAGCATTGCAGTGATGCAAACATATATCACCAATCAATGAATAAAAACACAAGCTAAATAATAAAATATTTACATAAAACTGGAAGATTCTATACAAATAACAATGAATCCTAAGAGAATATAACAAAAAGTAAAAGGAAATACTCCATGATTATTTTCTTCGAATGAACAACGTAACAAAAATATAACTGAAACACACACAAGGTTAAAATAAGTGAATAAGATAAAGAGAAAAGCTGAAGACCAAAATAAAACAAAGAATAAAACATTATCATTACAGACAAATAAACTACAAATATCAAGGACAATATGTAACACTAAAAATTTAATTACTGATGGCAAAAGATCAAAGAAAGTAAAAGAACAAGGAACTGACATGAAACACAAAAAGAAATATCTAACATAAATCTCGTTGCTAAAGGAAAAAATAAAATAGAAAACATTTAATTTGAAAAACTGAAGGAAAAATATAAATTTGCAAATAATAACAAAAGACCATATTCTAGGAAGACTGGATGAATGGGTATTCAATATTGAGCCACACTGCTGTTAAGGAAAGGAATTTCATGGGCAAATAAAGAAACCTCAGACAGAAGAGAAGGAAATAATTGATACGGATAATATCAGACTGGCCTCAAACTTCTCTGAAAGAACATTTAAAGCTAGAAGACAAAGAAGGAATGTCTACAAAGTTCTAAAGGAACGCTAAGGTTAACCAAGAATATAAAACTCATCAAGAAGTCATTCAAATATAAAGACACCTGGGAGGCTCAGTTGGTTGAGCACCTGATTCTTGATCTTGGCTCAGGTCATGATCTCACAGTGTGTGGGTTCTAGACCCACATTAGGCTCTTGTAGCATGGAGCCTGTTTGGGATTCTGTCTCTCCCTCTCTCTCTCAAAATAAATAAATAAACTTAAAAAATAAAATAAAAAGACAGCAAGCAAATGTTCTTAAACATGAGAAAGTTTTCAGTTTACAGAGAAAGTGAATCCTTGTGGGGAAAAAAAGTGATGAAAACTAGCCAATTAAGAAATGAGTCTGAAGAAAGAGCCTGTAATTAAGGAATTGTGACTAATAAAGGGGAGTATTGAAATCACTTAAATATTTTCAATCACTTAAGTAATATTAGAATTGTGATTAGAAAACATGAATGTTATATATTTGGACAATATGAAAATTAAAGTAGAACTTTAAAAATTAGGAGGTAAAGACAAAAACAATGGAAAAAATATAAGGGGACAAATGCCCTCAGCCTCCATAACAGGTTGTGAATTGAAATGCAATTTAAAAAACAATGACATGAATAAAGCTCATTTTTAAAAAATGAGCCATTAGGGCGCCTGGGTGGCGCAGTCGGTTGGGCGTCCGACTTCAGCCAGGTCACAATCTCGCGGTCCGTGAGTTCGAGCCCCGCGTCGGGCTCTGGGCTGATGGCTCAGAGCCTGGAGCCTGTTTCCGATTCTGTGTCTCCCTCTCTCTCTGCCCCTCCCCCGTTCATGCTCTGTCTCTCTCTGTCCCAAAAATAACTAAAAAACGTTGAAAAAAAAAATGAGCCATCAACCATTTAATCTTTTCATAATTTATTGACCTGTTCTTTAAGAAAGTACTGTGGCTTTTTTGTTGTAGTTATGGAAACATTTCTTTCCCTTTTTCCTCAGTTTTAACTTTGTTAAAGTTTACATGCAATGCTGCAATAAACAGCCTAGTATGTATATCCTTATATACTAGTACTTTTATTTCCAAAAGATGTATTGACCCAATAGGATTACTGGGTAAATGAGTATGTGTGTGTGTGTGTGTGTGTGTGTGTGTGTGTGTGTGTGTGTGATTATCAAAATACATATGACCATAATGTCTTATAATAACACTTAAAATGTGCATTTCCACTAAAGATATACACAAATACTACTGCCCATCTCCCCTACCTCCTTCAGCAGTACACCACTCTATTTACTTATCACTTTTTACTTTCCTAAGTGTAGAGAAATGAAAAATCATGATTTCTGTAATTTATATTTCCTTAGAAGTTTTTTTAATTCATATTTTATATGTTGCTGGTTACTTACATTCTTCAGTGCAATTCCTACTCAAATCCTCTGAGTATATGTCTCTGGGTTACTTTTCTTTCATCATTTCATAAAAATTATTAATAGAGTAAACATATTATCATTCTTCCCATGTTCCATGATGTATTCACATGCTGTTGGCATCTTTCCTCAGTTTAATATAATGTGTAGTAATAGATGTGCACTTTTATACTTTCCTTTTTTTTTAATTTTTTTAAATTTATTTTTGGGAGAGAGAGAGAGAGAAAGAGCATGAGTGGGGGAGGGGCAGAGAGAAAGGGAGACACAGAATCCAAAGCAGACTGCAGGCTCTCTAAGCTGTCAGCACAGAGACCAACGCAGGGCTCGAACTCACAGTGAGATCATGACCTGAGCTGAAGTCAGATGCTTAACCAAGTGAGCAACCCAAGTGCCCCTTACTTTTATACTTTCTAAGTGACAGTCTTGATTAAAAAATTCTCTCATATGCCTTAGATCCACTTTTACAGTTTTCCAAATATTTTCCTAAAATATATACTATGTCATCTTTCATCCTTTTTTTCATTATTCCATAGAGGAGATTTTTTTGTATATGCTATCTTTTATAGTATCAATAAGTACTGTTTATCTCAAAAGTCAAGTTCAAAACTCTTTTTTCATAATTCCTACGGATATGTTAAAGCATTTATTTTCCCATATGAATTGGATATTTGGATATTTTTAAAAGGATATTTAAGTTCCAAACTACTCCGCTGTTTTCCTGATGAATGGTATGCTAATGCATATTGTATTGAATTTACATATTTGAGAAAAACTGACATTTTTGTGTCACTAAAATTTTCTACTTTTGACTATAAAGGACATTATGGAGACAACTGAGAAGACATGAGTAAGGTCTGTAGATTAGTGTTATAACAAATGTTACGTTTCTGATTTGACATCTATGTAGAATGTACAGAACTATACGAATTAAACCAGAGAATGGACGTAGGAAATTCTCACTGAAGAAATTAGAAACAGAGGATTACTACAAATTCAACCTGCTCTCAAATTCATAAAAACAAAGAAAAAGTGGGAGAAGTGCAAATGTAATACAATTTTAAGCATCACAGAATCCAGGAGAATGGTAAACAGGAATTTTTGTATTACTCTTACAATTTTTCTATTAGTATCAATTTATTTCAAAATAAAAGAATGATTCTCTAGCTCTGTCTCTCACACATAAACACACACAGAGCAACATGTACAACCCAGCATAGAATGACTTTCCAGTAGTTTACATTTTGTTTACTATTAAGCTTTTATATTTGTTTCAAATAGTTATATGTGCATTCTCATAGAAACTGACACAAAACATTATTTTTATCTTAAAATTTTTTTATGTTTATTTATATTTTTGAGGGAGAGAGAGACAGAGCATGAGTGGGGGAGGGGCAGAAAAAGAGGGAAACACAGAATCAAAGCAGGCTCCAGGCTCCAAGCTGTCAGCACAGAGCATGACATGGGGCTCAAACTCGTGAACCTCGAGATCATGACCTGAGCCAAAGTCGGATGCTCAATCAACTGAGCCACCCAGGCACCCCAACATTATTTTTATCTTAACTATAAACAGATCATACTACTGATTTACATTCTTAGTGACTACTGCTTACTAGTCATCAAAGAAATGATACTAATTTTTTTACATACTTATCATATCCAATAATTTTACCAAAGTCCCTGTTGATTCTGATAAAAAAGTGTTCAAGAATCTCTTAGTTTTCCTGGATCATAGCATTAGCACCAAAACATCAAAAAATGGTAAATAATGATGATAGTAGTTATCACACTTTCTTTCCTGATTTTAATAAAAATGATTTCACCATTTAAAATGATGTTAAGTCTTCATCATATTCAGACTTTTATCAAATATATTTTTTTCTCAGAGTTTTCTTAGAGTTGGCTGCTAAAATTTATCATATGCTTATTTCTACATTTATTGATGCCTTCATATGATTTTTCTATATTTAATTTATTGATATAATTTATTTCATAGGTAAATATCTTAATATTAAACACTCTTTGGATTGCACAAGTAAATTCTAACTGGTCACGGTACATGATTTTTTCATTATGTTGTTAAATTGTTGGTTCAAGTTTTAGTTAAAACTTTGTACCCATATTCTTAAATGAAATTGGTCTCCTAGAATTTATTTTTCCAGTATCTCCTTCATGTTGTGACAGTTGGGTAACATGTCCTGGGAGTGCATTGTTTTTAATGCATCAGAAGAATATAAGCAACATTTGAATTACCTGCTCTTAACACTTTCCAAAAAACCCAGATGGTGCTTTTTAAACTTTTTTCTAACTCTTAGCAAATGTTCTTGCCAAATCTTCTACTTCACCTTAGGTGTACATTTTGGTAATTTATATACCACAACACCATTAATTTCCTCTATGAATTCACATTTGTTACATGTGTTCAGAAGCAACTGCCAAGAAAAGCAGCGGTCTCACGATGAGTCTGTCACTTGTTCCCCCTGTGAAGACTCACAAAGAAAGCTGTATGTTCATTTCCTCATTTACAAAGAGCAGCATGGTCACAAACCTCCAGGGTAAAAGAAACTTCATGCCTCTGCATTTCAGCTTCTCCCTAGAACCTGGAAGATCTTATCTCCACCATAGCAGTTTTCATTTCTGCTTGGTTGTCATTTCTGGTTAACTAGCTCTGCCTTGCCCAGAAAGGAAAAAGTCCTTCCCTAATTCACTTCATTGGAAAACTACCAGAGCCAAAACCTGCTCACATGGTTAAGATGAGGTCAACCAAACACAGAAGCTGCCGTAAGCAACTTGTGGGAAAAAAAGGAGTTGAGACCAGAGGGCTATGGAGACTTGTAGTATCTTCCCAGAATCCCCCCAAGACTCTCAAAAATTAATTTTTAATTTTTTGATGATATATGTTTGCTTAGACCATCTTACCGATGCAGTTTCCCATGATTACCATTAAAAATGGCAATTTGCTCACACCAACCATATGTTTAACCTACCTCAAATTCTGCATGTCTGTGAATATCCTCTGCTCGTTGCCTGCTCAGGATAAATTCAGCTTCATTTGCTACTCTTACTAGATGATCCTTCATTGTTTGACTAAGCAACCTATAAAAAGATTAATATTGTCAAATAAGTAAATGTGTACATACATAAGACATATGATGGTTCACTGCTCAAAGTTGATGTATCTTGTTATGTGGAGAAGAATGTTTACACTCCTCTTCTGTCATCATACCCAATGAAGTACCATTACTTCACAGTAAATAATTAAAGGATATAGCAACAAATGTTACCCTTCTGGCAAAAGCAGAATAGCTTTTATCCAACTAGCTATCCAAGAAAAACAACTAAAAATACCATATCAAATTTGTGTTTTAATCTTTTTAAAGGTATTGGAGAATTTACAAGGCAGCCACAAAGTAAGGAGTCAAGATCCTAGAGAAGAAAGCACACAGAAGACATTCAGCATGATTTTTTTCACTGAACCATTTACTTTCCACAGGTGGAACTAGAGAAGCTAAACAGATTTATCAGTCTTACAGAGCTATGGAGACAAAAATTAAATGTTATGACCTGTCAAGGCAGAAGGATCCTAGTAGATTATCCAGGCTTACAGAAGGAACATAAGTATACCATAGGAAACAGAAAATAGACCAGTCTTTAAAAACACTAAAACAGACTCTCAAACAACACTATACTGATTTATACATAAGTGGGAGCCAAAACGCTAAACAAAAATTTCAGAATCTCATAAGGTGAGGAGAAAAAGAAATAGAAATACCAATGCATGAGAACTAAATTCCAGGCAAACTGGAAATAGTGCAAACTCTCACAAAGATTGAAAAACTCCAGCCTTGGGGCACCTGGGTAGTTCAGCTGGTTGAGGGCCTGACTTGACCCAGGGCATGATCTCATGGTTTGTGAATTCAAGCCTCATATCAGGCTCACTGCTGTCAGCCTGTCAGCCTAGAGCTCACTTCAGATCCTCTATCCCCCTCCCCCACCCCCTCCCCAGGTTGTGCTCTCCCAAAAAAATAAACAAACAAAAAACCCAAAAAACTCCATCTTAAATCAGGTCAGTCTTAAATTAACATAATCAGTACCTAATTTAACTGCTAATCAGAAATCAAAAGGAAATCTCTAGAGGAAGATATTATCATTTAGAGACTTATATTTACCCCTGCAATTTTAAATATAATTTCCAACAATCACCAAGTAACCAACAATAAATGAAGGAAAAACAAATAGAAGTCAACTCAGAAAATCAAGATACTAAAATTTCATATCTCAACACTGAAACAGGGGCACCTGGGTGGCTCAGTCAGCTAAGCGTCCGACTTCAGCTCAGGTAATGATTTCACAGTTTGTGGGTTCGAGCCCCGCATTGGGCTCTGTGCTGTCAGCTCAGACTCTGGAGCCTGCTACAGATTCTGTGTCTCCCTCTCTCTCTCTGCTCCTCCCTGGCCTGTGCTCATGCTTGCTCACTCTCTCTCTAAAAAGTAAATTAAAAAAAACTGTAAAAAAATTAAACACCAAAATAAACGTAGTTATGGTTCAGGACAACAGATTCTAAGAAAAAGAACTCCAGTAGAGACTAGAAACTTAAACCACTGAACAAAACAAACATGAAATTAAGAACAGATTTACCAATTTACTGAACTCAAAGAAGTACTTAACCAAAGAATAGGTCAACAGAAGCGTGGTAAGAAAAATAATGAAAACTTGACAAAATAAATAACAGACATACAGACCAAGGCAAAAAGGTCTAACATAAGTGTATCTGGAGTAAAGAAAGAAGTCAAATAGTGCAAAACGAGCAATATTTGAAGAGATACTAGGCAACATTTTTTTAAAACTAGGGAGGGGCACATGGGTGGCTTAGTCAGTCAGGCATCCGACTCTTGGTTTCATCTCAGGTTATGATCTCACAGTTTTGTGGGTTAGAGCCCCACATCAGACTCTGTGCTGAGAGTACAGAGCCTGCTTGGGATTCTCTCTCTCCCTCTCTCTCTGCCCCTCCCCCACTTATGCTGTCTCTGTCTCTTTCAAAATAAATAAATAACTTAACAAAAAAAAGAAAGAAAGAAAAAGAAAACTGGGGAAAAAACTATTAAGCCATACACTGAAGTGCTACAACCTCCAAACAGGATCAAAGAGTACTACATCTATTCATATCATAATAAAATTGTCAAAGGAAAAAAATCTTAATAGCAGACAGAGGGAGAGAAAAAACAGAACAGGTAAGGACACCTACTTGGTTTCAAAAGAGCATGAAGACTGATGGAAGACAAATAAGAATGCAATGACCTCTTTTAGATGCCAAATCAAAATGGCAGCTAAGAATTCCATATCCAGAAACCATCTTTTAATAATAAAAGTGAAAGTATCCAGAATATACCACGTGAAGAGTCTATTTTCTGAACTCCCCTTATCTGCCTAGAAGCACAGACTACCAAAAGAATTCAACTGTCACAAATCCTTCCAATGAAGACTGTGAAGTTGTGCAACCAGGGAAGAATGACTCTTATTATCTAGAAACTTAAAAAGTCAGCACCTGGATAGGAAATTGCCTAAAAGGACATTATGACAAAACTATCCTATCTCCTAAGGGTCCATTTATCTTTCCTAAAAGTTATTTGTTTTTCCCTAAGTGCCCTTCTTCCTAAAACCTCAAAATATAACCTCTTTCTTGAGTCACATTTTTCTATGAATTCTCTCCAACATACATGAATTAAAAAAACTTGTCTTTTCTCTTATCAATTTGTCTTTTGTCAGTTTGATTCACAGGCCCTCAAAGAAAGAACCTAAGAGGATAGGGGAAAAAATGTTTCCTCTCATGCAAAAGCAAAATAAGCATATTTAATGGCAAAACAGACAGAAATTGTCACTAGACAAATGGGTCACTCCCACATTAAACGGAGTTTTTCAGACAGAAGGTAAATAATATCAGATGGATGTAACACAAGGCAGTAAAAAACAAAACAGGGGCACTTGGGTGGCTTAGTTGGTTAAATGTCCAACTTCCACTCAGATCATGATCTCACAGTTACCTTAGACCCCGGAGCATGCTTCAGAATCTGTGTCTCCTTGTATCTCTCTGCCCCTTCCCCACTAATGCTCTCGTGTGCGTTCTCTCTCTCTCTCTCTCAAAAATAAATAAAAACATTTTTAAAATTTTTTAAAAAAGAAAAAAGAAAAACTCAACATGGGTAAATCTAAAAAGAATACTGAATGTTTACACCAATCAGAATAACTTCTAAAATTCAAAAATACCATTATGTTAAAATATTTAATAGCACTCAAAACAAGACAAATTAAAAGGAATTAGTGTTGTAATGTTCTTTATCCATGAATTGGTGAAAGAACCAATTTATTTAAGATGTTAACAACTCTAATATTCATGTTTCAATCTAGGTAACCACTAAAGATATCTAAAATAATTAACAACTAATATGCTAATAGGAAAAAAACCGAATTGAAAAAACAAATTTAGCTCAAAAGAAAGGAAAAAAAGAAAAAAGGAACATGCAAAACATACAGCAAATAAAAGGACAGACAATAAGAGGATAAGCTTTAACCTAAATACATCAAGAACATATAGAAAGCAGATTTAATGATACAATTACTGTCAAGTAGATTTTAAGTATGTCATATCATTAAACCGTAACACAATTTCACTAAAAGGTTGCATAAATGTTGAAAGTCATTTTTTCAGAAAAGATAAATAATAAAAAAAAAGTGTGAGAGAAGATTATATATCTTTATTAATATAAGAAAAAGATAGGGGCGCCTGGGTAGTAAATCACTTGAGTGTCCGACCTCAGCTCAGATAACAACCTTACGGTTCTTGAATATGAGCCACACATAGGGCTTTCTGCTGTCAATGCAGAGCCAGCTTCAGATCCTATGTCCTCCTCTCTCTTAGCCTCTCCCCACCCCCCTCAAAAATAAACATTTAAAAAATATACATAAAAAAAGACTGCTTTAAGAAATTTTATTAGAGATAAATAGATACTTCAAATGATAAGATGAATGATCTAGACAGAAAATCATAACTTTGAGATTCTAAATTTGTATGTTCCCAAGAATATGATATACTACTAGCTATAAAAGATATAAAGCTTCTTATCATTTAAATATGGGTCATATACACAAACAGACAAAATGTGGCGTCACAAAGAAATCTATAATGAATTTCAAAGGAAGAAATCATACAGAGTATATTCTCTGACACAATAGAACCAATCTAGAAAAAATAAAATAGAACATGCTGTGCAAAAACTCTAGGATGGCCTCCAACTTTCCCAGCTTTCTGATATCTTCAGCCTTATGTAATCCTCTCAATTAGATTTTGTATAGGAGCTATGGCATGCCTCAAAGCAGTAAAACATGGAAACACTGAAGACATATCATTTCCATTATTATATTAAGTATGATTCAAATTTTCATCTTACTAGCAGACTCTTCTTACTGACTCCTCATCCTGATGGCATAGCTCATGAATTCTGCCATGTTACAGCTGCTCTATGAAGTAGCTCATGTAGCAAGAAACTCAGTGCAGCCCTCAGACAACCATCAGCAAGGAATTGGAAATCAGTCGCAGCAACTCACAAAGAACTCAATCCTGCCAACAACCAGATAAACTTAGAAGAAAACACTTCCCCAGTCAAATATCAAATGAGACTACAGCCCAAAAATACATTAACCTTTTAAGAGAATCTGAAGCAGAGGGGCCAGACAAGCCATGCCCAGAGTCCTAACCAACACAGACTATGAGATAATAAATGTTTGTTGCTTTAAGGCCAAATTCTGCTAATACTGTTGACACAGCAATACATGCTAACATTTCTTCCCATCAATATTTGAAAAACAAAGGAATACACTGCTAAATAACCCATGCACCAAAGAAAACATGACAATGGAAATTAGAAAATACTTTGAAATAAAAGATAATGAAAACAACAAATTAAAACATGTGGGATTAAGAACAAATATTGTTGGGGCGCCTGGGTGGCGCAGTCGGTTAAGCGTCCGACTTCAGCCAGGTCACGATCTCGCGGTCCGTGAGTTCGAGCCCCGCGTCGGGCTCTGGGCTGATGGCTCGGAGCCTGGAGCCTGTTTCCGATTCTGTGTCTCCCTCTCTCTCTGCCCCTCCCCCGTTCATGCTCTGTCTCTCTCTGTCCCAAAAATAAATAAACGTTGAAAAAAAAAATTTTTTTAAATAAATAAATAAATAAAAGAACAAATATTGTTAAAATGTCGATACCATCCAAAGCAATCTACATATTCCATGCAATACCTATCAAAATAACACCAGCATTCATTCTTCAAAGATCTAGAACAAACAATCCTAAAACTTATATGGAACCAGAAAAGACCCCAAACAGCCAAAGCAATCTTGAAAAAAAAAAAAAAAAAAAAAACAAAGCAGGAGGCATCACAATCCCAAACTTCAAGCTATACTACAAAGCTGTAATCATCAAGACAGTATGGTACTGGCACAAGAACAGACACTCAGATCAATGGAACAGAATAGAGAACCCAGAAATGGACCCACAAATGTATGACCAACTAATCTTTGACAAAGCAGGAAAGAATATCCAATGGAATAAAGACAATCTCTTCAGCAAGTGGTGCTGGGAAAATTGGACATGCAGAACATTGAACCTGGACCAGTTTCTTACACCATACACAAAAATAAACTCAAAATGGATGAAAGACCTAAATGCAAGACAGGAAGCCATCAAAATCCTTGAGAGGAAAGCAGGCAAAAACCTCTTTGATCTTGGCCGCAGCAACTTCTTACTCAACACGTCTCCAGAGGCAAGGGAAACAAAAGCAAAAATGAACTACTGGGACCTCATCAAAATAAAAGGCTTCTGCACAGCAAAGGAAACAATCAGCAAAACTAAAAGGCAACCGACAGAATGGGAGAAGATATTTGCAAATGACATATCAGATAAAGGGTTAGTATCCAAAATCTATAAAGAACTTATCAAGCTCAACACCCAAAAAACAAAGAATCCAGTGAAGAAAAGAGCAAAAGACATGAGTAGACACTTCTCCAAAGAAGACATCCAGATGGCCAACTGACACATGAAAACATGCTCAACATCACTCATCATCAGGGAAATACAAATCAAAACCACAATGAGATACCACCTCACACCTGTCAGAATGGCTAACATTAACAACTCAGGCAACAACAGATGTTGGCGAGAATGCGGAGAAAGAGGATCTCTATTGCATTGGTGGTGGCAATGCAAGATGGTGCAGCCACTCTGGAAAACAGTATGGAGGTTCCTCAAAAAACTAAAAATAGAACTACCCTATGACCCAGCAATTGCACTACTAGGCATTTATCCACAGGATGCAGGTGTGCTGTTTCGAAGGGACACATGCACCCCCCATGTTTATAGCAGCACTATCAACAATAGCCAAAGTATTAAAGAGCCACATGTCCATCAATGGATGAATGGGTAAAGAAGATGTGGTATATATATACAAAGGAGTATTACTCGGCAATCAAAAAGAATGAAATCTTGCCGTTTGCAACTACTTGGATGGAACTGGAGGGTATTATGCAAAGTGAAATTAGAGAAAGACAAAAATCATATGATTTCACTCATATGAGGACTTTAAGAGACAAAACAGATGAACATAAGGGAAGGGAAACAAAAACAATATAAAAACAGGGAGGGGGACGAAACAGAAGAGACTCATAAATATGGAGAACAAACAGAGGGTTACTGGAGGGGTTGTGGGAGGGGGGATGGTCTAAATGGGTAAGGGGCACTAAAAATCTACTACTGAAATCATTATTGCACTATACGCTAACTAATTTGAATGTAAATTTAAATAAACAAACAAACACACAAACAACATGTGGGATTTTGCTAAATCAATGCTTGGAGAGAAATGTATACACTAAATAAATTTATACACTAGATTGATACACTAAATAAATTCAAAACACGGAAGAAACTCTGAAAATAAATTATCTAAGTACAAAACTGAAAAAATGAGAAACACATCACAGAAAATTCAATGTATTGAAAATAAAATAACAAAGAAGAGAAATTAAAAATATATCAAATAAAAATGCACTTTAGAAAATCAACAAACTTAAAAAGTTGGTTCTTTCAAAAACTCCAAAATATCAACAATTAAAATTAATAACTGAGGTCACAAAGATTACTCGATTGAAGTGATCCAGATCACTACAAGTGATATACAAAATATACAAAAATAAACTATACTCTATTTAATAGTTAACCAAAAGTCAAAGTAATTTTTAAATGCTATTTTGAAAAGCATTAAAAATCATCAAAAGATGTAAAAACTAACCAAACGTGATATAATTGTGTATACAAACAAAAAGAATGCTAAGAGACGTTAACACTTAAAGAAATTAAAGAAGGACTATGCAATGTTCATGAAAGTTAAAGGCTCAATACTGTAAAGATATGAATTCTCCACAAAGTCATATATAGTTGTATAGTTGTATAGCTATACAAATCCCAGTCAAAATTCTAGCAGGTCTTCTGCAGAATCTGACAAGTTCATTCTAACAGTTATACAAAAATGTAAAGAACAAAAAATAGCTGAGACATTCTTGAAGAGGAGGAGGAAAGAGGAGGGAAAATAATAATCATAATCAGAATAGAAGACTAATACCACCAAATATTAGGACCTATTATATTGATGTATTAAGACAGTGTAGTAGTGGGGCAAACACAGATGAACAGACCAATGAATCAGAAGAGAATATCCAGAAACAGACCCAGATTTAAGACAGAGTTACTTTTGTAATAAGGAGGAAGAAGATGGAATTTTTCAATAATTAGGTCTGAATCAATCAATCACATAAAACTAACCATGACTTCTATCTCAGATCATAACAAACAAATGAATTCTAAAAGGGTCATAGACAAATCCTAAACACTTCTAGAAGCTTTCATAAGATCACATAAAATAGTATCTTCATTACTTAAAGATTTCTTGAAAAACCATAAAATACAACATGAAGAAAAATACTGATAAACTGAACTTCTTTAAAATTAAAGATCAGTGCTTATGAAGGCCACTATTAAGAAAATTAAAAGGCAAACTTTAGAAAAGGAGAATACATTTGTAATACTTATAGTCCACAAGGAACTTATATTCTTAAATATACAAAAATACTTACAAATAAGGAAAAGGCAATAATCATAATTCTTAAAAATGAGCAAAGTACACCAATAAGCTCTTCACAAAAGATTTCCAAAAGGCAAGTAAATTCATGAAAAGGTGTTCAAGATTACCAGTCATCAGGGAAATACAAATAAAACCATAAGCTATACTACATCCCACCAGAATCACTATATTTTTTAAAAAAATGGTATTTTCAAATGTTGGCAAGGAAATTAAGTAACAGGGATTCTCATCATCATAAAACATAAAAAAACGTTTATAGCAACTTTATTTATAATAGCCAACAATAGCAACTACTGAGAATGCCAGTAAGAGTAAAAATTTTTTAAATAAAATATTCATATAATAAAATACAGATCAGTATCAAAAAGAACCAACTAATTTTATACATAACAAAATAAATTTCACTAACAATGTCGGGCAAAAGTACAAAAGAATACTATATGAAAAAGTACTCAAGTATACTATATGAATCATCTTGGGTAAGAAAAGTTTTTAAAACTCATCTATGTTATGAGGGGCACCTGGGTGGCTCAGTTGGTTAAGCATCTGACTTTTGATTTAGGTTCAGGTCATTATCTCAACAGTTCAGGAGTTTGAGCCCAAGTCAGGCTCCACACTGACACCAGGGTGCCTGTTTAGGATTCTCCCTCTCTCCTTTCACTGCCCCTCCCTGCTCATGTTTTCTCTCTCCCTCTCAGAGTAAATAAATAAAACTCAAAAAAACAAAACAAACAAAGAAAAAAAACACCTCATCTATGCTATTAGAAAGCAAGAGTTTAAGAGATGGTCTCTGTCTACATGTAATGACTCATACAGAACTTTAGTAATGATAACACAGTTCTAAACCTCCCAGCAAAATACTTTGGATATATAAACAATTGACCCATTCTGATGAATGCTACCACAACACCACTTTACCTACCATGAATGCTAACAGAATGATTCATTATGATAAGTGAGATGCTTCTGGGAACATGTTTGTTATGTATACGTCTTCTAAACTTCTTTCTTTAAAAGGAACTGGAGGGGCACCTGGGTGGCTCAGTTAAGCGTCTAACTCTTGTTTTCAGTTCAGGTCATGGTCTCAAGGGTCTCAAGCCCTGCGTGAGGCACTGTGCTGCTAACTTGAGATACTCTCTCTCCTCCCACTCTCTCTCTCTGCCCTTCCCCCACTCTCACCCACACATGCCCTCTCTTTCTCTCTGTCAAATTAAATAAACTTTTTTTAAAAGGGAACTGGAAAGAAAGGTTGGGTAGGTAGCTAGGATTACTTTTTCAGTATAATAGCAGAAGCGAATAAACTGCACCTAGACAATACCTGCCTACAAAAGTTAGACCCAACAACAGTCATCAACAATGGCATATCTATAAGCAGGTACCAGGGTACATGTCTTTATAGCAATATTTTAGTCAAAATGTCAATAAAATACGCATAGACTTTGATACAAAGCAGTGATTACACTCCTAGTAAACTGCCATATCAACATTTTCCCACAAGTGTAGAAAAACTTGTATGTAAAAGGAATTTCACTAAAAAATTGCTTACAAAAGTGAAAACCTGAAAGAACCAAAATATGCAAACCTATAAGAATAGATTCTTCTGAATTGACAACAAAATGTTTCCCATAACATATTGTTAAGTGAGAAAATAAAATTAAAATAATATTATGTACAATGTGAGTTTGGGGAAAATATGAAGGAAAATACACCAAACTGCCATTTATCTAGAATGAAGTCATCAAAACAGGGCCACAAACTAAATCTGCCTGCCAACAGTTTTTGTTAATAAAGTTTTATTGGAACAGGCCATGCCCACTTATTATCTATAGCTGTTCTCACATCATAACTCTACAGTAAGTTGAGTAGTAGTGGCAGACCATATGCTCTGCAATGCCTAAAATATTTACTATATGGCCCTTTAAAAAAGTATGCCACCCCATGCTTTAGAAAGGAGAATGTATGTTTTCCCCCTTGTATTTCTCTGTTCTTTGAAGTTTTACAATAAGGAGTAATTAAAAGAAAGAAAAACAGATCTTTAAAGAAAACAGAAAGCTTTCTGCTCTTCTACCACTTTTCACATTCTCTCTTAAGTTCATACACACTATTTATAATTTGATTCCAAATCTGTCACACCCTCTCCATTACCTCCAAACTGTAGATGTTAATGCAATTTCTTATGATTTTTGAGTGAGATTATTAGGGTATTTTTCAAATACTATTAAACAGTACACATTCAGGCATTACCGATAAAAACAATCCCTAGTGCAAGTTTAAAATCTGCTAATGAATAACTTGCTTTGACTCTGCAGATAGAGAAAGCAAGGGCTTTCACGAGTATAAACGTGAAATACTGGTTTGTGCTTCTTAGTTTCTCTTTAGAGACCAAAAACCACATCGTGAATTAACATCAATATATTGCCTCATAGCACTCAAACACTAATTGATTAGTCAAAGGTACATCAACCTCCTAGTCCCCAACCAAGCAACCTCAAAGTTATTCTCATCTCCTCCTTCTTCCCTATCACCTTCACCCCTAATCAATCAGCAAATACTGTCAGTATTTCCTATGTAATATTTCCAGGTTTAAATAATGTATTTCCTATGTAATACTTCCAGGTTTAATTAATGTATTTCACTACATAATATTTCCAGGTTTAATTATTTCACAGCCAATGTCCTAAAAATCAAGCTTTAATCATTTCACATCTAGACTATAACAGAATATGAATTTGGAGTACTTGCTCTGATCTTTTAACATGTTTGTATATAATCCCCCTCTGTCTTTTGAATCACTGTCAAATATCTATGCAACATATACTGTACGATAAAGGCGAGGCTAAACACTGGAGACAAGCTTTCCCTATATTTTAGATGGGGAGAAAGACAATACCCTGTGCTACTATGTGATCTTGTGAATGTTTTCACAGACAAGCTGGCACCCAGTCATTGCTCAAGACCCTCTCCCAGAGAATCAGTGCAGGTCCAATATATGAGGAACTCTGAAGTTTGGGGTTTTGAAACACAGCCCCATCTGAGATAAAACTCTGGAGGAAGGAGCCACCTGGCAAGCAGACACCTTGGACAGAGACAGGGTAAAGGCAGGAAGCAGACAGAAGCCTGAGACAAAGGAGAGGTGTTTGATCACATGTCTGTGAGGGCACGAAATTCATGTGCCAAAGACTAGAGAGCTAGTTGAAGCCATTTCACCTTTACAAACGTGCACATGCACATACAGGAATCGACCCCAGTGAGCTAATAAGCAGGGCCACCAAGCAGAGAATAGAGCTGTTAAACCAAACCCTGCCCACCTGCACCGTTTAGGCACAGCCCTCAAAGACCAGCACAAATCCTTTCCACCTGCTTAGTGTACAGACTACAGTGTGTTACAAAGTTTACTCTATGGTAAACTGGATGAAACTTCATTTGGATCTCATTCCGTTTGCTTGTTCATTTGTTCATTTTCTTTGTCTCTGTTTTTACTTATATTATCTTTTTCTTTTCCTTTTCTTAGGTACAGAAAGAGCTGATTTCTTTTATATTATTTTATACTATTTTATTTTCTTTATTTTATTTTATTTTCTTTCACTATTTAAAAAATTTTGGGGGGAGCTCCTGGGTGGCTGAGTTTGTTATATGTCCAACTTCAGCTCAGGTCATGATCTCGCTGTTCATGAGTTTGAGCCCCGCATTGAGAATGCTGCTCTCAGCATGGAGCCCACATCAAATCTTCTGTCCCCCTCTCTGTCCCTCCCCTGCTCATGCTCTCTTTCTCAAAAATAAATTTAAAAAAAAATTTTAATTAAAAATTTTTAAACTTGTTTTTCCCCTTTCTCTTTTTTCTCTTTTCTGTGAAGCTTCTCTCAACAAGCAGCCTGAAACACACCTAGGATCTAGCTTCCTTTATTTGATTTGGTTTTGTTTTTAATTTTTAAAATTCTTATTTAATTTTTTTCTTCCTCCAAAATGACAGGACAGAGCAATTCACCCAAAAAGAAAGAACAGGTAGAAATAATGCCATGGATTTAATCAACACAGATAAAATTAAGATGTCTGAATTAAAATTCAAACCCACAATTATACAAATACTAGCTAGGGTTGAAAAAACCATGGAAGATAGCAGAGGATCCCTTTCTGCAGAGATAAAAGAAATAAAATCTAGTCAGGCCAAAATTTAAAATGCTATACTGAGATGCAATCTTGAATGGATGCCATGACAGCAAGGATGGACAAAGGAGAACAGTGAATCAGTGAGCTAGAAGACAAAATTATGGAAAATAATGAAGCAGGAAAAAAAAAGATGAAAACAAAGGCAAAAGATCACAATACAAGACTTAGAGAACTCAGTGACTTATTAAAGAGAAATAACATTTGTATCACAGAAGTCCCAGAAGATGAAGAGTGAGAAAAAAGGGCATAAGATTTATGTGAGCAAATTATAGCTAAAAACTTTTCTAATCTGGGGAAGGACACAGACATCAAATTCCAAGAAGAACACAGAATTCCCAATAGATTCAACAAAAACCAACCATCACCAAGACATACCATAGTCAAATCACACAATACACAGACAAGGAAAAAATTGTGAAAGCACCAAGCATACAAGGAAAGACAGATTTCCTTTCCTTTCCTTTAGCATACAAGGAAAGACAGATTAGGTATGCAGCAGATCTTTCCACAGAAACTTGGCAGGCCAGAAAGGAGTGGTAGGATATATTCAACATGCTGAATTGCAAAACCATGCACAGCCAAAAATTCTTTATCCAGCAAGGCTGTCATTCAAAATAGAAGGAGAAATAAAGAGTGTCCCAGACTAGCAAAAACCAAAGGAGTTTGTGACCACTAACCCAGCTTTACGAGAAACTTTAAGGGGGACTCTTTGAATGGAGAAAACATAAACAAAACAAAACAGACCAAAAGCAACAAAGACTAGAGAGGACCAGAGAACATCACCAGAAACACCAAATCTGCAGGCAACACAATGACACTAAATTTGTATCTTTCAGTAGTCACTCAAATTTGTAAATGGACTAAAGGCTCCAACAAAAAGACATAAGGGTATCAGAATGCATTAAAAAAAAAAAACCCATCTATATCCTGTCTACAAGAGACTCATTTTAGACCTAAAGACACCTGCAGATTCAAAGCGGGGGATGGAGAACCATCTACAATGCTAATGAACGTCAAAAGAAAGCCAGAGTAGCTATACTTATATCAGACAAACTAGATTTTAAAACAAAGACTGTAACAAGAGATAAAGAAGGGCATTATACCATTATTAAGGGGTCTATCCACCAAGAAGACCTAACAATTTTAAATATTTATACCTCTAATTTTGAAGTACCTGAATATATAAATCAGTTAATCACAAACATAGAGGAACTCAAAGATAATAATACAATAATTATAGGAGACCTTAACACCCCACATACAACCATGGACAGATCATCTAAGCAGAAAATCAATAAGGAAACAATGGCTTTGAATGACACACTAGACTGGATGGACTTAACAGATATATTCAGAAAATTTCATCCTAAAGCAGCAGAACACACATTCTTCTAAGTGCACATGGAATATTCTCCAGAATGCATCACATACTGGGTCAAAAAATCAGCCCTAAACAAGTACAAAAAGATTGAGACTATATACCATGCATATTTTCAGAACATAAACACTATGGAACTTGAAAT
Source organism: Leopardus geoffroyi (assembly GCF_018350155.1). Taxonomy (NCBI): domain Eukaryota; kingdom Metazoa; phylum Chordata; class Mammalia; order Carnivora; family Felidae; genus Leopardus; species Leopardus geoffroyi. The sequence goes on along the minus strand of NC_059327.1, from coordinate 76,531,112 downwards.
CAACCATAAGAAACAATTTGAAACACCACAAATACTTAGAGATTAAAGAACATCCTAATAAAGAATGAATTCATTAACCAAGAAATTAAGACATAAAAAAGGACACAGAAGCCAATGAAAATGAAGACATAACAGTCTAAAACATCTGGAATGCAGCAAGGGTAGTCATAAGAGGGAAGTATATAGCAATCCAGGCTTTCCTAAAGAAGGAAGAAATGTTTCATATAAACAACCTAACCTGATACCTAAAAAAAACTGGAAAAAAAAGAGCAAATAAAGCCCAAAACCAGCAGAAAAGAAAAAATAGCAGAAATCAATGATACTGAAATTAAAAAAAAAAAAATGTGACTCAGTCAGTTAAATGTCTGACTTCAGCTCAGGTCATGATCTCACGAATCATGGGTTCGATCCCCAGGTCAGGCTCTGGGCTAACAGCTCAGAGCCTGGAGCCTGCTTCGGATTTTGTGTCTCCCTCTCTGTCTGCCCGTCCTCCACTTGCATTCTGTCTCAGTCTCGGTCTCTCTCTGTCTCTCTGTCTCTCTCTCTCAAAAATAAACAAATATTAAAAAAAGTAAAAAAAAAAAAAAAAACCAGATCAATGAAACTAGGAACTGGTTCTTTGAAACAAATAACAAAAGTGACAAATCCTTAGCCAAATTAATCAAAAAGAAAAAGGAAAGGACCCAAATAAATAAAATCATGAATGAAGGAGGAAAGATCACAACCAATACCACAGAAATATAAACAATAATAAGAGAACACTGGGGTGCCTGGGTGGCTCAGTTGGTTAAGTGGCCGACTTAACCAAAATAAATAACAAATAAAACATTTAAAATTAAATAACAAAACATTTAAAATTAAAAATTTTTTAAAAATAAGAGAACATTATGAGTAATTATATACCAACAAGTCGGGAAATATGAAAGAAATGGATAAATTCTGAGAAACATATAAACTACCAAAACTGAAATAGGAAGAAACAGAAAATTTGAAGAGATGCAAAACGAGTAATCAAAAATCTCCCAACAAATAAGAATCCAGGGCCAAATGGCTTCTCAGCGGAATTCTACCAAATATCTAAAGAAGAGTTAATACTATTCTTTTGAAGCTGTTCCAAAAAAATAGAAATGGAAGGAAAACTTCCAAATTCATTCTATGAGGCCAGCATTACCTTGATTCCAAAAACAGATGAAGACCCCACTAAAAAGGAGAAAGGGCACCTGGGAAGCTCAGTCAGAGAAGCATCCAACTTCACCTCAAGTCATGGTCTCACAGTTTGTGGGTTGGAGCCTCACATCGGGCTCTATGCTGACAGCTCAGAGCCTGGAGCCTGCTTGGATTCTGTGTCCCCCTCTTTCTCTGCCCCTCCCTGCTTAAGCTCTGTCTCTCCTTCAAAAATAAGTAAACATTAAAAAAATTTTTTTAAGTATCAATTGTCTTTGTACACACAATTTTTTGCAATCACACTAAAAAAAATATTTTTTAAAGGAGAATTACAGACGAATATGCCTGATGAACATGGATGCAAAACTTCTCAACAAGATACTAGCAAATCAAATCCAATACATTAAAAGAATCATTCACCACATTCAAGTGGGATTTATTCCTCGGCTGCAGATGTAGTTCAATATCTGCAAATCAATCAGCATGATACATCACACTATTAAAAGGATAAGAACCACATGATCCTCTCAATGGATGCAGAAAAAGCACTTGACAAAATACAGTACCCGTTCTTGATACAAACTCTCAAGAAAGTGGGAATAAAAAGAACATACCTCAACATCATAAAGGCCATATATGAAAGACGCACAGCTAATATCATCCTAAATGGGGAAAAGCTTTCCCACTAAGGTCAGGAACATGACAGGAAATGTCCACTCTCAACACTGTTGTTGAAAACAGTACTGTAAGCCCTAGCCTCAGCAGTCAAACAAAAAAAAGAAATAAAAGTCATACAAATTGGCAAGGAAGAAGTCAAATGTTTGCTCTTCCCAGAAGACATGATACTCTCTTTGGAAAACCCAAAAGACTCTACCACAAAACTGCGAGAACTGATACATTAATTCAGCAATGATGCAGGATATAAAATGAACATACAGAAATCAGTTGCATTTCTATCCACCAATAAAGAAGGAGAAGAGAAATCAAGAATCAACCCCATTTACAGTTGTACCAAAAGTCATAAAATAACTAAGAATGAACCTAACTAAAGAGATAGAAGATCTCTACACTGAAAACTATAAAAAGCTCATGAAGGAAATTGAAGACACAAAGAAATGAAAAACATTCCACATTAACGGATTGGAAGAACAAATATTGTTAAAATGTCTATACCACCCAAAGCAATCTACACATTCAATGCAATCCCTATCAAATTAACACCAGCATTCTTCAAAGAGTCAGGACAAACAATGCTAAAATTTGTATGGAACCAGAAAAAGACCCCAAATAGCCAAAGTAATGTTGGAAAAAAAAAAAATGAAAGCTGGAGGCATCACAATTCCAGACTTCAAGCTGTATTACAAAGCTGTAATCATCCAGACAGTATGGTGCTGGGGTGCCTGGGTGGCTTACTTGCTTGAGCATCTGACTCTTGATTTTTGGCTCAGGTCATGTTCTCACAGTTTGTGCCATCAAGACTCAGGTCAGGCTCTGCACTGACAGCATGGAGACTGCTTGAGAATCTCTCTCTCCCTCTTCCTCTGCCCCTCCCCTGCTGTCTCTCAAAATAAATAAATAAACTTAAAAAAAAAAAAAACCTATGGTACTTCCACAAAAAAAGACCAGAAATGGACCCACAAATGTATGCCAACTAATCTTTGACAACGCAGGAAAGAATATCCAATGGAAAAAAGACAGTCTGTTCAGCAAATGGTGTTGGGAAAAATGGAAAGTGACGTGCAAAAGAACAAACCTGGACCACTATCTTACACCATACACAAAAATAAACTGAAAATGGATGAAAGACATAAATGTGAGACAAGAAACCATCCAAATCCTAAATGAGACCAGGCAACAACCTCTTTGACCCAGGCCACAGCAACTTCTTACTACACAAGTCTCTGGAGGCGAAGCAAAAATGAACTATTGAGACTTCATCACTAAGTTAAAAACCATATGCACAGTGAAGGAAACAACTAAAACTAAAACAAAACTAAAAGACAATTGACAGAATAGGAGAAGATACTTGCAAATGACATCTGATAAACGGTTAGTATCCAAAACCTATAAAGCACTTACCAAACTCAACACCCAAAAAACAAATAATCCAGTGAAGAAATGGGCAAAAGACATGAACAGACACTTTTCCAAAGAAGACAACCAGATGGCTAACAGGCACATGAAAGAGAAAATCATAGATCATCAGGGAAACAGAAATCAAAACCACCATACTACCTCACATCTATCAGAATGACTAAAATTAACAGCTCAGGAAACAACAGGTGTTGGCAAGGATGTGGAGAATGGGGACCGCTTTTGCACTGTTAGAGGAAATGCAAACTTGTGCAGTCAATCTGGAAAACAGTATGGAGGCTCCTCAAAAACGTAAAAATAGAGCTACCCTATGACCCAGAAATTGCGCTACTAGGTATTTATCCAAAGGATATAAAAATGATGACTCAAAGGGGCACACCTTTAATACATCCCAATATTTACAGCAGCACTATCAACAATAGCCAAATTATGGAAAGAGCCCAAATGTCCATCAACTGATGAATGGAAAGAAGATGTGATAAATATACACAATGAAATATTACTTAGCGATCAAAAGGAAAGAAATCTTACCATCTGCCAGAATGTGGATGGAACAAGAAAGTATTATGCTAAGCAAAATAAATCACTCAGAGAAAGACAAATGCCATATGATTTCACTCATGTGGAATTTAAGAAATAAAACAGGTGAACATAGATGAAGGGAAGCAAAAATATGATAAAAACAGAAAGGGAGACAAACCATAAGAGACTCTTAAATACAGAGAACAAACAGAGTTGCTGGAGGGGTGTTGGCTGGGGAGATGGGGTAAAGGGGCAATGTGTATTAAGGAGGGCACTTGTTGGGATGGGCACTGAATGTCATATGTAAGTGATCAATCACGAAATTCTACTCCTGAAACCATTATTACACTATATGTTAACTAACTTAGATTTAAGTAAAACTTTAAAAAAATTAAAATAAACTGCAAAGTTTATAATTGTTATGCAGCAATAGATAAAATAATTACTACATAAGAATGCATGTGCTATCATAGCTGAGTAGAAGCAAAGATGACTGTGACCTCTTCAAAAATAAAAACAAAAAATAAAAACAACAACAACAAAAACAAAAACAATAGAGAGCCAGAGCATAAAGATGAGCTTTAAATAAAAGGCAAAAGCAACAAGGAGAGAAAAGGACATTCCAGACACCAGCATAAACCAGGTATACACCAGTATAAACAAAGTTATAGAGATTTTTAAAAATGTGTTCTATTTTGAAGAGAGCCAAAACATTCTTTCATGTTTATTTTTGTGACACTTATCACAAATTATCTGCAATAATTCCAAAAGCTGTTTCTTTTCTGTAACATTTTCCAGGGCCCTTCAGGCACTCAACATCATAGTTGCAATTATTATAATAGCCACCAATCAAACTTCTTTCCATTAGTCTTATTATTCTAGCCAATGCTTCATCAAAATTATTTTTCCAAAATGAAAACCTGATCATCACTATATACTTTTTAAAGTTCAACCTACCTTTCCATGAATCAACAAAAGAGAGCTAACACCCTTGCATGGCTTAGAAACTAGGCTCATTTTTGCTATTCCTTTACACTGTAACACTTCTTTCTCAAACATTACACACTGTATTTTACACCTCTTTGCATCTGTTCCTAGTATTCTCTCAGCCAGGAATGACCTCATTTTTTATTCCATCTTGCCTATCTTACTAATCCTTCAAAGCAAAACTCAAAAGTCAACTACATAAAACCTTTCCTGATCCTACATCTGTTTTCCCTCCATAGAACTAATCCTCTACCAAGGTGTGTATGCCTCTTCTGTGGTACTTATTCCATCATATCATTCTGTATGAAACCACCTCAATTATTTTCCATTCCATATTGCACCAACCCTGTATAATTTATTCTTATATTCCTAGAGCACAGTGTCCAATAGTGCTTGTATGGAAAAAAACTCTTTGAATACTCATGCCAGGCAATTCTAGGCTATTAAATGTGAGGAATACAAAGATGCATAAAACTGTCCATGGGGAGTTTACCATCTAACATAGGAAACAGGACTACGTGCAAATAGTAAAAAGTAAATGTGTTAAGTGCCTTAAGGTTCTTTTTTTTTTTTTTTCAACGTTTATTTATTTTTGGGACAGAGAGAGACAGAGCATGAACGGGGGAGGGGCAGAGAGAGAGGGAGACACAGAATCGGAAACAGGCTCCAGGCTCCGAGCCATCAGCCCAGAGCCCGACGCGGGGCTCGAACTCACAGACCGCGAGATCGTGACCTGGCTGAAGTCGGACGCTTAACCGACTGCACCACCCAGGCGCCCCGTGCCTTAAGGTTCTTAAAACCCTACTCTCTTGGTTCCCTGTATTTTCAACTCATATAACCATATATAACTGCCCAACGAAAATCTTCATGTGAATGCCCACTGGAAATTTCAAATTTAACATTTCCAAAACAGAACTCTTGATTTTACCTACCTACTGTCAATCAAACCTCTTTCCCTATCTCTACTTCACCTTTTTCCACTTCAATAAATAGCACCTAAGTCCACTTAAACCTAGGATTAAATAATCAATGTTAGTTAGCAAGGATATGGAGAAATTCAAACTCCTGTGCACTGTTAGTGGGAATGTGAAATTGTGTACCCACTAAAGAAAGCAGTAGGGCAATTCCTCAAAAAAATTAAAATATGATCATACATGGATCATATGATCCCGCAATTCTACTTCTGGGTTCATAGTCAAAAGAACTGAAAGCAGAGACTAGCAGCATCACTCACAATAACCAAAAGGTAAAAGCAACCCAGTGTCCACCAATGGATGAAAGAATAAAATAAAATGTGATATATACATACGGTGAAATAAAAGGAAATTCTGACACGTGCTACAGCATGGATTAATCTTAAAGACATTGTGATAAGTGAAAAAAAAAAAAAAAAAAGCCAGACATCAAAAGACAAATACTATATGATTCCACTAGAGAGTACCTACAGTAGTCAAATTCATAGAGACTGAAAGTACAGTGGTGGTTGCCAGGGGCCAGTGGGGAGAGAGGAATGGGAACTTACTTAATAGGTGCAAAGTTTCAGTTCTCCGAGATAAAGTGAGTTCTGGGAGATGCATGGTAATAACAGTTGCAGAACAATGTAAACATACTTAATGCCCTAAGATGCTTAAGGTGTTAAAATTTACGTCATGTATATTTTACCACAGTTAAAAATAAATTAAAATTGGGGTGCTGGGTGGCTCAGTCAGTTAAGCATCTGGCTCAGGTCATAAGCTCCCAGTTAGTCTTGAGATTGAGCCCCACAGCAGGCTCCACACTGGGTGTGGTGCCTGCTTATGATTCTCTCACCCTCCCTCTCCCTCTGCCCGTCCCTGCTTGTGATCTCTCTTTCCCTCTCTCAAAAAATAAAAAATTAAAAAATTAAAATTAAAAAACACTTAAGTTAAATGTCACCATCAAAAAATAAAACCAAACACCAAAAGTCATATCATGCCATTCCTCCACTTAAAACCCTGCAACATATTCTCACTGCACAAGATTAAATCCAAGTATCTTATCCCAGCTTACAGGGCCCTGTGTGACATGAAATCTCAGTTCTTCTAACATTCCTAAACCTCTCTCCCTTACTTATTCTGCTCCAGCCACTCTGGCCTTTTGTTTCAATAATAAACAAACATCATTCCCTCACCAAGGCCTTTGTTTTTGCTATTTCCTCACCTCAAAATGTTGTGATCTAGATCTCAACCTGAGATTTGAGTTCTCTTCATTCAAATCAAGCATCACTTCTTCACAAATCTCTAAACACTATATTGGCCTCCCTATAAACTTCCCCCTCTTCGGGGTGCCTGGGAGGCTCAGTCAGTTAAGCATCTGACTCTCGGTTTGGGCTCAGGTCATCATCTCATGGTCCATGGGTTCGAGCTCCACATAGAGCTCTGTGCTGACTGCACAGGTCTGCTTGGGATTCCCTCTCTCCTTCTCTCTGCCCTTTCCCTCTTGCTCTCTCTGTCTCTCTCTCTCAAAATAAGTAAATAAACTTTAAAAAAAATTTAAACTTTCCCCTCTTTACTCTAACATAATCCTGCTTTGTTTTCCTCTAGGCATTTATTACTATCTGAATTATCTTATTTGTTCACTAACATATTTGTTATTTTTCCTCTCCTCCATGAAAGTCAAATGTTATTCACAGCTACATCCTCAGATTCCACAGCAGTACCTGCAACGTAGGACACAACCAATAATGGTACTAAACAAATGACAGAAAATAAGTGCCAAAACCACCCTCAATCTATTATGTTGTCCTTTCTTTACATCCAAAATCTTAATTTCCATAAGATCCAATTCAATCTTCTTTCCCTCTAAGGAATATTTTGCAATTCTGTTCTACAAAGACTTTTATTTTATGTCAATCTTATACCTAATGCTTATTTTACATATACACATGTATATATATGGCATATACTTATTTATACAGTATCATAAAAATTCTACTTGAGTGCTATTACTCTATTTTCACTATCAGACCACAGCTGATTGAGGTAGCACATCATTTAATTATTCTTTTTTAATCAACCATAGCACCTAAGAGGTACCATGTAGGTAGGCTGTATTCAGTCATTATTTGATAAATGGATAGTTTGTGGCAATGCTTTAAAGTAAATATCCTCAAGTATCTACATTTATCTAAGTAATTAAAATCCAAACTCTAGAGCTTTTAGATTAGATACAAATATATCAGAATTTTAAGTTTGAAACCATTTCATTGCATCATACAAAATATTACCGTCTAACATCAATATTATGGAATTTGATTAGGGTGTATATATAGTATTAAATACTTTCAAACAAGATAGGAAGCATACACATTTTTCCCCTTCATAATTTACAAAATGTTTTTAAATCACAGGCCTCCCATTTAGACACACAAATATGGTTTTCCCTTTCATTATGGGAAATATAAAAATTATTTCACAAGATATCGGAATGAATATTTTTTTTTTGCTTTCCTAAGGGACCAATTTTTTTCTATCTATATGCATATTTTACTAAATATACAAATTATACAGTATTTAGTAACTGTAATTTAATCTATTAGTTATACAAACTATTATCTCTAATAAAGAAAAGATAAACTAAAGTTTTAATTATAATAAGCAGTCTCAAAACATTAGGTTCACTGTATAGTAGATTAAATCTCTAAATGCAGAACACAAAATGATTCACATATTTTAATATTAAGAAGAAAAACTATGTATAATTTATACCTACAGTACAAGGAGAAAAAAATGCTTGTGTCAGCCTTAGGAAACAAACAGCCCCATCAAGTGACCAACTAGAAAAGATTCACGCTGGAGGCTCAATAAATAACGGTAATGATGACAACCATCTCCCATAACTACATTACAGCCCATTGTCCACATCTGATTATACGAGTCTAGACCTTGGGTAAGCACATACACACATTTTCACCAAGAGTTTTCCAATATTACTGCTCTGCTTCCTGAGCTTTCTGTGACCCCCATTAGCAGAAACTGTCAGATTTTCTCTACTAAACATCTTCACCACTGAAAGCAAAGTAGCTACTTTTCTGCACCCAAACAAGTGACAATATGGAAGCAATGCTCCTGAACTAACAATTCTTCTAAAATTCTGATTTCTTCAGAATTAACTACAGAGAATAGTCACAAACCAAATGATGGGGGGGGGGAGGGGAGCGGGGGGAGCAGATTGTTTCCAACGTGTTCCTGAAGTAATAAGACAACTCCCAAAATGTCACTCCTCAGACTGTTATCTGTGTTTATTAATATAGTCCTCATTCTTATACTGCAGAATTATTACCTAACTCTACATGTAACTGCATCCTTGCTCTCATCTCCCCTCACACACATACACACATACATGGCATATTTAATTCAATATCACAATCCTTAAATTGTTATCTCTTTACTCCTTTGTGAAGTACAGCACTTAGTAAACAACTTTGAGTAAGAGATGCAAAGGGTCTAACATAGAATACACAACCCTGAAGGCTTAGAAAGAAGAGACTGGTGACTAACAAAAGAAAATTTTTAAACAAAGTTTTCAAAACTCTTTAACAGGCCTCATACATATTTACAGAAAATCCAGACCATCTTCAGTTTATAACCAGGCCAGAACTAGCCTAATCCACTAGTAAAAGCCAGTATCCTTTTTATCAGGTAGACTACAATGTATCCATATGTTTTTACAACCAGAATTGAAATCGCAAATGCCCCATAAAATAATTTCTCCCTGAAAGTATTTAGAACTCAGTAATTTAATACAAATTTCAATTTTAACGTAAATGTCATATCCTGACATCAACCTATTTTTCTAATAACCCCTAGCTGAGTGTTTTAAAAACGTAACTCATGGTAGTAGAAAGGCTAGAATGGAAGCAGAAGGACCAACGAGCAAGCTGGCATGTTCCAGATGATAGAAATTCTGAGTACTAGAAAAGAATTTATTCTCAAGAATATGTATATAAAGATACAAAGAAGATAGTTTTATGCAAAAAAGCAAAACAATGATGGAAAGAGCTCTGCTTATTCTCCATACAAAATCCACTTTAGGATTTCTCTGTTACAAAATATCTACCATCTATTTTCCTATAACTGCCTTTGTCTCTTCACTGCTAGTAGCATTTGCTTAGCATTCCATAGGAACTCATCCTTTTAGATTCCACTTTGACCACTTATTTAAAATTGCAACATCCTCTGCTCTACATTGCATCTATTCTTTCTCTACCTGTTTTATCCAACTCATTGCATTGATCACCCTCTGACATAATAGAAACTTTATTTCTTTACTGTCAACCTACACTAATTAAAATATACTGCATGAGGGCAGGAATGTCTACTCTGTATATTGCTGAATCCCTGGATCCCAGAACATGGATCAGCACATGGTTGGTGTGCATATTTCTGAATGAAATGATTCTATCTTCATTTTATCATCATTTAACTCTTCTCAATGTTAAGCTTTCTTTCCTTTTTCTCCCACGCCTAATTTGTCTTTTTTCTATATTCATTTTCATTTAATACAGTAAGTGATTCCATTTATATAAACTGTTACAGTTTTAAAAATGCATACAGCTATGAAACTTCTACACAAATGTACCACCCTTATCTAGAAGTCACATGCTTTGGCCTTGATGAGAAAGGTTAAACAACAAATGCAGCACTTCCCAACACCTAAAGCCCTGTAACCTAGTGGAATTCAGCATTTCTAGAGGGTGAAAAGCACAGTTTAACTCAGCACCATGGTTTTATTTTAATCAGAACAAAAACAAGCCTGAAAAGTAACCATAGGAAACTGAAATCAAACTGGAAAATTAAAAGTGAAGTAATTGACTATTAAATTAAAAGTGAAAATAATTTGACTATCTTAAACCAAAACACATGAAGAAAAGAAAAACATCGTAAGAGAATATTCTAATCCTCTTTGATAAGCCATTAAATTTTCACAAAATAATAAACATTAATTTAAATTAATTTAAATCATCTAATCTTTAAGAGGAGATAACAGCACATACCTCTTTCTAAACAACCCACACAAACTTCTATACAATTAGATCCAGGGTTAGAGTAAATAGAGATGAACATCTTCTCTCAACACATCTTTGTTACAATGACTTCTTACTCTACCCAAGCAATAAGATCACTTTCAAACAAATGTTTATAATATTGTATTGAGTTTTTCTATAATATATCTTACAACATATATAATTTTTAAAATTTAACCAGGGAGCATATGGCTCTTTAAGAAACACTGCAGAGTTTCCAAGAGATAAACTCTACTTTAATTCAGATTTCATCTTTGGTTGTTTCAAAGACTGTATCCTAGCCACACTATTTACATAAGTGTAACAAATATCTTTGTCTTTTACCACAATATACCCCAGGAAGGTCAGAGTAAAATGTGTTTTACTCTTGCTCTCCCTCCATACCTTCCTTTTCCCTCTTCATCTTCCCTTTCATTCATTCTTTTTTTCATTTATTCCACAGGCATTTATTTAAAAATCTATGATACTCAGCATGAAGGGAAATGCTGGTATGAATAAATGAATGCTCAGAAAGCAGAAGTGCAATCTAAGCAGCTGAATTTTGAAGAGACAGACAAGTGTATCAGTACTAGAAACATTATGTCTTTTATGAGGGCTATTTACATATCAGGATACAAGTCTGAATTATTGCTGTAATAAGCAGATACTGACTATCCCCAGAGAATAATTAAACAATGTGCCCAACAGGATGTGGGATAATCTGCCCTTTATTGTGCTTTTCAAGGATGAAGAAAAGAGTCAAGCAGCAGGTTTAAGAAAAAAATAGTAGAAGGCTGTGGAAGTTCTCAAAGTATATTTTTAGCAAACTAAATCCAATATTATGATTATAGTCATTTTATACTTAATCATATATTTTAAAAATTATCAAAATCAAGATTAGAATTCGTATCTTAAATATTTTTACCATAAAAAAAACTTTTTAACAAATATTCTGCCTTTAAACCAGCTTTCACAGTCTATTATGTTTCCTTTTACTAGCAAAAGTTTTTAACAGTGGATCAGCCAATGAAATTGTATCTGTTTTTTCCTTTAAAATACAAATAAAGAGAAAAGTTAAGAAATTACATAACAAGAAAGATAGGAAACTTCATAACATTCCTTTGCATTTTAAGCTATTAAAATTTTACTTATAAGGAATATTTGCACTAGGTTTTCATAATTCCAGACTATAAGAAAACAGGGCCACCTAAATATGTAAAATATGCAGGATAATCAATATTTATCCAATGCATTGTTCCTTCTAACACAAGTTAAACAAATGAAGTTATAAGACTGAAATGCTCAAGAGCAGCTGCCATAATCACAGTTTGCCTAGAACATCAGGAGCTTAAAATCCTCTAAAAAACAGGAGCTGAATGGATGGCAAGCATGCTTGCAGGAAGAAAAAGAGCTACCTAACAGCCTGATCTATTTCTGCTGGCAAAATTAACACCCATATTGAGATACTAAAGTTTTAGGAAGAGATAACAACAAAGCTAATGAAGAACAGAAAGATTTTTTTAAAAAAAAAGGCAAAATATGAAATCTAAACCTCTTTAAATGAGAAACGACTTTCAAGATTCATTGACAAAGAATTTAATTTTAAAATTTAGGTAACAGTTCTTTCGAATCAGTGTAATTAAATTCATTTTTCAATTAAATGCAATATTAAGGTGAAGGAAAAAGTACTATAAAACAAAATCAAGTATACCAGTAAATTAACTGATGCCCAATATACATAATAATGTGGCCTACCACGCATGAATTTAGTACAACAATGACCTTCATATCTCATTAAGAAGGTCAAAGGCAATGGTGACAAGTGACTTTCCTATTTCCTATTAATGCTGTGCCAGAGCATCACAGAACATTCTAAAAGAAGCCTCTAATATTCTTTAAAGAATTTAAAACTGTTAAAAAAAAAACTTGTACCTTTCAGGAAAAATAGAACTCTTAGATAAATTACTTGCACATTTAAAAAGTAAACAGAGTTGACAGTGATGACAACAATGATACAAACATTCATTAACAAAACTATGATTCAGGAATAGCATGTTCTTGCTCACTAAATGTAGAAAATTAACTTTTTAACTCAAATCTTGTTTCATATGTATATGTATTTTCTTTTAATATTGGTTAAAAAAAACATCAAGGGAATTATCAATTATGTTAATGATTACAGATTATTTTACTTCTATAAATAAATTTGTTTAAAATGGATTGCTGTTTACATAAAAAATACCAATAAGTGAAATCAAAACTATCAAAACAATGTACTTACAGAGAAAGTACTCTATCAATTAAATAGGTAAGTTTAGAGAAACATTTCTACTAAACAACAATTACTTATGTCTGACCTAGGTAATTGATTTGCTAATGATAACCATCAAGTCCAATAAACCTTATGCTGTAGTCTCAGTCTGTAAAGGTCTCCATGTTATTTACACTAATAAAACATTAATCAAGGACCAAATTTATAGCAGCTACTCTATAAATGAGGTCAAGGTAGGTCAGACTTACATAATAAGAAAAAAAAAAAAAAAGGTTGGTCTCTGCAGTGAAAAGAAAAACCCTTATTACTTATTCTTTCTGCCCCTGGGTTTAAGTCCAGTAGCTAAATGCTGAAAACTACTTCACGAACACATCCATAGCCATGTTAATTCATGTAACCTCAATGTATTGAATATTTATAAAAGAAAAGCTAAACTCACTGATTTAGAAAAATTAATCCCTGAATTGTTCCTTTAAAATATATTCTACTTTCTAAAGATATAATAAAAACTTCTAATGCTAGCTCCACTATTTCACAACGAATGTTAGTTTTCTTTCCAGCAGGATTTATTTCTAACATTCAAAGGCAAAGGCTAAGTACTTTCTATAGGCTGAGTAATGAAGTAAAAAAGACAGTTTCTAAGCAAAGGTGATAACAAATCCAGAGTAAGCTAGGCATAGGTAAGAAATCTAAAAAGCGCATTATAAAACCTATGACTATAATTTATATAAAAATGATTAAGTTATCCAAATAACTGTATCCCAATACAAATCAGCTATTCTGGATAAAGATATTTCAGAATAATATAAAAGAATTAATTTCTTCACAAAATATAGAAGCTTTTTAACACAAAATGTTTTATATATACATGTATTTTCTTTTCTCTTGGTAAAAATTCTCAAAGAACTATAACTTGACTACTATAAAGATTATCTGTATAAAATGAATTTACATTTAAGAAGTAATGCTTAAAAAATGCTGTTTACATGAAAAATATCAATAATTGAAATCAAAACTATACAAATATTATGCAGAGGTAATATCTTAACAATTAAACACAAATATTTACTGAATTTATCAAGTACTTCTCTAAGAGCCAGAAATATACCCATAAACAAGAGATAGGTGGACTGCCCTCACAGAACATACATCTTACAAAAGGAGACAGACGATGAAAACAAACATGGGAGAATAAGAGATATGGGATGGGGGGAGTTATAAGAAATGAGTAAAGTAACCTGGATAATAGGTTTCAGGGAAGACTTCTCTGAGAAGGTAACACCTGAACTAGGACTCAAAGGAGAAAGAAACAGATATGTAAAGATCAGGGAAGGTATCTTATAGCTCTGATGGAATAAAGAGGCCAGCAAATCCACACTCAGAAAAACAAGTAAAGAACGAGAGAATACCAGTTATTTTAGGGTTCTAAAAATTGACCAAAAGCAAACAACAAAATCTATAATAATTTTATTCAAAAAAATATGCTAAATGTTGAGTGAGAACAAATGGAATCTGTGGTGATCTTTTCAGAGAATGTCCCAACCAAATACCATAGATGTAGTAGTTCTACAAGGCTGTGGTTGCTTATAGAAACCAAAAACTTCACTGCCATATATCACCGAGACTCACTTTGGAGAGCAGTTCAAAAAATGCATGCTAAGCTGAAAATATGAAAAAAGCCTATACAGCTCTTCTAGAATGAGATTACATTTGCAGTTAAGGTGAGGACACCAGAGAACAAATAGAAATTGAAGGAGATCCTGAAAATAAAAACAGATATGGCTATATATTATATGTACATTAGGGAGCTTATAATAATTTCACACAATCCATGGTTATCAGGGCCCCTAAACACACATACATCACACAGGCTTGAAAAAGATCGATGCAAAGTAGAAGCGAGGAACAGAGATGAAAATGATCCCCAATTTTAACGTGCTCATCAAACCAAACACAGATCAACTAGCAATACATCGTCAAAGGTTTCAGCAAGACTTCTGACCAATCATTTACTGACCTCTAATCTGGAGAAACAGGGGTGACCCTTAAAAAGATCAAAATCAAAATAGGAATTTTGGAAAAGCTAAGCAGCAACATTAATAGCATCATACAATGAGAGAGAAGTTCAGCAAATTAACCCCAAAGGAGTAACTTTTAAAAGCTGGTTCAATATTTCAAAATCAATTAATATGATCTATCACACATCAATAAGCTAAAAAGAAAATCACATCACCATACCGATAAATGCAGAAAAGGCATTTGACAAAATCCAACACCCATTCATGATAAACACTCAATAAACTAAGAGAAAGTCCTCAATGTGATAAAGAAGATCTACAAAAAACAACAAAACCCAAAACAAACAAACAAACAAAAACAACCTACCTCTAGCATCATATTGAATGGTGAGAAATGAGCCTCTCTTACTAAGTTCATTAAAAGTCAAGAATATCCCCTCTTAACCACTCTTTTCAACCTCATGTAGAAGTTCTAGCTAAAGCAGTAAGATACAAAAAGGAAATGAAAGGTAGACAGAAGGGGAAGAAAGGCATTAAGAATGTCTTTGTTCACAGATGATATGATTATCCAAAACAATAGACTAAAGAAAAAGTCCTAGAACTAATAAGCAATTATTTCAGGTTGCAGGATACAAGATTAATATAAAGAAGTCAACTGCTGTTTTATATGCCAGCAATGAACAAGTGGAATTTAAAAATGAAAACACAATGCCATTTACATTAGCACCCTAAAAAGTGAATCACTTAGGTATAAATCTAACAAAATATGTGTAAGATCTATAGGAGGAAAACTACAAAACTCAGATTAACAAAATCAAAGAATTAAATAAATTGAGAAATATTCCATGTTCATAGATAGGAAGACTCAATATTGACAAACTGTCAGTTCATCCCATCTTGGTCTATAAATTCAATGAAACCCAATTAAAAATTCCAGAAAATTATTATACAGATACCAAAAATTGATTTTGCAATTTATATGGGAAGGCAAAAGGCCTAGAATAATCAACGCAATATTGAAGGAGAAGTGGAGAACTTATGCTACCCAACTTCAAAACCTACTATAAAGGTACAGTCATCAACACAATGTGGTACTGGCGAAAAAAGAGACAAATATACCAAGGAAAAAGATAGAAAGCTTCTATGAGGAATCTAAGAGTCAAATTTGCAACCCTGCCACCCTGCAAGCAATTCGACACAATAGCATCATAGATACTGGATTATTGTTATCAACAACATGATTCCTATTTAACCTAAATTCAAGAGACTTCTAAGAAAATTTTATAGCCAATCTCAATCATATTAATCTTTCATTAATTGAACTTTGTTTAGCCACAATTGGCAAATTCACCAAATGTGACCTTCAATCATGACTTTACTCAGCCACAGAAAGCCCTACGCCCATCTCCGCCCTACTTCATCTAAGTACAATAGTCATAGCAGGTATCTTCCTACTAATCATTTCCATCCACTAATAGAAGTCAACAAAACCATTTAAACTATAATGCTCTGCCTAGGAGCTATCACTACACTATTTACATTAATCTACGCTCTTATCCAAAATGATATTTAAATGATTGTCACTTTCTCCACCTCCAGCCAATTGGGCTTAATAACAGTAACAACGGGTAGTAATCAACCAAATTAAGCCTTTCTCCAAATTTGCACACAGCATTCTTCAAAACCATTCTACTTATGTATTCTAATCCATTACTCAAAATCTAAATGATGAACAAAATATCCAAAAATAGGTGGTTTCTTTAAAGCACTACCCTTATTCACAACCTCACCCATCCCTGGAAACTTAGCAGTAACAGCAGGAATGGTATTCCTCAATGTTAATTTCTCAAAGACTTAATTATCGAAACCACCAACATGTTGTAGAATGGTGGTTACCAGGGGCTGAGGTAGGGGTGTTCATCTATAAATATTCATCTATAAAATATAAAGTTTCAGTTATACAAGATAAATCCTAGAGATTTGTATAGCAGAGTACCTATAGTTAACAATATAGCATTGTACACCTAAAAATTTGCTGAGAGTAGTCCTTATATTGTCTTCTAATAATTAAAAATATAATAATAATAATAATGACAAAAATAATAAAATGTGGCTCATACTGATGAACCAACAGTCAACAGAATCTCTACTCTGAGTAGGATCAGCTGTTGGATTTAGCAGACAAATACTTCAAGGTAACTATCATAAATATGTTCCAAAGAATTTAAGGCATTCATACTTTGAAAATAAAAGGAAAATATGATGAAAATGATGACACAAATAATGAATATAAATAATTAGAACCTACTAAAGACACCCAGTTGGAAATTTTGTTGTATAAAAAGAAAATAATCAAAAAGAAAAATTCCAAGGGGACTCTGAGACGGCAGAAGAAGGAATGAGTGAACTTAGAGACACGACAACAACATAAACGAATTGAACAAGAGAAAGAAAAAAAGATTACAAACAACTTAACGGTGTCTATAGGATATCAAGAATACCAGCATATGTGTAATGGGAGTCTAGAAAAAGAGTCAAGATAAGCACAGAAAAAAATATAGTTAGAAATAATGACTGAAAGCTTTCCAATTTTTATGAAACGCATTGACACACTAGATGGTCAATGAACTCCAAACAACATAAACACCACCAAGCACTGCAAAGTGTATCAGGTTTTACTCTACTTGTAAGCTAACAGTTTCGTGGATGCTGACAGAAGATACAAAATATCTGAATCAGAGACAAATGATATTCTATTACCCTCAGCAACAGCAGGAGCCAGAGTATCAGCACTTGTGCTAGTATTTCTAAGCCCCAGTTCCTACACAGTGACACAGGTCCAAGAGATACAGAATACAGCATGTTATATAAGAGGAACCCTGAGCTCTTGAATCTTTTTTGATGACCAGTAGGCCAGGTGACTTTTGTCTAAAGGGAGATATTATTACTATTATAGTAGACAGTAAACAACCCTGCTCCTCTTTGCCCCAGATGGAGATACTACTTCTATATTCCAGGGTTTTGTTCTACATAAACATTTTTAAAATAACAGCACAGAACAAAAGCATCTGGTTCTTCTACTTCCAAGACATGCAAAAATGTAAGAGATCAAGAGAGAATTATCTTTCTACAAAGAAAAAGAGATCCTTGACCTGTCTTATTCAAAGTGTTGTAAAACAAAGGTAAATAAGGAGGTGGGAAAAGGCTAGAAAAAAAAGGATTCATCACATAGAAGAGAACAACAATAGAATTAAAGGCTGACTTCAAATCAGAAAACCTGGAAGCCATGTAACATATTCAAAGTACTTTAAAAAAATCAAACAAGAAGTTCATATGCAGCAAAACTATCTTTCAAAAATGAAAACACTTTGGGAAAAAGTTTAGTAGTTTTGCAAAAAATTAAGTATAGACTTAGCATATGACCAAAAATTCTACTATTAGGTATATACACAAAAGAAGTAAATATTTAAGTCCACATAAACACTTATAAATACTTATGGCATTATTATTCACAACTGCAAAAAAAAGTGGGAACATCCAAAATGTCAATTCAATAGATCAATGAAGTGTGATATATCCATAAAATATTATTCAGCAATAAAAAAGGAATACAGTTCTGACTCATGCTGTAACAGAAGAATCTTGCAAATATGTAAAGTGAAAGACACTGGCCACAAAAGACTATATACATTGTATGATTGCATTTTTATGCCATGTTCAAAACAAGAAAACCTATAAAACAAAAGTGATTGCCTAGGACTAGGGGAATGGAAAATAGAGGGTGACTGATAATGTGAACAAATTTTCTTTTGGGGGTGATGAAAATGGTCTAAAGTTAGATTATGGTGATGGTTGCATAAATCTGAATATACTAAATACGATCCAAATTATACACTTTAGAGAGGTGATCTGTATGGTATGTGAAATACCCGCATATGTCAGGGTTTGTAAGGTATATAATAATATATATGACAATACAACCATAAATAATGGGGCTAGAAAGAGAATTCTATTAGGGCACATTTTTCATACTTTACTGAAACTAAGTTACTATGAATTGGAAAAAGGTTGTGCTAAACACATCAAGTAATCCTTAGACCTACCAATAAGAAAAAATTTTAAATACAACAAAAAATAAGAATTACACACAAAAAAAGACATTATATATACATATATATATATATATACACACATAACATATAGCAAATGACTAGTGCAAATCCAAACACTTTAATAATTAAATCAAATATGAAATCACTAAACACAAGTAGGGACTAAGATAAAAGAGCATGACATAACACTGTGTTGCCTACAAAACAGACAATTCAAACAGATTGAAAGTAAAAGCATAAAAAGGTATGATGCAAAGAGTAGTCATAAAAAAAATAGAGTAGATGTACTAATATCATTCAAAAACACACCTGAAGTCAGGAAATATTACTAAAAATAAAGAATGATGTATCATAATGAAAAAAGTCAATTAAGAGGAAAATATAACAAATACATAGGAACATAACAACAGAGACCTGAAGTACATGAAGTAAAAATTGACAGAACTAGAAGAAACTGTAGTTGGAGATTTCAGTACTTTAAAATCTTAATAATTACTAGAACCAGAAAGTGAGTAAGACAGGTTTGTTTGAAGACCTGAGGTTTGAAAGATACCATCAACCAACTTAACCTAAGTGCTTTTTACAGAACATTCCATGCAATAATAGAATATATATGGGGCGCCTGGGTGGCTCAGTTGGTTGAGCATCCGACTTCAGCTTAGGTCACGATCTCGCTTTCTGTGAGTTCGAGCCCCGCGTCGGGCTCGGGGCTGATGGCTCAGAGCCTAGAGCCTGCTTCTGATTTGTGTCTCCCTCTCTCTCTGCCCCTCCCCCATTCATGCTCTGTCTCTCTCTCTGTCTCAAAAATAAATAAACATTAAAAAAAAATTTAAAAAAAGAATATATATTCTTTTCCAGTATCTGTGGGACATTCTCCAGAAAGACCATGAGCTAGGCAATAAAAAGAGTCTCAATAAATTTAAAAGAACTTAAATCAGTAAAAGGAATTCTCAAATCACAATGGAACTAAATTAGAAATCAAAATGGAAAGAGAATTAGGAAACCCCAAATACTTGGATATTAACACAAAATAACCAATGAGTCAAATTAGAAACACAAAAAATATTTTGAGCTCAAAGAAAATTTACAAAAGCATCTGAAAATGTATGGAATTAAGCTAAAAATATGCTGTGTTAGAAATGTACACCTGCAAACACCCATAATGGAAAAGGAGGAATGTATCAAATCAATAAGCTTCCACCTTAAAAAACTAGAAAAAAAAAGAGTAAACAAAACCTAAGCAACAAAGGATGGAAATAACGAAACACCAACAGAAATAAATGAAACAGAAATAGAGAAAAGAGGAAAATATCAATTTAAAAAACTGTGGTTCCTTGGGAGAAATAATAAAAACACCAACAGAAATAAATAAAATAGATTTCGGGGAAGATGGTGGCGTAGGAGGACGCTGGGCTCACCATGCGTCCTGCTGATCACTTAGATTCCACCTACACCTGCCTAAATAACCCAGGAAACCGCCAGAAGACTAGCAGAACGGAGTCTCCGGGGCCAAGCGCAGACGAGAGGCCCACGAAAGAGGGTAGGAAGGGAGGAGAGGCGGAGCGCGCTCCACAGACTGGCAGGAGGGAGCC
Source organism: Leopardus geoffroyi (assembly GCF_018350155.1). Classification (NCBI taxonomy): domain Eukaryota; kingdom Metazoa; phylum Chordata; class Mammalia; order Carnivora; family Felidae; genus Leopardus; species Leopardus geoffroyi. Next base: position 76,510,329 of record NC_059327.1, on the reverse strand, counting down.
GGGGCGGAGGGGCGGCCCGCCAGCCAAGCAGAGCCCCGAGTCTGGCTTGCAAAAGCTGAGGGACCGGAAGGAGTGTGTTCTGACAGCAAGCTGGACTTAGCATCTGGGAGGTCATACCTTAACAGCTCTGCTTGAAAGCGGGAAGGCTGGAGGACAAAGGGAGGGAGAGTTGCTGAGCCCCAGGGCGGGATGACAGAGCTCAGTTTGGCGGGGAACAAAGGCGCTCCCCAGCGCCATCTCCCTCGCCCATCCCCCAGCCAAAATCCCAAAGGGAACCAGTTCCTGCCTGGGAACTTGCTTGCACCTCGCAAACACCCAAAGCTGTGCTTCTGTGGAGCCACCCCTCTGGGCGGCGGGTCTGACTCCCTCCCGCTGCCACAGGGCTCCTCCTGAAGCAGATCACAGAAGGATAATCCAGCTAAGCCTGCCCCTCCCACCCCATGCACCTTGCCTATCCACCCCAGCTAATAAGCCAGATCCACAGCACCACAAGCCTGGCAGTGTGCAAGTAGCCCAGACGGGCCACGCCACCCCACAGCGAATCCTGCCCCTAAGAGAGGGGAAGAGAAGGTACACACCAGTCTGACTGTGGCCCCAGCGGTGGGCAGGGGGCAGACATCAGGTCTGACTGGGGCCCCACCCACCAAAGAAAGTTATTCAAGACAGCACAGGGGAAGTGCCCTGCAGGTCCACACCACTCCAGGGACTATCCAAAATGACCAAACGGATGAATTCCCCTCAAAAGAATCTCCAGGAAATAACAACAGCTAACGAACTAATCAAAAAGGATTTAAACAATAAAACAGAAAGTGAATTTAGAATAAGAGTCATAAAATTAATCACTGGGCTTGACAACAGTATAGAGGACAGCAGAGAATCTATTGCTACATAGATCAAGGGCTAAGGAATAGTCAGGAGGAGCTAAAAAACGCTATAAACGAGTTGCAAAATAAAATGGAAACGACCACAGCTCGGATTGAAGAGGCAGAGGAGAGAATAGGTGAACTAGAAGATAAAATTATGGAAAAAGAGGAAGCTGAGAAAAAAAGAGATAAAAAATCCAGGAGTATGAGGGGAAAATTAGAGAACTAAGTGATGCACTAAAGAGAAATAATATATGCATAATTCGTATTCCAGAGGAGGAAGAGAGAGGGAAAGGTGCTGAAGGTATACTTGAAGAAATACTGAGAACTTCCCTGAACTGGGGAAGAACAAAGGCATTGAAATCCAAGAGGCACAGAGAACTCCCTTCAGACGTAACTTGAATCGATCTTCTGCACAACATATCATAGTGAAACTGGCAAAATACAAGGATAAAGAGAAAATTCTGAAAGCAGCTAGGGATAAACATGCCCTAACATATAAAGGGAGACCTATAAGACTCGTGACCGATCTGTCTTCTGAAACTTGGCAGGTCAGAAAGGAATGGCAGGAGATCTTCAATGTGATGAACAGAAAAAATATGCAGCCGAGAATCCTTTCCCCAGCAAGTCTGTCATTTAGAATAGAAGGAGAGATAAAGGTCTTCCCAAACAAACAAAAACTGAAGGAATTCGTCACCACTAAACCAGCCCTACAAAGATTCTAAGGGGGCTCCTGTGAGACAAAGTACCAGAGACATCGCTACAAGCATAAAACATACAGACATCACAATGACGGTAAACCCCTTATCTTTCTATAATAACACTGAATGTAAATGGAATAAATGCGCCAACCAAAAGACACAGGATATCAGAATGGATGAAAAAACAAGACCCATCTATTTGCTGTCTACAAGAGACTCATTTTAGACCTGAGGACACCTTCAGATTGAGAGTGAGGGGATGGAGAACTATTTATCATGATACTGGAAGTCAAAAGAAAGCTGGAGTAGCCATACTTATATCAGACAAACTAGACTTTAAATTAAAGGCTGTAACAAGAGATGAAGAAGGGCATTATATAATAATCACAGGGTCTATCTATCAGGAAGAGCTAACAATTATAAATGTCTATGTGCCGAATATGGGAGGCCCCAAATATATAAAACAATTACTCATAAACATAAGCAACCTTATTGATAAGAATGTGGTAATTGCAAGGGACTTTAATACTCCACTTACAGCAATGGATAGATCATCTAGACACATGGTCAATAAAGAAACAAGGGCCCTGAATCATACACTGGATCAGATGGACTTGACAGCTATATTTAGAACTCTGCATCCCAAAGCAACAGAATATACTTTCTTCTCGAGTGGACATGGAACATTCTCCAAGATAGATCACATACTGGGTCACAAAACAGCCCTTCATAAGTATAAAAGAATTGAGATCATACCATGCACACTTTCAGACCACAATGCTATGAAGCTTGAAATCAACCACAGAAAAAAGTCTGGAAAACCTCCAAAAGCATAGAGGTTAAAGAACACCCTACTAAAGAATGAGTGGGTCAACCAGGCAATTAGAGAAGAAATTAAAAAATATATGGAAACAAACAAAAATGAAAATACAACAATCCAAACACTTTGGGATGCAGCGAAGGCAGTCCTGAGAGGAAAATACATTGCAATCCAGGCCTATCTCAAGAAACAAGAAAAATCCCAAATACAAAATCTAACAGCACACCTAAAGGAAATAGAAGCAGCACAGCAAGGACAGCCTAAACCCAGCAGAAGAAGAGATAATAAAGATCAGGGCAGAAATAAACAATATAGAATCTAAAAAACTTTAGAACAGATCAACAAAACCAAGAGTTGGTGTTTTGAAAAAATAAACAAAATTGATAAACCTCTAGCCAGGCTTCTCAAAAAGAAAAGGGAGATGACCCAAATAGATAAAATCATGAATGAAAATGGAATTATTACAACCAATCCCTCAGAGATACAAGCAATTATCAGGGAATACTATGAACAATTATATGCCAACAAACTGGACAATCTGGAAGAAATGGACAAATTCCTGAACACCCACACTCTTCCAAAAATCTCAATCAGGAGGAAATAGAAAGCTTGAACAGACCCATAACCAGCGAAGAAATAGAATCAGTCATCAAAAATCTCCCAACAAATAAGAGTCCAGGACCAGATGGCTTCCCAGGGGAGTTCTACCAGATGTTTAAACCAAAGATAATACCTATCCTTCTCAAGCTATTCCAAAAATAGAAAGGGAAGGAAATATATAATGATAAAGGAGTCAATCCATCAAAAAGACTTAAATTATAAATATCTATGTGCCCAATATCATAGCACTTAAATATATAAAGCAAAAACGCAGATAAAAAGGAGAAATAAAGAGTAATACAATAATAGCTGGGGAGATTAATACCCCGCTCTCAACAGATGAATTATCTAAACAAAGAATCATTAAGGAAACAGCCAATCTGAACATTATAGTCCAAATGGACCTAAAAGACACATTCAGAACATTCTGACAACCGCAGGATACACATTCTTCTCAAGCACATTAAGAACATCTTCAAAGAGAGACCACATATTGGACAAGGAAATGGTTTTAGCCAGTCCAAGAAGACTGAAATTATACCAAATATCTTTTCTCACCACAAGAGAATAAAACTAGAACTCAGTAACAAGAGGGAAACTGGAAAATTCAAAAACACATGAAAATAAAACTTCACTTTTCTGAACAACCAATGAATCAAAGAAGAAATTATAGGGGAAATTTAAACGTTTGAGACAAATGAAATGGAAACAAAACACATCAGAACTTAGGAGATACAGCAAAAGCAGTTCCAAGAGGGAAGTTCCTAACAACAAATTCCTAAGAAAGATCTCAAACAACCTAACTCAACACCTTAAAGAACTAAAAGAAGAACACATCAAGTACAAGGTTGACAGAAAAAGGAAATAAAAATTGGAGTAGAAATAAATAGAAAAAAGAATAGAGAGATTAACCAAACTAAGAGTCAGTTCTTTGAAAAGATAAAACAAGGTTGGCAAACACTTAGCTAGACTAACCAAGTAAAAAAGATAAAGAACCCAGATCAAAAAAACTAAATGTAAATGAAAAAGGGGGACAGTGCAAATGATACCACAGAAATATATGAGATCAAAATGCCAACAAATGAGACAACCCAGAAGAAATGGAAAAATTCGTAGAAACATACAACTTATAAAGAATGAATCAAGAAGAAATAAATACGATTGAAGCAATTACTAGTAAGGAGATTGAATCAATAATCAAATATCTCCCAATAATGAAAAGCCTAAGACCAGATGGCTTTCACAGGTGAATTTTACCATACATTTAAAGAAGAAATAACTCCAGTACTTTCAAACTCTTCCCAAACAATCAGAGGAGAGAATACTCCCAAATTCATTTTACAGCACCAGCAAATCCTGATACCAAAACTAGGAAAAGATAATACTAAAAAATTATAACGAAATATCCCTGATGAATACAGATGCAAGAGTTCTCAATAAAATAAAAGCAAACTGAATCCAGCAGCACATTAAAAGAACCACTCACGATGATCAAGTAGGATTTATCCCAGGATGCAATGATGGGTCAACGTATGAAAATCAATCAATGTAACATATCACATTAACAGAATGAAAGAAAAAATAATATTATAATCTCAATAGATGTATAAAAGGCATCTGACAAAATTCAGCATCCATTTGTGATTAAAAATTCTTAACTAATTAGACACAGAAGGAAGATACGTCAACTTAACAAAGCCCTTATATATCACAAACCCAGAGTTAACATCAGACACAAGGGTGAAGAATGAAAGCTTTTCCTTTAAGACTTGGAACAAGACAAAGCTGCTCCTATTAAACATAGGAAAGGAAAACTCTAGGGGTGCCTGGCTGCCTCTTGATCTTGGGGTCATGAGTTCAAGCTCCACATTGGGCACAGAGCTTACTTTAAAAAAAAAAAAAAAAAAAAAAAAAAAAAAAAAAAAAAATATATATATATATATATATATATATATAACATTAAAAACTCATTAAAAATAATAAAAGCTTTTAAAAAACTGAAAATTCTAGGGGTGCCTGGATGGCTTAGTCGGTTAAGTGTTCAACTTCGGCTCAGGTCATGATCTCACTGCTTGTGGGCTTGAGCCTTGAGTCAGTTTCTATTCTGACAGGCCAGAGCCTGAAGCCTGCTTCCGATTCTGTGTCTCCTCCTTTCTATGTCCCTCTCCTGCTCATGCTCTCTCTCTCTCTCTCTCTCTCTCTCTCTCTCAAAAACAAATAAACTTTAAAAAAAATGTTTTAAATGCCTAAAAATTCTAGCTAGAGCAATCAGGCAAGAAAAAAATAAAAGTATCAATTAAAAATGAAAAAGTAAAATTGTCTCTATTTGCGGATAACATGGTTTATATATAGAAAATCCTAAACACTCAAAAAATATTAGATTTAATGTATTTAGTAGAGCTGCAACATACAAAAGTGACATATAAAACCAGTAGCATTTCAATACACTAACAAAGAATTTTCTGTGAAAGAAATACAGAAATTGATCCAACTTACAATAGCATCAAAAACAACAAAATGCCTAGTAAATAATTTAACCAACAAGATGAAAGATCTCCACTCTGAAAACCATAAAACACTGGTAACAGAAATCAAAGAAAACACACTTAGACAGGAAGGTATCTTGCATTTATGGGCTGAAAAAATTAATACTGTTACAACGTCATTACTACCAAAATCCAGCTATAGATCAATGCTATCCCTATTAAAATTCAGTGGCATCTTTTATAAAAGTAAAAAAGCACATTTAAACTTAATATGGAATAACAAATGATTCTCAATAGCCAAAGAAATTCTGAGAAAGAACATCAAAGCAGAATTTACCACACTTCCTGATTTATAGTTTACTATAAAACTATAGTAATCAAAACAGTATGGTACTAGCATGAAAGCAAGTAAACCAATAAAACAGAATCAAAAGCTGAGAAATAAACCAAAGCATTTTACGGTCAACTAATATTTTACAAGGGTGCCAAGAATACTCAGTGGAGAAAAGACAAGTCTCTTCAGTAAATGGTGCTGGGATCACTGGATATTCACATAAGAATGAAACTGAACCCCTATCTTATGCCACTCACAAAAATTAACTCAAATGGATTAAAGATTAAAATGTTTAAGACCTGACACCATAAAATTCTAGAAGAAAACTTAGGGAAAAAACTCCTGGACACAGTCTTTGGAAAGGACATTTTTTTGGATAGGACACCTCAAGCACAAGCAACAAAATAAAAAATAAACAAGTGTGACTACATCAATCTAAAAAGCTTCCATTCAGCAAAAGAAACTATCAATGAAATGACAACCTGTAGAATGGAATATTTTCAAACAAACATACCTGGTAAGGGTTTAATATCCAAAATATATAAAGAACCTATACAACTCAACACACATACCCATACACACACACACAATCCAATTTAAAAATGGGTAAAGAACGTACACAGACATTTTCCCAAAGTAGATATAAAAAAGATCAAAGATACATGAAAAGATGGTCAACATCACTAGTCAGAAGGAAAATGTGAAGTAAAACAACAATGAACTATCATTAGAGGGGTCATCATCAAAAAGACGAGAGATAACAAATCTTGCTACGGATGTAGAAAAAAGGTAACACTTGTGTATTCATTGGGGGACTGCAAACTGGTAGAGAGACTATGGAAAACAGTATAAGGTTCATCAAACAATTAAAAATGGGACTACCATATGATCTAACATTCCACTTCCAGGAATACATCCAAAGGAAATGAAAACACTAACTCAAAAAGATTATCTGCACATCCACATTCATAGGAGCATTATTTACAATAACCAAGACACAGAAACAAACTAAAGTGTCCACTGATGAATGAACAAAGAAGAAGTGAAAGAGAGAGAGAGGAGAGAGAGAGAGAGAGAGAGAGAGAAAAGAGAGGAGAGAAGAGAGAGAGAGATAGAGAGAGGAGAGGAGAGGAGAGGGGAGGGGAGGGGAGGGGAGGGGAGAGAGAGAGAGAGAGAATATGGAATACTATTCACCCATTAAAAATGAGGAAATCCTGGGATGTCTGGGTCACTCAGTCGGTTGAGCATCCAATTCTTGATTTCAGCTCAGGTCATGATTCCTGGGTTGTGGGATCAAATCCTGCATCGGACTCCACACTGAGCATGGAGCCTGCTTGAGATTCTCTCTCTCTCCCTCTGCCCCTCTCCCCTGCTTGTGCACTCTCTCTCAAAAAATAAAATAAAATAAAATAAAAATAAAAAAAATAAAATAAAATCCTACCATTTGCAACAACATAGATGAAAGTTGAAGGCATTACACTAAGTGCAGTAAGTCAGACAAAGACAAATACTGCATAATCTCACTTATATGTAGAACCCAAAAAACACAAAACCCAAACTCATAGAAAAAGATATCAGAAATATAGTTACCAGAGGCAGAAGAAAGAGAGGGAGTTGAAGGAAGGGGGTCAAAAGGTGAAAACTTCCAGTCACAAGATAAATAACTACTAAGGACGTAAATATACAACATGATGATGATAGCCAACACTGCTGTATGATATACAAGAAAGTTAAGAGAGTAAATCCTAAGAGTTCTCATCATGAGGAGAATTGTTTTTTCCTTTTCTTTTCTTCATTATTTTATTTACATTGTATCTATATGAGATAACAAATTGTCAGCTGAACCTATTGTGATAATCATTTTACAGAATATGTAAATGAAACCATCCTCCAGTATATCTTAAACTTATATGGTGATGTATGTCAATTATTTCTCAATAAAAGTGGAAGAGAAATAAAGAATAAAATTAAAAAAGAAAATGCCTTTCAAGAATCATGATCCCTGGGGAAGTTTTACCTAATTCTTCCATAGTAACTGTCAAATCTTTCTTTTAACATGTATTTAAATACTTCTACAACAGAATTTAGCAAAAGGCATTGTAATTGCAGGCTTATTTATTAGTTGCCAATACTAGTATATGAGCATCTATAATTATTTGCCGAGTAAAATAGTTTTAGGAGTATTTAATGTCAAATGAAGTTATTAAGACCCTATTCTCCCTCTTCTGTAATGTTAACAAGGCAGACACTGGTTCCTGGTTACTAGTTCAAATACTTCCCCAAGTGATAGCATCAGTCTCTCAACACTAGCCAGAACACTGTAAAGAAACATTCCTAAAAAATAATTTTGCTCAGAATACAAATTCAAATAGCAGCTAAACACACCTTTTAATCCATTCCCTGGGTGTTTAGTCCTATTAAACGAAAATCCACTCCCACAAAAACAGACACAATGTAGTCCACTCATCATTTCCTCAATTTACTTTTAGCTTTTAATTCTCTCTCTTCAATCCATTTTCTCCCTTGTAACTTTCTTTTAATCTCTGTACTTACTTCACTTTTCTATCTTACTAGTAAATTTATTTTCCTTGAACTCATCTATCTCTGCTCTTTAAAAGGAAACATTACTTTCTCCCTCTCTCTACTTTTTCATCACATTGCAACACAGAACAAAACTTGTTCTCCCTCTCCTTTATGACCGGGCCATGACATAAGAAAGATAACATAGACATCTAAGTCTGATTATTGGGCTCTACAAATATAATTACATTAATAGGAAGTCAAAGTAGGTGTCTGTTTTCCTTAATTCTGCTAATAAAATCACTAGTTTACTTTTGCCAAATTCAGCCTTACCATTCGAAAAATAAAGACCAGATTTTCATCATAAAGCATGTAACCAGGAAGAAAACCATAAAATAATTAAATATTGACATATTTGTAATAATTAAGCTCCACTTTATTACTGACCACAAAAACAATACAGTCCCCAAAAATATAAGTTTCAATGGCAAAAACAGAGTAAGATTTTAAGGTAAAATATAAATGGATATAAAAGAGATTACCTTCCTTCATTGACAAGTTCAATAAAAGCAAGGCCTGCATTCTTCTGGATAGAATTCTGCCACTCCTAAAAAATAAAAACAAAACAAACAAGAAAAAAGGCAGAAAACAGCTGAACAAATAATACTCAGTAGATTAATTTTTTAAAACAACAATTATAAAAAACATCACCCATATCAATTTCATACCTTAGCCCTTAAAAGGAAAAGTTTTGTTAAATGTGCTGCCGACCCAATGCAGCCCTGTGAACACATGAATAGTTGATATTCACAATTAAGCTAAACAAGTTAGCAACAATTTGATTCTATATAAACCAAAAAAGCCTAACTATATTTATCTTGACCTTTTTGTTTTATATCATTATATACTACTAAATCAACTGAAACAGTTATGAATTGGAAAGGAAGGTAGCACAGACCAAAGAGAGAGGTTTTGTGTCTTTAAGAGATGCATCACCCCAAATAAGAGAGAGACAAAATTAAATAGTGTGGTATACTAATAAACAGCACACACCCAACCACAAAAATTGATGATTAATGACTGAGAAAGGGACAAAAAAGATCAGTGAATTTGGCTAGATTACTTCTGAGCTGGAAAACTACAGTTCACTAGGCTATGAGTTAGCAAAAGATAGTATAAATCTATTATATTCTTTATGAATAATTATCCTTGAAAAGCCTAGGAAGGAAATAAATCAGGAGAATATATACAAATGAGTATTTTTTAATCTTCATCTCCAACCATATGTAAAATAAATATTAATCCAATAAGGCTGGGCCTACAACAATTGAAAAGTAGCTAGATTTGAAAAACGTTTATGTATGTGCCCATGTCTGTATGTGTATGTGTGAAATGCTGGCAGAGTTGAGAAATGCCAAGATATGTATGTATGTGCGTATGTGTATGTACATGTATATCTATTTTTAAAGAACCAGAAATATATCATCTTTATGGTCCTTAAAACAAAGGAGCCCTTTACATTCTACCTAGATAATATACCTCAAGTGATCTTTTTTGTTTTATAAACTCAAAACAAAAGACAATATTTGGCTACTTACCATTACTACCAAATATATTCATATGTTCTGAATGTAATACCATTTAAGAGTTCTAAAGTCCATGTATTTTCACCTCTAATGACTATTCTGTGTCACTCCAAATTCCTATTTTTTTGGTGGGTAGCCAGGGTGGGGGGGTGCTCATCCTTTCTCTTCTACTTTCTCCTTTTTATCCCTAATTTTGTATTGCTTCCTGTTATGTTTTGAAAAACCCAAGGTGGTTTCTAGGACTGAAATGGTTGTATACCACAATTTTTGTTATAAGGTTCTATTTCATGAATAGTGTCAGTAAGGACATACTAACAGAACATATATGGTAGAATGAAAAGTAGATATAAAGTCACTTAGAAATCTAGCAGTAGTAATTGACTAGATCTAGGAGAGAAGATGAAGCAATGTGCTGTTAAGAGCCATGAACAAGAAGCCATGAGATCTATATTCTCACACTGATTCTGACACTGACAGGATATGTCCATGGACAGATCACTTTATATCTCTAGGTCTTAGATACTCCCTTAAAAAATTAGCTCTATTATTTTAGGATTCAGTAACTTATGAACATTTTGAAATGACTCATGAGCCTACAGTCTATACTCTCTCAAAATTCACGATTACCACCCAGCTGAAACAATAAAGATCTCGTATTTCCTTCACTGAGGTAAACCAACTCAAGCATAAATAGGAATACCTCATAATTTAAAACCCTTTTCCTTCCAGCAAAATGAAACTGACAGCACAAAGCAATGAAATCAAATTCCATTAAGAAGTAAATCCCTAAGAGAAGAGCATGTGTGGAATCCTCTACTCTTCTTAGAAATACAAAGAGGAAAATAGAAAAAAAGCAGAAACCACAGGTAAGATCTTCTCCTGCTGCAGAAGATCCCACACCTTACTTTTGAAGCACAGCAAAGGGAGATATCAAGTCTAAAAAGTTGCCCTAAACCTAGTAATGTAGAGGAATAGTAGATAGAGACAGACATAATGGCCAGATGGACCTAAATTAGCCTTGACATATCTCATGCCATAGGAAGAGTCAGAAAATTATTCTAGAAAGATGTACACTAAATAAGGCTTTGAGGGGATGAGAAGAACACAGCTAGACAGTAGGGAATCCTTGCTGATAGACAGTAGGGAATCAGAAGGGATGGTGACGCCTCAGAGGATGCCACAGTCAAGGAACAGAACCATATGCTTACTTCTCAGCTGTTAGACCCAACATAGCACTATCAGCAAGCCGCTTAGAAATTTGATATAGCACCAGATTATGAGGAGGCAAGACCTTAAACTGAGTTTCCATTCAGATCATTTAACCTGAAGGAAAATCTGAAAATGAAAATTAACCTTATTAAAAAGAGAATAAAGGAAATTACTTTTCTTGCTAGAAAAAAAAAAGGAGGGGAGAAAAGCAAGAAAATACGTTGTATGTATTTAAAACATTTTATTTTAAAAAGTATTACTAGTATTTTTTTTCTCAAATCCATCTTGCCTGATCTAAAACTACAACAGGTGGACATTTCTATCATATAGCTCATACAAAACTCACAACTCCACATGGATGAAATAGGTAACACTAGAGAGACTTAAGTTTTAAGTAGACACGTAAATATCAATTTGATTCTATTTTCATTAATGTATACAAACTAATCTTAATTATAAGGTAAAATCAGGAATATGCCATTTATATTTCACAAACATTTTTAACAGCATGATTCAGGTCATTAGAAAACTAGTTCAAGTTGGTACAACTACAGAAAATTCAACATCTAAAGATTTTTATGACATGAACTTAAATTGGTGTGCCACATAAAATATTTCTTTTAAGTTAAAACAAATTAGACATGAAGGTACATATAAAAGCAGAAGAATCCAATTTTTACAGAAACTCAGAGACACGGATTTATTACTGCTAATACATTAGATTTCTTGCTTTCCCAAACATCATCTATAAACCCAATCTGTTAACTTACAATAGCTGTTACCCAATCACCTGGAGTAAAATTTTTTCACTAGTTAAAAAATAACTAGGGGCGCCTGGGTGGCGCAGTCGGTTAAGCGTCCGACTTCAGCCAGGTCACGATCTCGCGGTCCGTGAGTTCAAGCCCCGCGTCGGGCTCTGGGCTGATGGCTCAGAGCCTGGAGCCTGTTTCCGATTCTGTGTCTCCCTCTCTCTCTGCCCCTCCCCCGTTCATACTCTGTCTCTCTCTGTCCCAAAAATAAATAAACGTTGAAAAAAAAAATTTTTTTTTAAATAAAAAAAAAAATAACCCAGATGATAATAATCTGAAGCTGATAAGAATAGAAAATAATTTGAAAAAATTTTTTTTACCATTTATTTATTTTTGAGAGAGACAGAGAGACAAAGACAGAGTGTAAGCGGGAGAGGGGCAGAAAGACAGGGAGACACAGAATCTGAAGCAGGCTCTAGACTCCACACTGTCAACACACATCCCAATGCGGGACTTGAACTCACCAACCATGAGATCATGACCCAAGCTGAAGTAGGATGCTTAACTGACTCAGCCACCCAGGCACCCCAAAAATAAAATTTTTTTAATAAATCTAGCTATTAGTCAAAGCCAACAAGTTTTTTCCATACTAAAACACTGTCAGGGCACCTAGGCGGCTCAGTCGGTTAAGCATCCGACTTTAGTTCAGGTCATTATCCAGTGGTTCGTGGGTTTCAACCCCTCATTGGGCTCTGTGCTAACTGCTAGGAGCCTGGAGCCTGCTTCCAATTCTGTGTCTCCCTCTCTCTGTCTGCCGCCCCCCCAAACAATAAACATGAAAAATTTTTTAAATAAATAAAACACTGTATACAACCCTTTAAGAAAGTTGCCAAATCTGAAAAGATTTCATTAATCATGCTATCCTAAAGCATTTTTTCCACTTCTGAGGCAATTATCAAAGAAGGTGTTAGTCTAAACAATATCATAAACCACAGCTCAATACAACCTTTAGTGAGTTTTAATAGTTGAAAGAAAAGCTTAACAGTTATCATCTTTCATGATGATTTCAATATTTCATCACAGTATTTACAATTATATAGTGATGCAAAATGCTAGTACATTTAAAGGTCTTGGTTATTCTTTTCCCAAAGGTATGGATGAAAAACGCGTTAAAAGCCTCAAATCCAACCACTAATGCAACTAAGTAATTTCAAAACACATTTCAGCACTTTGGAGAGGAAGGACTCAAAACACAAGTGAGTCAATAATTTCATACCTGTTCTAAGCTGTATTTAATTGACTATCACTTCCTAAGGCCATAATTGTTGATTAGTCAATTTTTACTAAAATATACTCTTAGCTAACTAATGCTCTTAAGTCATGTAACATCAACAACAAAGAAAATATACATTAGTGAAATCTATAAACTATAGTGTTCTACCAAATTTCAAATACATGCTTTTGATGGTAAAAGTCTTTTCTTAAGTTGGAGTTTATTTAAAAAAAAGAAAAAAGAGTTTACTTAATAACCAAATTTAAGTATATTCCTTCCTACATCAACAAACAAATATAGAGAGAAGGGGCAACAATTAACATGCTACATATTAATTTATATTATTTTAATACAATTGTAACTTCTTTAAAGTGAACTTGACAGCTTTCTATAAATTCAATAACCCCCCCACACAACATATTTTAGCATTTGAATATACTACGTAAATTTACCTAGATTTTAAAAGTAATTCCCAAATAGTACCATGTTCTAAAGTAAATAAAGTCAGGCCACAGATTGTCAAGATAGACTACATATACTACAAGGTGCCACTTTTTCTTTTTGAGGGGAGATCAAGCCATCAATGTTGACATTAAATGTAGTATCAACTTGGGGCACCTGGGTGGCTCAGTCAGTTAGGCGGCCAACTTCAGCTCAGGTCATAATCTCACAGTTTGTGAGTTTGGTACCCACATAGGGCTCTCTGTTGTCCGTGTGAAGCCCACTTCAGATCCTCTGTCCCCCACCCCACCCGACCCCTTGCTCTCTCTCTGTCCCTCCCCAGCTTGCACATGCACACGGACGCAAACTCTCTCATTCTCAAAAATAAACATCAAAAACAAAATGTAGCACTAACTTTTTATTCTGGTAAGCTCATCACTAAATTTTTACTCTAAAAAAAGGAAAAAGGTATTAATGAGTGACATTAGGTTAAACACAGTAAAAGAACAAATATAATAAAGAAAAAATAGTACAAAGATAAAAAATAGAGACAACAGCAAGGAGAGAGGGTAAAAAATTTCTCTACAACCTAGGTAAAATCAACTTGAGGAAGCAAATCAATGCTTGTAACATAATTCTAAAAAGCCCAAGAACTGAAGTCACAGAGTACATATGAAGATGGTTGAGAAATAGGGATAAAAATAGTTTAAACGAATGAAAAGTAATATATAAAACAAAGAATTCCAGATCCTCTCCCCATACTGTATGTCATTCCCACCATGGTAAAACAAACACAAGTTTACTTTTCAGAGAAGTGAACTTCGGGACACTGTAAAAACCCTCACTGTAAAAAAAACAAAAAAACCAAAAACAAACAAATAACTTGAAAGTATGCTTACTGAACTATGAGACTCCAAAGCAATATTAAGACATTTTCTCTAATAAAAATGAGAATCCATAATATTTAACAGTCTATCAATGGCAAAGGCAGCTCATTCATCACCAGTCGACAACTTGCACGCAGCTGTGTGGGCTTTTTGTGCATTACACTTAAATGTGAGCAGATAGCAAAGGATTACTGGTCATTACAGGAAAAGACTCATTTGAATGACAGACATCAAAGAAATGAAAGAAAAGACTCACAGAAAAGAGCCAATATTGTTAAGGGCTGTGGAGAGTAAGAATAAAGAAAAATACAATTAATATAATTAGAAAGATAAAAATTTCCATGTAAAACAATCAGGGCAGAGATTTTGTCTTATTCTCTGGTATCTCTTGCCCCTGTATTAGAATTCTCCAAAGAAACAGAACAAATAGTATGGAGACATAAATCTTAGTAATTTAAAGAAACGGGTCACACAATTGTGGACAGTAACACGTTCCAAGATCTATAGGGTTGAGTTTGTAAGCTGGAGACCCAGGAAAGCCAATGGTATAGTTATACCCCAAGTCAAAAAATCTAAGAATCAGGAAAACTAATGGTGTATTTCTAGTCTGAGGCCAAGAGGCTCAAAACCCAAAAAGAGCCAGTGTTTCAGTTCAAGCCCAAAAGCAGGAAAAAGCTGAGGTTCTAGTTCCAAAGCAGTCAAGCATGTGAAATCTCTCTTACATGGGAGATGGTAATACTTTTTGTTCTAGTCAGGCCTTTAACTGACTGGATGAGGCATACCCACAATAGGTAGGGCAATCTGCTCTGCATGGCCTACCATTTAAATGTTAATCTCATCCAGAAACCCGCCCACAAAAAAATCCAGAAAAATATTTGAACAAATATCTAGAGACCCATGGTTCAGTCAAACTGACACATTATAATTTGGCTATCTTTGGCTATGTAATGGTTATAACCATTATAAAAAGGTTAATTTTATACCATCAAAGCTCTTGTCTCCCCCAACAAAAAAGCCAGCAAACTAGAAAATGCTTTTAGAAATTAAAAGTATACCAAATAAAAATTCTGAGAGTATTGGAAGATGTTGAGGAAGCCTCTCAGAAAGTAAAATAAAAGATAAAATGAAGGAAAAACAGATGGGAATGGATATGAAAATCAGAAAATTTAATCCAGATAGTTCAACATCAAACTAACAGGAGTTCTAGAAACAAAATTAGAAAAAACAGGCAGCAAGAAATTCCCACAGAAATAATTCAAGAAAATTTCTCTGAACACAAGTATATACTTTTTTCAGACTAAAAAGGTTTACATAAAATGACAAAGATAATGAATTTAAAAGATCCACCCACATCAAGGCATAATGTAGTAACAACAATTTTTAAGGTAATAAAAATACTAAAAGCTACCAGGGAAAAAAATTTGGAGATTATAATTTTCAGTCTCTCATACTAATATCCAAACAAGCTATCGATCAAGTATAAAGGTTAAAATAAGAAAAGAAAAAGTTTCACACAAGCAGGGTCTAAAAAATTCTACCCCTCATGCATTCTTTCTCAAGAAGCTGCAAAGGAAGTGCCTCATCAAAATTAATACAGACACCCCATTATCATCCTCCATACCTATCCTGCTTTAATTTTCTGATGGCATACTAATTACCCACCAAATTCTTTCCTGCCTTTCCCTTTGTTTTATTCTCTACTACACTCCCACTTTTCAAATTTAAAAGTCACTGTGAGACACAGAAGATAGACACTGCAGCATAAGAGAGAATAGGAAAATTCTAGGTTGCGAAAAGAAACCTCCAGATAACAACTTTCTACAGACCTAAAGAGTAACCAATTCAGATTGGAACATAAAAATAGAGAAGTACAGGTACTACTTCTCTAAGAAAAAAAATTGAATCAATAGATAACAGGTGTGTTTGATCACACTGGCAGAAATTTTATGATTTTAGTGGACAGTTTAGAAATAAATTTGTAGTGGGCACACAAATTTAAATAAACAAAAAAGTAGGAAATTATTAATTTCAAAAGGGAAAAATGAAAGGAGAGAAAAATAAGTGAGAAGAAGGAAGAAGAGGAGAAAGAAAAGGTAATTCTGAGTTACATTTTGTAGCTTTGTTGTGACTAATTACATTGTCATAAAAATGCAAATGATAAGTATGGTTTTAACAAAATATTATAATGTATCTGTACTGGAAACAACAGAAGACATGAAATGGAAAGAAAGAACAATATAAAGTAACTCAAAGGTCATCTTCCATGGAAGACATTACTAGATAATGTCTAAAATAGAAAAATCAAGAAACAGCTATTATATCATTTAGAAATATGAAGATAACTGGCAGAGTCAACGACTAAGATTTAGTGAATATGGCCCCTTGCAGAAAGTAAGAATCAAGGGGGAGAGGCAAAACAGAGGCCAGGAACTGTTGTTTTTCAGTTTAAGTATTATGTCATTGTTAGACTTTTTAACAATATACATTTTCTTTGAAAAAAAATTATATTAAAAATTGTATACTAACTAGACAATAGGTATTTATCCAAAATATTGTGAAATAGCTTTAAATAACCAAACAACCCTTCAAGTTTCACAAATACAGGTATCAAAACTGTGAAAAAATTTATCATAAACCATTAAGAATTACTTTTTTAAAAGTCAGTATTCTACACCTTACCAAATGAAATTAATTTTATCTCTACTCCTTTTGACAGTAAAATATTCTTTTCTGTAAGTATTGATGTAAGGATGCAAAATTAATTTCAATTAAACAAAGGAATGAAGAATAATTTGTTAACAAAAACCTAAACTCATATAAACTATTTCATTTTCCCTGTAAAAATATACAAAAATTTAAAGGCTTGTGCTCTTCAATGAAATATCAATATTAATATTTTAAGATGTTGTTACAGTTATGTATGCCTTTGTAAAGTAAATCAAATTGGTTGGATGTAGCTCCAATTCCCTAAGTAGATGACAGAAACACTAGTAGAAGTCAAGGGAGGAGGCCACAGAGGAGAGCTCAAATAACGAAGGGAATGTATTAACACAAAATTGGAAACCACATTATACACAGGACTAAAGGTCAAAACTAGAGAAAACTTGTTCATGGTCAAGATATAGTAATCTTAAGTGCTCAAAGTAAACGATCAAGAACTTTTCAACAGTGTTTGCGCTTTATGTCAGCACTCTCTCAACAGCTTATCTAACACAAATCCGAGTAACCACATACCAGGAAAGAGTATGGCATAATAGTAAAGGACAGGTTTTTATTCCATTGTCTCTTTAGAGGGTAAAACAAATCATTACCCAAAATAGAATAAAATATTGTCCTGTGGAAAGTTTTGGTTTCAATGATTTCTATAATCATAAACTATTAAAATGTACATCTACTTTGTACAAATATTATGATTCAATTTATAAATGAAATATACATACAGATAACTACAAAGAACACAGAAAAAAATCTATTAAAGTTGAATTAGCAAATGGTTCAATTTTACAATTGCTTTTTTAACAAATATTTTTGAATGTGTACTAAATGCAAAGAATTGAATATTGAGAATGCATTTACTGGATTTACAAAGTAAAGAATGCAAAAGTTTAAAAATCCAAAACATTGAGATAACCATGCAATCAATTATGCAAGTGCTATAAATATAGTTTTAAGTTATTTGTAAATAATAAGAAAACAACAGTCCCCTTGCTGTTGTGTTTAAGCATACATTAAAATTAATACATTTACAAGTCCCTGTAAATCTATTTTTAAACTTTTTCAGGAAAAACATACTCCCCAGCGAATAATGATCCTTCGAGTAACTTCCAAACTGGAATCAATTTAGCCAAGATCTTTTACTAATCAATACAGAAAGCTTGATTTCAATAAAGGTGACAAAAGTTGCTCTAACCCTTTCCAGCTACAAGCTCTCAACAGATGATCATCATTAAGCTTATATCAGGGCTTCACATTCAGGAGCGATATAAATGTGTCCTATTAGTACATGGTCAGTCTATTTGGCAACTCCAGTTCTCCAGACATATGGCAATTGCTGCCCTTTGAGGTCTGAAGTCAAGTCTTTAGGGAATCTCATAGCCTGCATTGAAATTACAGGGAGTGTTCATTAGAGACTGCTGGAGAGGAAACATGAAAGACTTCCATTAAAACTATATAAAACGGCTAATTATTTTTAAAAGATTTTTAAACCCTCTAGTGTACTCAGCAACAATAAAAAATATTTACCAACTGAATTATTTTTAAAAGCACTGCTTTCAGGACATGGGTGAAAATAGCTTTCTTCATGCCTTCCCATTCCCCACACCTCAATACACCTAACAATCATTTTATAAGAATAATCAAGATTTTGTATGATGGGAGAGAAAATTATATTTGCCTCTAAACTCCTTCTACAGATCACTGTAAACATTTATGAAATGAAGGAATTTTTAGGAGAAAGTTTTGTTTTCTATTAATTAGTTTTAAATAACATATACTGTGAACTTAAACTCAGCCAGACATACATGTTTCTTTTTAAATGCTTCTTTTTTTATCCAAAAGTCTGCCTTTATTGCATTTTATTCCATCTTAAACTAATAAACATAAAAAGTAATAAGGACAGAATAACATAAATTACTAGTCATTTGTAAAATGGCATTTATCAGATAATATTATGGAAAATATATGAAGATTCAAATGTTTAAAAATTTTGTAAATGTCAATAAATTAACAGAGAAGTACAAAGAAATTTCATGTCTGTGCTTTCTCAGAATTTTGAAAGATATAAAAAGGATAAATATTTTCCAACTAAGGCTGCCATTTTAACTTTTAAAATGTATAGCCACTTTTTAACATGAGAGAACGACTATTTGTTAAGGTTCACAACAATACTACTACAGAATATTTATTTCAGTAACTAATCTATAAAATGTTACACAAAATTCATTAGCTTGCCTCAATCATTTCTTGAATTCACATATATGTTTGATTTCTGACAGCCTAATTCCAAAAAAGTAATTACAACCTCAATCCATATGTAAAAAAGATAACAGAAACCAAGTACGTTAAACCAGTTTAAAAGAATAAAAATCTAAAGAAAACAGATTACGAATGATTTATATGAATGCCTAGTGCTGAAGTTAATTACAAGTAACCCAATAAAATAGTGCCTTTATTATTGTACAGCAAGTAATAGCTCTAGATGTAAAAACCAGAACTCTTTCTGCTGACTTTTGCATGCCCAATCCCACAGCACACAACATTAAGAATTAAACATGTAGTAAATAAGGCATATAGAAAACAGCAGTTTTAAAGTAAAAACTGAAAACTCTCCTGCTGTTTAACCATTTGGGATCTTCCACTCTAGTAGTGACCACAGTAAACCGATACTATGTATTCACTGAGTAAATTCTTAATGTTAATATAAAGTGAGATTTGAACTTCAGTGCAGTTTTACATCACGTGGAAAATAAATAACTGCAAAACCACATTTATTTTAACATTCATTAGGGGCAAATAACTTTTCTTTTATGCTTATGCTATGAAATGATGGTATCTCAGAATAAAATTTTTCCAAATCTCATGCTATTATCAACCTACAAAGTTTTGGTCTTGATTTTAAAAGACACATATATTGCATGCTACAATAACATGTTAATAGTTCTCAACAGCCACAACTTGTAGCCAATCATAGTATACTTGATGACTTCTGGTGAAGAGGAATAAGACTTTTCAGTCCAGAATGATTCCTTAACTCTTTCAAATATTTATCAATGCACCAGTAAGATTTTAGCTGACAGCAGCTTTAAGTATAATGCAAAAGTCCTAAGATATATTGGGATAAAAATCATCATGTAGATCATTCTTTGACCTACAACATAACTGAAACAGTGATACAATGAAATACTTGATAGTCCAGTTGCTGCGCAAATAAACCAGGACTGATGAAACAAATAATCAATAGTACATCTCTGTGGCAGTATATTATTCCTATCAATTCCTTCTCTATTAGAAATACATGCAATATTAGCTTCTTTTACTTTTTTGGGGGTGGAGGTGGGTCAATAACTTCACAAACTGGCACTGGTCTCTTCTACTATGGTGAAACATTTTAAAGGTGGTACTCCCGGTCTCTTTGATTTCTCAATAGTACCTGATTCAATTTTCCAATAACAAACCTGCAAATCCTTGTTAAGGAAATCATAACACTGTTAGGTGAAGGCCTGAGGAGGACTGCACTAAGAACACTTAAGACATCATCAAAGCATTACTAGACAAACTGTCACAAACTTAAAGTCTCTTCCCTCACAGTTCTGGAGGCCACAGTCCAAAATCAGTTTCACTGAACACTAGAATCAGTGTCAGCAAAGCTCCTCTCCTTCCGGAGGCTCTAGGGGAGAAGGTGTTCCTTGCCCTTCCCCGCTTTGGTGGCTGTCAGCATTCTTTGGCTTGTGGCCACATTGCTCTCTGTTCCATCTTCACACTCCCCTCTGTGTGCCTCTCTCTTAATATCCATCTGGTTATCACTTATAAAAATAGATATAATGGCCTTTAGGGCCCACCCAGACAATTCAGTAGTGTCGCCTCATCTCAAAATCCTCAACTGAATCACACACAAAATATCTTTTTTTCCAAATATGGTAACATTCACGGATTCCAGGGATTTGACATGGATAATTTTGAGGAGCCTATCACACTAGAGAAATCAAATTAAAAGAACAAAAACAGCAAGTTGAAGTTCAAAAAATTTAAGATTCAGAGAAATAAAAACATTTTTTAAAAAAATTAGTATATCATGACAAGAGGTGGAAAAATTTTAAGCAAGTCAACACCTCAAAGTGTTGGCTCTAACAGTGACTGAGTTGTGATTGGTTTTGTTTTCAGTTCCAAAAAAATCAGTTTAACTTACAAAATATAAAGCCTATCAAGCTACATGAAACTGAAAGCTGAGCCACTGAGCTACTAGTAACAAGCAGACATCATAAATAGCTACTTCTTACAATTAATTAACAGAGAAGTAAAGACAGCACTGCCAAATATTTGAATAAGTAAGGCAGCAGTCCAGAGGTGGAAAAAGGAATAAGAAAAAGAAAGCTTCTTAAAAAAAATTCTCCCATTATTTTACTTTATTGCTAGTGACCAAACTCCTTTTTTCCTTAACTTACAGTACTAGCAGATAGGACCCTATTCTCACAAATTAGACTTGTGCTACAAAACAACAATGAGTCTTTTGAATAGATATGCATGTGAGACAACTCTGAAAGATTAAGCGAATGTATAAGCTTCCTTAGGTAAAGGAATAGATCATCTTTCCTACAAAAAAGAAACAAGAAACCAAAAGGAAATTTGCCCTCGATTATGTAGTAACTGGTAACGAGAATAAACTGACAAACCGAGAGACCCAGTAAGGCAATACCACTGTTTTGGGGGTCCTGGCTGGATCAGTCGTTGGAGCATGGGACTCTTGATCTTGGGGTTGTGGGTTTGAACCCCATGTTGGGTATAGAGATTACTTAAAAATAAAAACAATCTTTTATTTAAAAAAAAAAATAGATAATGCGACTGTTTTAATTGAATGCCTAATAAAAATTTAAGTTTCCAAATAATTTTCCAAAATATGTAATTACTATTTGGGGCAGGTGGATGGTTCAGTTCGTTAAGCGTCTGACTCTTGATTTCTGCTCAGGTCATTATCTCACAGTCATGAGATCCAGCCCCACGTCAGGCTCCGCACTGGATGTGGAGCCTGCTTAATATTCGTTCTCCCTCTCCCTCTGCCGCTACCCTGGCACACAAGCATGCACATGCACTCTCACTCTCTGTCTCTCAAAAAATAAAAAACCACACATATATAATTAGTATCAACGAATGCAGTGTGTGTCTAGTATTTAGGACATTAGTATACATTTTCATACTCATTATATGTAAATGCATACTGTAAAAAGGATAGTGTCAGGACAATGTGGAGAATGGGTTTAGGGTTATGGAGCTTGGTTTTTTTGGTAAATTACCAAGAAAATGGCATGATGTCCGTAGCACACATGTCAAATATCTGAATACTATTCACAAGGCAGCACAGAAGTATAAAATAAAACAAAACAGCTATCAAACACCTTGAAAATAAGGCAGAGGAGTTTGAATTTGACAAGAGAGTAAACTGTAACTTCTCTTAGGAAATCTAAAGAGACTCTCCTCGGTAAGTAAATTTGTCAAAATGTACTGAAGGAAGTAAAATCAACAGAAAGGAGGTAGGTCATTTCACAATAAAGGAGTAAATTGGATCATAATCTGCGATTTTTTTACAGAGGTGTTTTTCAAATGCTATCTCCTTTTATACCTTTCCGTCACCCTCATTCTGATCGGACTCAAGGTGAGACTCATAATAAGCAACTATTAATGACAATGATATATTTAGCCAGAAAAAAAGTTCATCATCAATGAACTAGATTAACTGTAGTAAAGTATTTCTTCACTATGGTTAACACAGGGGGGGTGTGTTGAAAGTAATGTAACATAAACTTAAAGGTCTGAAGTATACAAAAGAGACCCTTTAAAAAATCATTAGTAGGGCACCTGGGTGGTTCAGTCAGTTGAGCAAATGACTCTCAGGTTTTGGCTCAGGCCATAATCCCAGGGTTGTGGGATTGAGCCCTGCGTTGGGCTCACACTGAGCTTGGAGTCTGCTTGAAATTCTCTCACCTTCTGCCCCTCTCCCCAATTCACTTTCGAAGGAAGGAAGGAAGGAAGGAAGGAAGGAAGGAAGGAAGGAAGGAAGGGAGGGAGGGAGGGAGGGAGGGAGGGAGGGAGGGAGGGAGGGAGGAAGGAAAGAAAAAAGGAAGGAAGGAAGGAAGGAAGGAAGGAAGGAAGGAAGGAAGGAAGGAAGGAAGGAAGGAAGGAAGGAAGAGAAAAGAGAAGAGAAAAAAGATTCTCTCTCTCCCTCTGTCCCTCTCCCCTGCTCATGCTCTCTCAAATTAAAAAAAAAAAAAAATCATTAGAGTAGTGATCTCTATAACCATCAATCTCACTTGTATTCAGGTATACAGTTGACACCTGTAAAACATAGGGGTTAGAGGCACTGATTCCACACAGCTGAAAATCTGCATATAGCTTTTGACTCTCCGAAAACTTAACTACTAACTAATGATCTACTGTTGACCAGAAGTCTTATTAATTAAACAGTTGATTAAGGCATATTTTGTATGGGGGCACCTGGGTGGCTCAGCTGGTTGAGCGTCCAACTCTTGATTTTGGTTCAGGTCATGGTTTATGAGATCATCAAGTCCCTCATCAGGCTCTACAAAGACAGTAGGGAGCATGCTTGGAATTCTCTCTCTCCCTCTCTCTCTCTGCCCCCTTTCCCATGCACATGCACGCTCCTACTCTCTATGAAAATAAACATTGAAAAAGACATATTTTATATGCATTATATAATACATTCCTACAATTAACCTAAAGAAAATGTTATTAAGAAAATCTAAGGAAAGGAAAATAACATTTACAGTACTGTAGTTATCAAAAAAAATCTGCATATAAGCAGACCCATATAGTTCAAATAGTGTTCAAGTATTAAAACTGTACTTTATTGACTTTCCTAAGAGGGGCTTTCAGTATAGTTAGCACAGAAAAGGGTAGAATCACCTTTGGGATCCTATGGAAAATATGTTACCCATTAACCTTGTCCACTTGGAAAAGGCCAAAAACTAGTCATCTATTAGAATTCTCCTAGCTCTAATATTCTATGGTTCTATGAGATGAAAAAGGATTAGACTGGGCATATAACCACAGGAAGGAAAGAAAATAATTTTTTAAAAAAGACAGTACAGAATGGTGGACTGAATGTGTGAAGCAAAGATCTAAAAAAACAAATTACCTTCATGAAAAGAAAACAAGAGTCATTGAAAATACTGAACAAAAGGGAGAACATTTTTGTATGCTGTTAAAAACACATTAGATTTGTTAGGTAGAAGCTAGAATGCCCCAAGCCAGAGTCCCAAATCTTTGAGGGGAAAATGGTAGAGACAGGAGCTGGAGGTAAGGACTATGATAAACAAGTCACACATTAAAAGCCCAGGAGCACAACATCCTGACTTTATGGCTTCCAAGACCTTGGGGCTGATAGATCAAGAGCCACAGGCGCAGAGCATGGGCTCTCTTCTTCCACCTCTGCCAGACGGTAACCCCTAGATTCAATACAATGTGTTTGCGTTATAGTTACCCTCTCCTTCCGCAGAGAAAGGCTGCTCTGGTATAGACCGTGTAGGGTCAAAAACTCTCCCTCCCAACCTATGGGAGTAGTCCTTCAAATGACTCAAAGCAGCTTCCATTAGAGACCACCCCACTGTGCTTTCCAGTTCCTCCCAGCCCAGAGAGACCCAGTAATACCCAATCCTAAAACAACCTACTGGTTGGTTCCGCCTCTGGAAACCTGCCAGCTCTCCCCTAGACAGTGTACTGTTGCTTTAATAAAACTGTTTTCTGCTTTCACTTTGGTGCAGATCTCTAATTCTTTATTGTGTTACTTAACAATGCTAAGAGCCCAGACACAATGCTTTTCATGCTGACAGATTCAGAAACTGATTTTAATTTACAATCTATTTTGATCTAGGAAATGTTTTATATACTTTCTCATGTTATCTAACACAATCTTTATTACACCCATTTCACTCAAGAAGAAACTGAGTCTCAAGCAAGTGAGACTTGGTTACAGAGTTGATAAGTGGTAGTAGAGAATAAACATTTATTACAATTCAAAATCCATCATCACAGTATTTCCCTGGCCTCAGCCTCTTCTTAAGATCCTGTCCAAGGCATCCTTTACTTTTCTCCTTGTTGTACATGATGGAGACAACAGTCTCCTCTAGTCTACTTCCAGCAGCTGAGGAATTTACTATTAGAAAAACAAATAGCCTTCAGGGTTCTGATTCTTACTTCATTCAGGTCTAAATCAAAGTTCCAACTTCAGATTTTCTTAAAACTGCATACATGCTTTATGGAAGCTCATGTCATAAAAACGGCAGCTTAACTAAAAATAGCTGCCTGCCTAAGAAATGCATAATAGATGGAATATGTGTGTAATTGCTAATATATAATAATTATCCCTTCCTATATTATGCTATTATATACTAAATACCTATTTCAGGCACTAATGTGCAAAATAACTTTTTATCTCAGACCAACTGAGCCAAACAGTGTAAACACTTCAGACAGCAAAATTTAAATCTGAATCCTCAGAAATTTGAATATTCTGATTAAATCCATTAAATTATATAATATTTATTTAAAAATATATGGTAAAGAATACAGTTCAGTCTTCACAAAGTTATCAGAGTCTGATATTAAACAAAGACAATCTTAAGCTCTGTACTTTTAACTTAGCCTTTCTGTAATTCTTAAACTTCAATAGATTAATTTGAAATAATAGAAAAAAGGACTAAGAAAAACCAAGCGATAATAGCTGAGAAAGAGACACCAACCTGTATTCATAATTACATTAAAGCCAAAGAAAAAGGTCATGTTTGGATTATTTCCATTCATGTATTCTTCCTTTTTGCTAACTCTCTTCTTAATCCCAAATTTAAAAGACCAGTTGTAAAATGGCAGGGTGCCAAATTAAAACACACTTTATTTTCAGATGTCTCCATACTCATAGGCTGACTTCCTGTCAGGAAGAGTTCTATTTCAATGAATACCCCAATCAGCAGGGAACTTGCAGAATTAAGTGCCAGTTGATATTACTTTGTTTTGCATTTACCACCCTTGAGAATAATGTTCAAAGATCTAGTTATATAGTCAGCATGGTATCATCCTTCTGACTAGACGGCCAAGCCACAGGGTGTACCGCCAGTTCCACAGAATTTACCTTAAAAGGTTGTGTTTTCTAAAACCTCGTGTGCTAGTGAATCAACAGGATGCCTGTATTTCAGAATAAATCCTACATCTAAAGTCAAATTATGCTTCTCTTTGGTTGTAACAAAGCACTTTAAATTAATACTGGAACAGTCTGGAAAGCATCCAGACTTAAATAAAGATCAATTAATGTTCACTAACCAATCAACTTAAATATTTTATTTTCTGAAAGTAAAATGCAGTACTTAGTCTGATTGACTTTTTAATGTTTTTGCTGATGTTGAGAAAGAAATGCTTCCATCTTATAAAATCAAGTTATCTCTTATAAAAATTTAAATCAAGTAAGTCATAAATATTTTTACAACATTAGCATAAAGTTAGAAAGCTCATTTCAAGTATTTTAACATTAGTATTTTTAGTACATTTAAGATTTTTCATAATCAGTTAATACAGCCTGAATTTTGAACTACTTTTTCTAATTCCCACAGATTTGCTCTGTAGTTCCTTCTTATAAGATCAACTGTTTATATTGTACATAAAACTAATTCTCAGCATTTCAATATAGAACGCCTATGCTCAAAGCCTTTGTCCATTATAAGGATAAAATGCTCAAAGAAGCTCTAAGGCAAATATGGGTGGTTGTAATGGAAGACTCTTTTTATTTTTTTCTTCTCAATGTCAGTCACTACCCTATTGATTCTCACCTATTCATAATCAAAAGGTTGTGAGCACTGACTAGAACAAAGCTCAGAGACAATCAATTTACATTCACTTATTTTCTACAAGTATTTTCTGAGGATGAATATAAACACATCCAAAAATAAAAGGGAGGTGTAACATTATGAAAGGTTAAAATATTAAATTATATTGATCCTAGTTGTACTATAATACATATAAACTGATCTTAAAAGAAGCCAATGACTCCAAAGTCCTATTTTCACTGGAAAAAATAAGGTCAGTTACAAAAAAAAAGGGAATGATTTACTTATAGCATATCAAAGTATGAGTTTCAACATTTAATTTAATACATTTTGCCAATTTCTTGCCATGCAAGCACTTTTTAGCACTTTGAAACAAAATGGTGAAAATCTTTCTACTCAGATATAGATTTGTTTCTTTCGTGAAACAATGACTTACAGGTATTAATACACTTTGGGGAGAACTACCATCTGTTCATATTTTGTTAGCAGAAAATGTGATGTCTGGAACAAATGCTGAGTTTCTGAAGCTAATGGCTTAAAGGTGATAGAAATAACTCTACAGAAAGAAGAAAATCTACAATGCACAAACTTGATTTCTTCATGAGAAGTAATCAGTTGTTATTCTTTTAATCAGATCTTTTGATACCCAAAGCTTATCAGGTGAAGGAGATTTAATATGTATTACTTTCTTACTTTAAAACCTTTAACTATAAGGTAAGAGTTCACAACAAGGGTTTGAAGCCTATGTATAAGGTTAATGTATTTCAGATTAAGAAAGAATTTAATCATTAAAGTGAATTGTGTCGGGGCGCCTGGGTGGCTCAGTCGGTTAAGCGGCCGACTTCGGCTCAGGTCATGATCTCATGGGTCCTGAGTTCAAGACCCGCATCGGGCTCTGTGCTGACAGCTCAGAGCCTGGAGCCTGTTTCAGATTCTGTGTCTCCCTCTCTCTGACCCTCCCCCATTCATGCTCTGTCTCTCTCTGTCTCAAAAATAAGTAAACGTTAAAAAAGAAAAATTAAAGTGAATTGTGTCTATTCTTTAAATACTTTTCAATGAATCAAAACTTAATTTAAAGGAAAATTTTACCTAAATAAGATAAATACATTGATTTACTCAACACTTATCTATCAAATGTTTACTTTATTATTATTATGACCCTAATAAGCACTACAGAACAAAATGAAAAAAAAAATCATTTCCTGACCTCAAGAAGTTTTTCATCCAATGAAAGAAACAAAAAATATATTATGGCACAAACAGAGCTCTTAAATCTCTAAGTTTAACTCTTCTTTTTTTTTTTTAACGTTTATTTATTTTTGAGACAGAGAGAGACAGAGCATGAATGGGGGAGGGTCAGAGAGAGGGAGACACAGAATCTGAAACAGGCTCCAGGCTCTGAGCTGTCAGCACAGTGCCCATCGCGGGTCTCGAACTCACGACCCATGAGATCATGACCTGAGCCGAAGTCGGCCGCTTAACCGACTGAGCCGAAGTTGGCCGCTTAACCGACCGAGCCACACAGGCGCCCCAAGTTTAACTCTTCTTTATCACTCATCTTTGTAAATTGAAATTTAGGATAGAATTAAATTCATAACTCATAATCCAATGTTGAGGTCATATAAACTAAGACTGAAAGACAAGTAAGAGTTAATAGGATTTGGAATTACTTTTATAGTAAAAGCAAAGAAAACATATGAGTATTTTTATTACATAATACATGCACAAAGAGATTTTGGTAATGCATTCTCGTGTCAAAAATATCTACACATGTCACAGACTGAGTTCTTCAGATCATAGAAGAATAGCAAACTCCACTCCCATCTATTAATTTAATGTTTGTCCGGAAATCTAACTGGATGAATGTGAACTATGGCATTCCAATCTCTACTTAATTCTCAGGGTTCAGGATCTCCACAATAGATTCATTTTGTTTACTGTCTCAAGAAAATGCCTTATATATAAATTATACTTTTAAAACACAGAACTACTACAGATTTCAGTAAAAAAGCCCAGCCTTACACCACAGGATAATATCTCCACTCTTAATTCTTCAACTGTTATTAGCGTCTTTAATGACTTCACATTTTTATTATATCTAGGTTGCGATCCCACCCAAGCTACTGCAAATCCTAGTTGATTCTATGAATAAATGGATGACATGTGAAGAGAACTTGCCAATTTATGACTTAGATATGTAACTATAAACAGTCTATTGCTAAAATTTTATTCATTTATTTGACAAATATTTACTGAAAACTTATTTCATCTGAAAATACATCATATAACATTCACATAGATTAATTTCATTTTCTTTTGAACCTCTGGGACCTCATTAAGTGCATACCGAAATTCAATTCTATACATGGATCAATAATAATATAGGTAATATCCATTAACATAAAATATATTCTCACCCTCGTTTCCAGACTTTATGCTATATACTTGAACTTCAATATACAGCACAAATCACCACAATATTAGCTAAAAATATAATGCGATTCACTCAATCAATATAGGAAGTAGCAATATTATCAACTGATGTCAAAATATTTGAATTTATCCTAAACTCAGGGTTAGTACTATATAAATATTGTAAAAAAGAAAAACAAAATACACACACACACACACACACAGTCCTCATTAAACTTAATATGTTCTAGAAAGAATTGCCAATTCTTACTACAATCACTTCTAAAGAACTATCTCTTCAGAAATAACATGTAAACTGGGAGTTATGTCCAAATTACCTACAAAGGAGAGAGAATAAATGACTTGAGATAATTTCTTCTAAATGAAGCAAAAATAATCACAGTGTTTCATGAAGAAAATAACTACTTTTGCATATCTAGTGATTTTTTTTTTAGACACTGTGATTGAAGAAGCAAAGAAAAACAAAAGAGTACCAAAAAAAAGGCATTTCCTGCATTATTCACTGTCTCATCTCTGATGCAACAGCAGCTTTTCTCAAAGTATATTTTATGAAACTTATCCACATGTACCATGGCCACAAAGACGATTCTGTGATCAAATGTGCTAATATTATTTCCATTACAGATTCAACAATATACATTATATACATATTTTATATACATATTTTATACACACAAACACACAACACACACTCCCATACATACACACATATTTACTAAAGGCTTTAAGGGGCCCTCCAGTAAAGAAAACTAATTAAATTCAAACATTACCAAAGTTATATCTCACTATATATTTTTTTCACAGAACACCCATTATCTTCATACAGTACACAAACTGGAATTTGCTCTACTATAAGTTTTGGATAGTGAGGGGCACCTGGATGGCTCAGTCAGTTGAGCATCTGACTCTTGATTTTGGCTCAGGTCATGATCCCAGGGTTGTGGGATCAAGCTCAACACTGGGCTCCAAGCTTAGCATGGAGCCTGCTTGAGATTCTTTCTCTCTCTCTCTCTCTCTCTTTCTCTCTCTCCCTCTCTTTCTCTCTCTCCCTCTCTCCCTCTCTCCCTCCCTCTGGCCCTCTCTCCTGCTTGTATGTTCTGTTTTTAAAATAAAAAAATAAAATAAAATAAAAATACTATATTTTAAAAAATAAAAAATTTTGGATAGTGAACACTGACCAAACAAGCACATGACTACCACGAATCCAATCAAGGAAAGCTATACCTACTGAAAGAAGTAGAGCAAATGTTTTAAGAATTTTAATATCCATTTTTCCTGATGAAAGTATAAAAGCAGATAAAAATTTCCAAAAAAATGTATTTATTTTTTTGACAGAGAGTACACAAGCATGAGTGGGGGAGTGGGGAGAGGGAGAGAATCTCAGCACAGAGCCCAATCTCATGACTA
The DNA here is from genome assembly GCF_018350155.1 of Leopardus geoffroyi. Classification (NCBI taxonomy): domain Eukaryota; kingdom Metazoa; phylum Chordata; class Mammalia; order Carnivora; family Felidae; genus Leopardus; species Leopardus geoffroyi. Next base: position 76,479,478 of record NC_059327.1, on the reverse strand, counting down.
TGAGATCATGACCTGAGCCATAATCAAGAGTCAGACCCTTAACCAACTGAGCCATCCAGGCACCCCAAGAATTCAAAAAATTTTCATTGCAAGTCACAGTCACCTGAAATGATCTATTCAAGAACAGAAATAAAAATGGTATTAAATTAAATAGGGATTGATAGTCCCTAGGTCCACACCCTGCCCCTCTATTTCTGTTTCTCTCCAAGTCCTCATAAACTTCTATATTGTATTACAATTGTTTGTCTTTTTTATTTGAACATACTTTCTTTAAAAAGAGGGGCTTATCTTAAAAGCATCCAATACATGTCTGCTAAATAAAAGAATAACATAAGCAGGCATAGAGAGGACTCAGGGCAGACAAATTCACACAAAGCTCTGCAGAAGAGTGAGCAGGAAGACAGCAGTGGAGTAGGACCCGAGGCTCACCTTGTCCCACGAACACAACTGGATAATTAGCAAATCAAACTTAATACCCCAGAAATTGACCTGATAAGAACAAACCCTACAATGAAAGGGAGAGAGGAGGCCCCATTGAAGAAGGCAGAAAATTCAGAGAGAGGTTTAGGGGGGAAATGGATCATAGCAGCTACAGTGGGGAGATAGCTGTGATCATGGAGACAGGCACAAGACAGAGGAGCAACAGGGGAACACACAAGAAGAATGTTTCCCCAAAGACACTGACTTGGAAAACAAGAGGCGTTGAGTTCCTACAACCACCAGGGCTTACAGCCCTACAATTTTAAAGGTCAGCAGGCTTGGCTGAGAAAGAGCCTGGAGGGCACTGCCATGATCCCTAGAGAGAAGGCAGGCAAACAACTCAGGAACAGACAGCATATAAACAACGATCTGAAGAACCCCTGGAGCACACAGTGGGAAGATTATTCCCTGTTCTCAGAGGTGTCCCTAAAAGCCAGGGTTCACACAGACCCCTCTCTAGGAACAAAGGAGATGAAAGGCGCTATTTCCCTCCTCTACCCCTCAAGATAAACAAAGAGCCTCATTAAGGAAGCAGCATAACACCAACACTGGCTGCTAACTTGCTTACACCAAGTCCCAGCCCCCTGTGCTCCAGTGGAACTGCCTGTCTCAGTCACACTTGCCTCAGATCCAGCATGGAACGCCCCTTCAACAGAAAACTAGCAGAAGCCCTTGCCCAGAGAGTTTCACAAGGTCTCAGTTCCAGTGGAGATGGTGACAGATCTCAGTTCACAAGCAGGTCACAGCACACCTACTTAAAACTCACCCTGGTGAGGCCAGGAATCAAACTCTGCCCACAGCAGACAAGAAGAGCCTCTGCAGACCACTGGCCTGAAGGATTAAGCAGACAGAACACAACAGCAGAAGACATACAACACACACTGGAGACACTTCCTGAAGTGTAGTGCCAGGCCCTGGGCACTACATGACCTCTTTTTCATAAGGCCGTTACTTTCAGAAGCAGGAGACATAAATGGCTTTTCTAACACAGAGAAGAAGGCAGAGACTTAGACAAAATGCCAAGATGGAGGAATTTATCCCAAATGAAAGAACAAGATAAAGTCAACGCCAAAAATCTAAGCAAAACAGATGTAAGTAATACTCCTGATGGTGAATTTAAAGCAATGATCATAAAAATACTCAAGGGGCTTAAGAAAAGAAGTCATCAGTGAGATCCTTACCGTGGAGATAAAAGAGTTAAAAAAAGAATCAATCAGAGATGAAGAATGCAATAAATGAGATTAGAAACACACTTGATGCAATGAACAGAAGGCAAAAGAAGGAGAGGAACAAATTAGTGATCCAGAAGACAAAGTAATGGAAAGTGATGAAGCTGAAAAAAGGGGAGAAAGAAGACTTGTACAAAATGAGAACAGACTTAGGGAACTCAGTGACTCCATCAAACATAATAACATTTGTATTATAAAGTCCCAGATGAAAAAGGGAGAGAAAAGAGGGCAGAAAATTTGAAGAAATAACAGGTGAAAAATTCCCTAATCTGGGAAAGGAAACAGACATTCAGATCCCAGAGGCACAGAAAACTCCCATCAAAATTAACAAAAGCAGGCCAATACCAAGATATAATAAAATTTACAAACTACAGTAATAAAGAAAAAAACTTAAAAGCAGCAAGACAACCGAAATAATTAACTTTCAAGGAACACCCATAAGACTTATCTGGAGATTTTTCACCAGAAACTTGACAAGCCAGAAGGGAGGGGCATGATATAAGCAAAAAATTGAATGAGAAAAATCTGCAGCCAACAATACTTTATCCAGCAAGCCTATCAATCAGAATAGGAGAGAGAACGATTTCCCCAAAGAAAAATAAAAGGAGTTTGTAAACTAACTAAATCAGACTGCAAGATATATTAAAGGGGACTTCTTGAGTGAAAAGGAAAAACCAGAGTAACAACATAGGGGCACCTGGGTGGCTAGGTTGGTTAAGTATCCAATTTCAGCCTAGGTCATGATCTCACTGTTACCGAGTTCGAGTTCCACATCGAGCTCTGTGCTGACAGCTCAGAGCCTGGGACCTGTTTCAGATTCTGTGTCTCCCTCTCTCTCTCTGCCCCTTCCCCACTCACACTCTGTCTCTCTCAAAAATAAACATTAAAAAAAAAAGTAACAATATAAAGGTAAGAAACGTAAAAGCTGTATAAATGAATATTTCTGTAAATATCAGTCAAGGAACTCACACACACACAGAAAGGATATGAAATAACATATAGCTAAAATACGGGTTAAAATGCTGTGAAACTAGAAGCCAACCACAAGAAAAAATCTGGAAAGACCACAAATACATGGAGGTTAAACAATATGCTATTAAAAAATGAATGGGTCAACCAAGAAATCAAAGAAGAAATTTAAAAATACAAATGAAAACATCATAGTTTAAAACCTTTGAGATTCACCAAAAGAAGTACCAAGAGGGAAGTATACAGCAATACAGGCGTACCTCAAGAAGCAAGAAAAATCTAAAACAAACAATTTAACCTTATGCCTAAAGAAGCTAGAAAAAAAGAACAAACAATGCCTAAAGCCAGCAGAAGGAAGGAAATAATAAAGATTAGAGCAGAAATAAATGATAACTAAAAAAAAAAAAAAAACAGCACAGACCAATGAAACCAATAGCTGATTCTTTGAAAAACTCAATAAAATTCATAAACTTCTAGTTAGACATACCAAAAAAGAAAAGACAGAGGACCCAAATAAATAAAATCACAAATGAGAAAGGAGAAATAACAACCAACCCCATAGAAATACAAACAATTGTAAGAGAATTTTATGAAAAACCGTATGCCAACAAATTGGACAACCTGGAAAAATTGCATAAATTCCTAGAAACATATAAATTACCAAAACTGAAACAGGCAAAAATAAACAATTGGGACTACATCAAAATAAAAAAGCTTCTACACCATGAAGGAAACAATCAAAACTAAAAGGCAACTGATAGAATGGGAGAAGATGTTTGCAAATGACATATCAGATAAAGGGTTAATATCCAAAATCTACAAAACATTTACAAAACTCAACATCCAAAAAAATGAATAATCCAATTAAAAAATGGGCAGAAGGCATGAACAGACATGTCTCCAAAGAAGATATACAGCAGGCCAACAGACACATGAAAAGATGCTCAACATCACTCATCACCAGGGAAATGCAAATCAAAACTACAATGAGTTATCACCTCACACCTGTCAGAATGGTTAAAATGAGCAACACAAGAAACCAACAGGTGTTGGCAAGGATATGGAGAAAGGGGAACCCTCCTACACTACTGATGGCAATGCAAACTGGTGTTGCCACTCTGGAAAACAGTAGAGAGATTCCTTACATAGTTAAAAATAGAACTGCCCTATGATCCAGCAAATGCACTACTAGGTATTTACCCAAACAATATAAAATTACTAATTCAAAAGGATATATGCACCCCGATGTTTACAGTAGCATTATCTACAACAGCCAAATTATGGAAGCAGCCCAAGCGTCCAAAGTCTGATGAATGGATAAAGACAATGTGGCATGCATATATACATATACATATATATTATTTAAATAATATTAAATAAATATATGTTACATATTTAAATAAAATATAATGGAATATTACTCAGCCATAAACAAGAATGAAATCTGGCCATTTGCAATGACACAAACGAAGCTATAGAATATTATGCTAAATGCTACGTGAAATAAGTCAGAGAAAGACAAATACCATATGATTTTACTTATATGTGAAATTTAAGAAACAAAACAAAGAAGCAAAGGGGAACAAGAGATAAGCAAACTAAGAAACACACTCTTAACTACACAGAACAAACTGATGGGTTACCAGAGGGGAGGTGGTGGGAGATGGGTTAAATAGGTGATGGGGATTAAAGAGTACACTTGTGATGACCAACAGGTGATATATGGAGATGTTGAATCACTATATTGTACACCTGAATCTAATATGACATTGTATGTTAACCGGAATTTAAATAAAAACAAGAAAGAAAGAAAGCAAGAAAGAAAAAGGAAGGAAGGAAGCAAACAAGCTAGCTCTGTAGAAGAGATAACAATTAAACAGAACCTGATAGTAAAAACAAAACATTCTAAAAGTATAGTTAATGGCCTCACCATACTGTTGTATGCAGAGCTCCATACTATAGGACTTCCTTATAGAAAATAAGCGTAACTGAAGAAGACTTATATTTTCAATAAGCAAATTATACTCAAAATTCATATTCTGTGGTTGGCAAAAAGATAATCCTGTTTTATTAATTCAATTATTTCTTTTAAAACACCCTATCACTGGGGCGCCTGGGTGGCGCAGTTGGTTAAGCGTCCGACTTCAGCCAGGTCACGATCTCGCGGTCCGTGAGTTCGAGCCCCGCGTCAGGCTCTGGGCTGATGGCTCGGAGCCTGGAGCCTGTTTCCGATTCTGTGTCTCCCTCTCTCTGCCCCTCCCCCGTTCATGCTCTGTCTCTCTCTGTCCCAAAAATAAATAAACGTTGAAAAAAAAAATTTTTTTTAAATAAAAATAAAACACCCTATCACTTTCTTAATACGTGATAGTGAATTTACACGAAAAAAGTTTAAGTGTACCCGAAATAGAGCACACTCTGAGTATCTAAGCACCACAATTAAAAGAAGTAAATCTCCATTTATATTAAATTCTACAATGAGTAAAACTCAACCACAGTAACAGAAGTCAAATCAGTGGCAACTTGAGGTAGTAACAGGGGTAGAGATTGATTGTAAAAAGGTACAGGGAACTTTCCAGATTGAAATGGGTGTTACAATGTTGTGTATACGTCGAAATTCATCAAACTGTACACTTAGGATACGTGCATATATACTGTACATAAATTATGTTTCAACAAAGTTGATCTTTAAAAAAGAGGTAAAAGTGATTAACCCAAAGGATAACAAAAAAACAAAGACCCACGAGCGCCTGGGTGGCTCAGTCAGTTAAGCATCCGACTTCGGCTCAGGTCATGATCTCTCAGCTCATGAGTTCGAGCCCTGCATCAGCCTCTGGGCTGACAGCTCAGAGCCTGGAGCTGGCTTCAGATTTTGGGTCTCCCTCTCTCTGTCCGCTATGCCCCCACTAACACTCTGTTTCTCTAAGATAAACAAACATTAAAAAAAAAGAAGAAGAAAAGAAAAAACAAGACCTTATGTATAAATGAGCACAACTACAGAATTGGGTTAGGACAATATAGTTGAAAATAAAAATGACCACTTAATATACACTTAATAATAGACAAAAAGTATGGGAGTATGTCATATGTCATAATGAAAAAGACCAAAAGACAAAAGCCCAAAATATGTTGACTTATGACCATTGCTACCAATGAATTATTAATTATACAATTATATAAATATGTGGTTGAATAGTAATTATCCTGGATGTTGGAGATACAAAACAAAATGCAGGGCTTGCCTTCAAGAAACTTAGTGTCTAATAGAAGAGAAATAAAAATCGTAGGCAACTTAAAGGCAGGAGTAACAGCCAGTCACAGCTTTGGATGAATATCACAGTTAGAGCTGTGGGGCAGAGAGGAGTCAAAGAAAGCTTTCCATTTCCAGATAGACTGCTGTGTAGCTGGAAGCTGTATTATTTATTTAACCATAAATATTTATCACTAAGTAGCCATCATGTGCCAGGGACTGCGTGGAGTACCAGGTATACATAAAAACAAAGTAGTAAGAAATGAGGTCTAAGCAGCAAGTGAGGCCTGATAATGAAGGATACTTTTGTGCCACGGTTTAGAGCTGGTTTGCTTTTCTCCCCCTGCCCCCCACCTTGTTTTGTTTAAATTATCTACTTTATTCAAAATACTCATCGCAACTACAAAAAGGAAAAGTTCACAAAATAAATAGAGCAAGAACATGAATGTCACATATTCAGAAGAGAAAACTAAAAAATAAGAAAAGCAGATTTATAAAAAACAAATTACAAGAGATTCTAAGTGATTGAAAAGAGAAAAACATTTTAACTATAAAGATTCAGAGGAAAGAAAAAAAAAAAGACTCTAGCAAAAACCCAAACACAAACTGACATAAAAGAGTCATAAAAATGGTAACACCTGGTTCTTATTATAATATTTAAATTAATAATTCAGAGGTATAGAAACACCTGAATCTAAAATGACCAAACCTTTTATCATAGCCTTCATGTGAAAAAAAATATTTGCCAAAGTAGCAACAACCTATATATTCTGATGAAAAAATTCTTCAAGAAAAATCAGACTAACAGTATTTTAAATTAAGTTTTGCTACTAATTAATTACTCAGGATGCTAGGCCAGACTACATGGTGCTTCTAGTTTTTCTATATACTCTATGCATTTCTGATAAATGGGAAAAGAATAGATGACCTGGCAGAAGGCTCAGACAATAATACGTGATTTACAGGACATGAATGCAGCTACCTTAAGATTTATCTGACAGCCCTCTCCGATAGTGGACTGTTGAGTATCCGATGGAATGATTTCTAGTCTAGAAAGTCTACTACTGAGTAGCCATACACATTATTTATTTATTAGATGTTTTGGGTTGAAACCATTTTTAAATGATGCACTTCACAATGCACAGTCATAAATTTAGCTTTAAACCCAAGAAGGGAGGTAGTGTTATTGGAATGTATGTCAGACTGAATTAGGATGAGCAAAGCAACGCTTTTATAAAGTGGCCTTGAATGCAATGTCAATTCTTTCAAAAATGATATTAATGTCAGATGAGCATGATACGCTTTACACAATGCTGGAGTAATATTACTTGAAATATTTAGCATTTTCTTTAAATTCATAGAGATTTCTACAAGGTTTATCCACATACACAACAAATACCAGGCACAAAAAAGTGACATGCTTGTGAAAAACTAAATCTTAAATTGAGAATTTGTTCAATTGTCTGTGCATCAGAGTGTATACACTTTCCTGAAGAAAGTATACATCTTATTTTAAAGAAATAAAAAAAATATGTATCAAGCTTTGAAGAGTAAGTAGTTTTTGAACTATTTTATGAGATTCAATATATGAACAAACCTAATTTAATAAATACTAAGAATTTAACTTTACTCAAAAATGCAATGCTTAGTATTTCATGAAAGCTTTTCAATTCTAAATAATAGTATTTTTGCCTTGACAGTGTTAAGATGTAAATGGGACAAATATGAAATGGTGTCTAATCAACCTAATAATGAATAAGTGAATACTGAAAAATATAATCCTAGGTGATCTGTTTGGTCTTAATGACAGAAAAATACAATCCTACTTGAAGCTTTAAGAAAATACATAGTGATCTGTTTGGTCTTAATGACAGCAAACCAAATGTGATCATTTCCTCATTTCTTAAATTTAGGCTCTAATCTTTCTTTCGTAATAAAATGTGGCTAATTTACACACCTTGTTAAAAAGAAAGCAAAAAGAAAGTAAGTTTTGAATGGATTCAAGAAAAATAATCAGAACATGGCTGACTGTCATGAAATTAACACCAACTAATTTGTAAAGTTTTAAATCAAATTTGCAGATGTTAAGTTCATAAGCATATCCCATTATTTATGTGATTAAAAAGGAGTTTTTGACCTGATCTTTCGATCTTTGGCACTCAATCCTCTCCATCTCCCCTTAAAAAATTAATTAAAATTTTAGCAATATGCTAGCTTTTCACTTCCCACCCTATCTCAGACTAAAAAAAATTATCAATCAAACTCAAGGCATCCCCACCCAGTATCTGCAAAATGTCAACTTCAAATTCAATTTCATATCTCTTAAGCTTTCATGTAGAAAAAGACAGTTCACTTCTTAACAAAATAAATCACTTTTGTGACTGCCAATCTGACCTCTTTGAATTAGGAAAATTCAAAGTGAAAAATGTAATTATCACCCCGGAACAATCTGTATACATCTGGAGCTAATTCTGGCTTCATTTTTCACATCATTTTTCACACTGTGCTACATCTTATAGAGATGCCATGGAACTTTTGAAGAACGCATAAAAAATAGTAAGGACTTCGAATAACCAATAATGTATTTGATTTTATTCAAACAAAAATCTTGAGAATATCTGACTTTTGCAACTTACTCTACTAACTGATCTTCATACTCTATTTGATTGGATTAGTATTAAACAGGACTGTGACATACATGATAAATAGGTGCATTAAAACATGTCATTCTTCATCGTTTTAGCTTCTAACATTCAAATACGTAATACACTGTCTGAAACAGCTTTGATGTATCAAGAATCTATTCAATACTTCTAAACTAGAAAGTGGAAATTTGTTATCAAAATCCATCTATGAAACAATCATATCACTATAAACAAATTCATACTCTGTGAAGAAACATCCCAAACTATAAGGTAATGCTTCTTAAAAGTAAAGGTAATTTTGTGTTGGTTTAAAATGGTATATGGTAATTTAGATCCAAGAAATAAGCAATTATTTCAAATCAGATTAATGAAAATGTTTCTACATTAAGCTTTTAAAGCAATGGAGTTTTCTAAAGGAAATGATTAAATTATACAAACATGATTCTTGCTAAATCTAAGAATAATAAGCTCACTAGAAACATAACTACTCCTCACAAGTTCATTATAAAAATCCATTAGGGTGTAATCTCTAGAAGTAATTGTTCTTATTGCATTTTATTGACAATGCATAGTATTGATTTTTCACACCTTCTATGATTCTTTAATTTGTATTCATGAAATGTCCATCAGCACAGTCTAAATAAATTTGGCAATATAGGCACTAAAATGAATAAATCGATGCAAAGAAACATTAATTTTGCATTATCCTTATTCGTCAGGCAAGTAAACCACAAGAGTTGTAAATGAAGGTCAAAGGTTTTGAAATGGGTCAGAACCCTTGACCTCTAGACCAATACCCTTCCTATTAAAAAAGGCTATTTTAAAGTTTTAAGTAGGGGAATTTACTACCAGCAAGGTATCATTTTTAAGAGACTACAAAGAAAACTCTCAATAAAAACATTCATCTGTTTAATTGCAAAACAGAAAAGAAAAACCATCCCAGGATACATGATTTTTACATAAGTTTTCTAAAAATCATTAAAGCTTACCATATGAGGTATAAAATTTCTGAACGCTGAAAGCAATTTTGCTTTAGGAATTTATTTACTACATCTTATTATGATGGCTGCCATATTTTTGTTGACGTTTTCCCAAATCTACTCCGTATGTCAAAAATAATTAGCAATGACAAGAATTCAAAATTATTTATCACTCATTTTATAACCTCTACACAAAAGGGAAGTAAACCCATTATTCCTAGGGGAGTCAGAGTGGCACTCCACAAGGTATAGAAATAAATCTGTTTCTATAACCTTAATGTATGCAGCAAAGAAATTTAGCCATCTCAAGATCATTTGCTATACACATTTTTTAATGTGACTCTAAAAACCTATTTCTCATTCATCTGTTTTCTCTCAGCACTCACTACAAAATCATCTGTTAGTATCAAACACAAGAAGTAATCCTTTTGCAATACAAATAAAATTTTAAAACTGTAAACTTAAAACTCTATTACAGCAAAAATTTCTACTGAAACATTTGTAACTTCCTTATAAAATAAATTCATGCAAGAATTTACTTTTAGTCCAACATTTATTCTTATCACTCACCTGAGAACACAGTAGCATAACCAATTCCACAACTGAACTACTAGACTTCATGCAAACCAGACCTATTTTAAAGAGAATTTAAAAGAAAAATTACAAAGCATAAAATAAATATGAGGGATCTGTTATACAACTTTATCCAAACTGGTTTTTAAAATAAAATTAAACATCTTGCTAAGAATCAAACCCACACACATTTGATCCTAGGAGAAAACAAGGTACTCTGTAATTACTTGAAACTTGGTATCAAAACTACCACAATTTTTTTGTAAACTACTTCATTTCAGTGTTCAAACTACTAACACACTTATTAGAATTCCACATATAATGACATTTCACAATACTCATAGAAATGTGCACAACATATGCCATATTGATCAATATCATCTACATTTTGTTTTGGAGAGAGTTGATTGTTATACATGCAGAGAAGGGAAATGGCTCCCTGACCTTTGCTTTCTCCACCACACTCTCTCCCTTCAACCCTCTAGCTATCAATCAAGTTTCCATTTTGTTTCATGGCAGCAGACATCCCAAACACTCTTATTAGTACCTTGACCTGTGACCTCACACTAAACCTTAACAGAAGTGCAAGCATTCTCTGTTATATATTCTTGATTTCTTGTAAATAAATTCATTTACATTTTCTCTTTTCTGTTTCCTTTAGGTTCACCCAAAGTATCCCAGGAAGGAACTTTTAAACAATTAATACATATCTAAAGACTGCCTTAGTTTGATTACCAATAAAATCTAAAAAAGTACATTACAAGAACATTTTATAACCAGTATGTTAAAAAAAAAAAAAAGCAATGCCCATAATTAAAAGCATTAAATTAATACATTACAAATAATCAGAAAAATATAATTTTTTATTCTGCATTTTTTTGAACAAACACAAGTTTGGAATCCAGGGTTTAACAACTAAAGTAATTCCTGGTGGCCTCTTACACACCATACAGAATTATCTTCTTTCTTTCTTCCCATTAAAGCTCCTGCAGGCAGCCCATTCCATCCTATTCCCTTTCTTTAATCTTCTATCTCTGTAGTTCTTCCCCCTTACCTCTTTTAGTCATGTTGGCTCATACCTGCTAATGGCACACATTGCCATTCTGTAGCCTTACAAATAGCATTCTCATTAAATAGGTTATTTCCCCCCTTCGCTTTTTAGAAAAGAACCATTTTTCTCAATGGTTTGAAAAAATATTTAACATAGAAATAATGATGGTAATAGTGTTAAGCACCAACATAAAAATTAGCCACAGAACATCTACATGTTGCATTAAGAAAGCAGGTCATTAACCAGACTAAATTATGGTTTCTGTAGAGCTTGAAATGAGCATGGCTCTGGAGGCTAATTCCAAGGCCAAACGGAAGCATACCAATAGTCCATCTGTCATTGCTGGTGTAGCCTTCTGCTGGTCTAGAACCTTGCCACTTTCCATAAAATGTACCAACTATAGGAAGTTCCATATATTTCAACCTTAAAAGCTACTACTTCCAAAAAGGAAATTCAGATCTTTCTACAATTAGGTCATTATTCCTAACTGCTATATTCAAAGGAAACCAGAATTCCTACCAACTTTCATTTCATGGCAAAACATTTGGGCTCTGATCTGGCTCAGGCGTTGGTATCCACTCAGAAAAAGAACAATAATGACACAAAAGGCCTTGGGCCATGAAAAGTTAGAATTCATTGATTAATGAGTTGAGTACTCAATAACAGTAAAATAAATAACATTTCACAGTTTGATTAGAACAATTCATGTTTTTTGGACTAGGGATTTGTAGATTTGTAAAGGATGGGGAGGAAGACCAGGATGGATGGTATATTAAATTTTAAATGAAAATGGGCTTTAGAGGACAAAAGAGACCTTATATTAGTCCTTTAATTGTAAGTTCCCTGCTTAAGGGCAACTAATACTGTAAACAAAAATATATAACCTTGAGAGTAAATAAACAAGAAACATCCCCAATAAAGGACTTGGCATCAGGTTACACAACTTAACTGTTTTTTGTTTTTTGTTTTTTGTTTTTTGTTTTTTTTTTTTTTGCCTTTGGATGACACTGGTTGCATGTATGAAAAAGGAATAAATGAATTATAAGCCAGTAAATCTGTTTTCAGATTTACATTCAGACTCTAATAATTATCCAAAGGAGGCCCTAAAACAACACTTAGAGTGAATTTGTAAGTTCCTGCAGAAGTATCAATTTTCATTTTGTACAAAAACACATCCTATTATCGCCCCAGTTAGCAGAAAGCAAACAAGTTATTACAGGCTCAGAGATCTGAATAGGCATATTACCTAACCTCCCTAAAAGCCTCTCAGAATAATGGTAGGGTTAATTTTGCTTGGTTTTATTTTTGGTTCATTTTTCTAAGATACGCAATTTCAGTCTCTTCAAAAAAGACAAACTCAAGATACCAAAGCCAGAAGTTTTACACTCCTCTGGAGTTTCATTACCAAAGATGACTATAATTTCTTCACCAAAGACTATTTATCCTACCTCTATTACTAGTGCTTTTCTTTACCACTAAAACTCAAAAATATTAAATGACTTACCAGATATTAAGCAAACAACATAACATTTAAACCCAATGATCTGTCTAAACTTTCAAGCAGGCAGACCATGACAAACAGCCGTGACCATCTGCCTTATGGAATGTAAGAAGCCTTATTAAAAATATACAAATTTTGGGCCACCTAGGTGGCTCAGTTAGACAAGTAACCAACTCAGGCTTAGATCATGATTTCACAGTTTGTGAGTTCGAGCCCCGTGTTGGGCTCTGTACTGACAAGGTAGAGCCTGCTTGGGATTCTTTCTCTCTCTCTCTCTGTCCCACCCCTGCTCACACTATAATACACACACACACACATATATTATATATATTTTTAAGTCATCTTAAACAATTTACAGGAGGGATAATTATAAACAGCATTAGAAATTTTGATAAGAATTTATGCATAATAAACTCAAATTCTTATTCTATATTTTCCTGCTTTTAAAGGAATTTGTATATATCCTGCATGAGCAATGCCCTTTGGATACAACTAAGTACTCCTCATCAATCTGTAAACAATATATCCATCTTGTAAACACTAATTCCAAATTTCAAATAAACTTCTAATAGGTTCTAGCTTATCATTAATTCTGGTCCTTTCTCTTGAACTGACATCATCAGATAGTTTGGAAAAGATGAATCATTCAAAATTTTGTTGAAAAGAAGACAGCCATCTTCTTTGATCCAGAATTGTAAAACATTTTCTTCTTGAGACTTTCAAACACCATTTAGAATGATCAATCCACTGAATTTTTTCATTTCTACATGAGCTTTTCCTTCCAATCATTTTCATATAACACATTTGCCTTTTTTACTCACTTAGAAACTATACCAAGTAAACTGTGGTGTATAACTATCACGAACAATGGAAGAACACGGTCACATGCCTTTTTAGCAAAATAAGATGTTCCAGGTTCTTGTCAGAAAACATTGCATAAATTTTGAAGACTGAAATCCTTTCTATTGAATGACATGCTGAGAAAACCAATTTCCTTTTTACAGAGAAATATAGTATGCACTAATGAATTCTTGAGTTTGATAAAATTTATAAGTGCTGTTCTCTGTCTCTTTAAATTCATCCTCAGATGGTCTAATGGTAAAATGTCTTTTTCTGTCAATTTTATCACCATACCATTAGAGCAGAAAATAAACAACTCTGAATTCTTAAATTCAATGAAAGCTGAAAATCAGACCACAAAGATAATGTCCACAGAATTCTTTTACACCAATATTTCTCAATTTTTTTTTGTTACTGCTCTCCACTTGGGAAGCCATTTCAGACCATTTTTTTCTTAACTATACCCCTATGAAATTTTAATACTAAAGATGTACTATATAGATGTATGTGGCCCTTTGGAGGGTCACAAATCATTATAATACCTAAAATGTTTTTGTCCCACGCCCCCCCCATACCAGTTTTTGCTCTCACTGAGAAAACAAATTTCTATCTTCTAAAATACGATCATGTACTTTGAGAAATGCAGTAAAAACTGGGGATGATCTGATAGTGATGATTTGTTTTCCTATCGTGGCATAAATTCTAGGGGCAATTCCAGTACTCTTGTATTCTTATTATTTTAGTCCTTACTATCGTTAGGAATAACTGATGAGTAACAGTGAAATAGCCAAATGTTTTAAGGTATAGGAAAACTAAGACCACAAACACACTATAACAAATCTTAGATTTATAAAACTTGTCCAATGAACTTACATATGGTAACTCTAAGATGGAATATATTTTTTAAGTGATTTTCTCTTTGTATTTGGAGGACCTCTTTAAACAATAAAATATTAATCCTTATAAAGGATTGAAAAAGAAGGTTAATATCACTACAATTGAGACAATCAGAAAATATGTGGTTCTAATAAGCATGATGTAATAATATTAAGTATTACCTCTAATTAAACTTTTAAATCTAATTTCAAGCCATCAGAAAATGCATGGGAGAAACAATTAAATGACATCACCAAGAAACAATAGCATTAAAATAGTGGAAGAATAGGGTGAAACTATTTGATATTAAAAAAGACTTAAGAGACATAACCAAATGCAATAAATTGATTTTGATTGTATCTTAGTTAGAAGAAAACCAATTATAAAAAGACATCTAAATGAAAATGAATATGAACTGAGTATGATATGGCACAAAACTATTATGAATATTAGGTGTAAGAGGAGCAATTGTGATTATAAAGGAAAATATCCTTTTTTACATGGATTATTAATTATTTAAGGGTAAAATGACAAAATGTCTGGAATTGTCTTAAGTACTAAAGCAAAAAAAAAAAAAAAACAGAGGTAGATATAACAAACAGCAAAACAAAAATGGTTTGGTAGTTGGCAATAAGTTCATGGTTATTATAAATATTTAACATATTTAAAACTGCTTAAGTAAAAAAATTATTTAAAAAATGTAAAAGTAGGGGCACCTGGGTGGCTCAGTAGGTTAAGTGTCCCTCTCTTGATCTTGGCTCAGGTCATGATCTCGCCATTTGTAAGATCGAGCTCCCCACGTCATGATCTGCACTAACACTGCAGGCCCTGATTAGGATTCTCTCTTTCCCTCTGTCTCTCTCTGCCCCTCCACTGCTCGCTCTCTTTCTCTCTCAAAATAAACTTTAAAAACTTTTAAATACACACACACACACACACACACACACACACACACACACACAATATACAGTGTCTGGACATACATCTAGTGACTGGCAAACACAGGATTAAAACCAAGGTTTCCTGTCTTTGAGTCCAGTGCTTTTTGTATAGTACCATGCTGCAAATACCTCTACTCAAAACTTCTTTATTTCACAATGCATAAAACCACCAACCAAAACATTCCTCACAACCTAAAATACAGACATAAATTACATAAAACTCTTAGATTTGTTTGCTGTTTTAATGAACACAGTCCAATGAGTAGGCACTGCTCAGGTTTTTAGATAACAAGGAAGATGATGCACTATTGCTTACTGGTTTATCAGAATTTACCAGTAAGAAGTTGATAAATTAAATTTTATTCAGGGATCCAGAATTGGCAAATTTAGTACTTCTGAGTATCTAAGGTGATCCTATTTTGTTTGATCTATTATAAAACTCAAAGACCAACTAAAAAGCAACAATGTCTTCCTACACCAAAAGGCTGTAATTAATAATTCATTTTATATTAATGAAATACAGTTCCTAAGTTGTCACACCACTTTAAAAAATAAACAACATGTGAAGTATAAATTACAGAGACGTCCTGTAATTTTTCAACTCATTATCTTTCAAATCTTACTACTTCATTAGATCAAATAGTCCATGCATGGCTAAATAAATTATATCCTTTGGCAGATAATGTAAATTTCTACCCCACATTAATCAAATATTTCTAAAACCTGAACTTTTTCAAATAAATTCAATGCTACCTTTTCCCTCTATGGAAATGACATCACTCACCACCAACCCCCTATACATCTATAGCAGAGATGATAATAAAATTCATGTCAGCTGAAGCTTATTACTTACAAAGTGCTGATATCTCCTAGGTAATGCTGAGATACAGATAACTTACTAAGCTATTAACCTACCTATACCTTGAATTTCCATATCCTTATTTCTATGAAAAGAGTGATTTTTACAAGTTTTAAGAAATTCCTCAAGAGATCATCTACTGACCATAGCTCAACAAAAAAATGATAACTAAAGCTGTAAATCCCTATTTAAAGAGACTGGGCTATAGATATTCTATTTTTCCATGGTTTTTCAGCTTTAGGAAAACAAAAGTATTTTATCTTAAACCATCAACCATGGACACAGACAAGCCAGAGTTTGGCAAACTTCTAGCCCAACACTTTGAATACAAAAATCAATTCTGTATTATCACTGATGAAAGTCCTCTAGCTTATCCTTAAAAATTTTTCATTATAAGGATGAAGACTGGTATTCTGAAGTCAGTCTATCAAGCTCTCAAAAAGAATTGTTTGAAAAGCCATTCTCTACTGAACTGATACCATTTGGTTGAGTTACCCATTCTATTAGAAAACACTGACTACATAACAAGTGCCCCTTATCAGGAAAAAAAAAAAAGTCCCAAAACTTTTCATCCAGTCCATAAACAGCATGGTTTCCAATTCACTCAGCAACCAACTCTACATGCTATCTAGTTTAACACAATCTCAAAGTATGCTACTTTGAAGTAGAAATGATCCAGTAATCTATGTATGATATAAGCAGGATAGAGTACAGGACTACTGCTATTTCCACTCCTTTATAAAACAGAATTCTACTAATAAAGATAAATAACACATTCCTCATTTACCTAATATGTGGCAATACACTATTGTTTATCTGGATCTTAAGTTCAAGTAAAAGCCTATATAAATACTAACTACTATAACACTAATCTTTCCATCAATGCATTAAGAAAAATCTAAGTCTTAGTTCTTTGGTTCAGTACATACTTTTCTGTTTCATCCAATTCACCGATTAAAAAATCTTGAACATATAAGAATATTAGACGACATATTCTTCACAAGATATAGCCTCTGTAAGAATCCTTGTCAAAGGATGAAAATACTTGAGCAATGAAACTCCATGCATCTCATATTTTCCATTTAAGTTAAGCTTGAAATTTTATATATAAATTTAAATATATATTTGTAAAGTGACATACAGAAAAATCACTTACTTGTTCCTTCTATTAGCAATTCTTGCCCATGACTACCCAAAAGTGTCCGAGAAAGAAAAGGTGCAAAATCCACAAAAATTTCTCGCAGAAGAGGAGCTGCCTTTTCCAAAGCATGTTCAAGTCTCTCTGTAATACTAATGAAAAGATGTTAAGTTACCTGAACTTTTCATTAGAATTTACAACTTTCAGTTTTTAAAATGAGCTTCCACAGAAATGTAAAATTCACGAGAAATTAAAAATTACGTAAGGACTCATTATTGCTATACATATCATTCCTTCTGCCTGGATTGCCCTTTGTTAGTCAGTTCTACATCATCATCCCCAGCCCTGACAAACAATCTGGTAAAAAACCACTCCAATGATAAGCTTTTATAGGAAATCTTAATGGGTCAGTTGAGAGCACTTGATTTTAATTTTAGCACCATTTTAACCTAAAAAAAACTCTAAGTCCTTACCAAATTTGTCTGTTCACCAATAAACCATCAGCACTTTGAGCTGAAGAACTATGTCTTCATTTCTAAGTTCTCAGCTGCAGCATATAATACAGACTCAATATACGTTTATAAACCTAATCACTTTATATTCTTTTCCATTGACATCTACGTCTATAGCAGTTTTTTCTTTCTTTTTTTTTTTTAAGTTTATTTATTTTGAAAGAGAGAGAGAGTGCGAGCAGGAGAGGGGCAGAGACAGAGGGAGAGACAGAATCCCAAGCAGGCCCTGTGTAATTAAGAATTTGTTATTCATGCAGCACTTAACTTTAATAGCCACTTCTCATAAACTTTTTATATCTCATAATCTTTAAAAAGGAACTTCTAAAATGTTCTAAATGTCACTTATATTTAAAAAAAGAAGTAGAAAAAATACAGTTTTTTTTTTAAACAAAGAGCTGTAGCTAGAGAGTTTAAAGAGTCATCAAAAGAACAAATCACAAATATCCAATTAGCTTAAATACCTCATATTTGAAACTTGGTCTTCTGGAACTGAACCAACTGTTGGAACCGACGGCAATTTTGCATTAGATGATCTACCACCTGTAAAAGAAAACAACCATTACAGGAATTTTCTGTTTTTAGATACTTAGGTTTAAACAAAAAACCTATCTTTATAACAAACCAACAAAAAACAGAATGCATTTTTAAATGTCCATTATAATTTAGATAACATTAAAATCTACCAATTAATAAGATCTTCCTTGAATTATTTATAAATCTTAGTTACAAGTTTGATCATTACACAAAGTAACCCTATGATCCACCAGCTGCAGAGGTAATAGAAAACTAAATTCTGACTCATTCAACCAGAGTTATGATTTCTTGCTTTTTTTTTTGTAGTTTAAGTTTATTTATTTATTTTGAGAGAGAGACAGAGAGAGCATAAGAAGGGGAAGGGTAGAGAGAAGGAGAGACAGAATTCCAATACAGGGATAGAACTCACAAGCCATGAGATTGATCTGAGGAGAGATCAAGGGTCGGATGTTTGATGGACTGTGACACCCAGGCGGCCCCCTGCAGTTATGATTTCTTCTATTCAACAAGTGGCAATAGAGATTTACAAGTAGAAACTCAAAATTTACCCTTAAATATGTATATCTCCATTACCATGAAAACTGACCTTGAACACCAAATAACTTATGCTATACCCTGACTGCTCCTAAATCTAGTCCAACATAATCCAGTGAATATCTGAGAAACACTTCTTAAATGATTCAAACAGAATTTATACTCTTTCATTTGTGTCCACACTGTAATAAAAACATAATCTGTTAGTGTATTTGTAACACAGCATGTCAAATGATTTTTTAAATATCCTTCTTCCTACAATACTAATCTTCTTAAAAGCAGAGACTTCCTTTTCTTTATCCATATCTCTAGAAGCCTAGAGAACCTGACAATAATAGAAGGTCCTCAATTTATGCTAATTGCAGAAATTATTCCTTTAATCATTTCCATTTCCCATATTTTACAGGTCTATCTTCCCACCTGGTATATGCTTCTCTATTTCTTACTTTTCTATGTCCCTCTTTTTATTTAAACTACCATGTAAAATTAATTTCTACCATGTGATCTTATTTTACTCTCCAATGAATATTCTCAGATACCCTTAAATACTCTTGTATATTTTTCTGAATGGCCAATTCATCCTCTTACAGTATAAAATGTTCAAACTATGTTATCCTATACAAGAATAATCATCTTTGTTTTCAACAAATACCTGTGCTTATCACATTTACTTGGCAAGACAAAAATAATCACCATCAAAGTAATTCTGGAAGACTTAAAGAATGGATAGGAACACAAAAACATACATTATGACGAGTCTTTTTTTTTAATTTTTTAATGTTTATTTATTTTTGAGACAGAGAGAGACAGAGAGAGTGCGAGCGGGGAAGGGGCAGAGAAAGAGGGAGACACAGAATCTGAAAGAGGCTCCAGGCTCTGAGCTGTCAGCACAGAACCCGATGCAGGGCTTGAACTCACAAACCGCGAGATCATGACCTGAGCCGAAGTCAGAAACTTAACCAACTGAGCTACCCAGGTGCCTCGCATTATGAAAAGTCTTGAAAAAGTGAATCTAGAAGACTAATCTGGAGGATAATTAACTAAGGCTTAAAGAGTTCTAAAAGCTCAAGAAAGTAGGGGGAAAATAAAGTTCCTGTTTAAGAATCAGGATATATGGGATAGAACGTTCAATTTAAGCTAGGAGTAGGACCTAAAGAAACAAAAGCCATTTGCTTTTTCTAAGGCCAATATTAGGAAAAAAAGAATACACACATACAGTGTCAAATAATTTCTCTATAACACAGGGACCACAAGAGTCACTGAAATCCAAATGGAAAGATAATCCTAACAACCTGGAGTCCATAGGTAGGAGGGACATGCACATCTTACTTGCATTTGTAATTCAGTAAGTAAACTTTCCATTTCCGAAAGCAGTATCTTAAATGGATGTCAAGTTAGTACTTGTGTAAATACAGACTGAAATCCTATCACAATTCTGTAGAGGAACAGTCCAAAAGAAGACAGGAAACATATGGAAGCAAATGAAAAAAAGAATACACAAAGCAGAGGGGCACCTGGGTGACTCGGTTGAGCTTCTGACTCTTGATTTCAGCTCAGGTCATGATCTCACAGATCAGGAGTTTGAGCCCTGTGTCAGGCTCTGCACTGAACATGGGGCCTACTTGGGATTCTTTCTCTCTCTCTCTCTCTCTCTCTCTCTCTCTCTCTCTCTCTGCCCCCCCCTCAAAATAAATAAATAAACTTTAAAAAAAAAGAATATGCAAAGATAATACAGAAGAGGGGCTTAAAAGATCTTGGAACCTATGCATTATCATAGATCTGATGCTTTTGATCTGTTCTCAAAACCTTAGATATAGGTATGCTGGAAGAACATAAGGAACAAATTGGCATAGACAGAAAGATAGATAAAAGAGAGAAGAAGATGCTCATATAGCAAACAGAAAGAAAGAAGAAACAGTTGAGAAGATACAAAAGCAGCCTCTGATATTGGGAGCTAGCCTGTAAATATCAATTAGTCCCTACTGCTGTTAGGACCTGGTTAGAAACCACAGTTAGGTCTTGGTGTTTTAATATTGAATATAAACAATTTCATAAAGCATCAACATCAGATAAAGCCATGCCATGATCATGATGAATCAACACAAAACAATACTACCATGTAATTTTTTCACAACAGACAAAAATGAACTCTGTCCAAATAACAAAGATGGCCAAACATCTCAAATCCTAATATGAATGACTGACTTCTTTATAAATTATAGCTTTGGGCTTCCACACTTCTAGATGATATTTATTAGGATACCTTATCACAGAATTAATTACCAATGCTTCCTCACAATATTCAAATCAGAAGGAAGCCCACTTCCTAACCTCTCCCTAAAATCACCTAATACAATCTAAAACCCTATAACAAACCTTTTCTAATACTCTATTAGTGAGATGTCCCAAACTTCCTCATCATGTGTGTGCATTCTCCCTCACTTAACTAACGTATTCAACCAAGGGTTTATTCCTGGTGGTCTCTGGTTAGAGCACATTAATACAAATTTTAAATGAAGTCAGGCAGAGAAAGATAAAAATCATCGGATTTTTTTAGAAGAGCCAGAAATAAATCTGTAAGTTAAGAATTCTTTTCAGTTACAACCTATTTATCAAAATAAAATGCACATTTTTCCACATGATAGCACTTCTCAAATCAACACATTTTACAATCAAAGGCATCTTAAACAACAGTAGCCAAAGTTGAGACCTAATTGTAAGAGAAAACTGGATACAATCAAGAAAGCAACAGATTCGAATCTGAGATATGGTAAAAGACTAAGGAAGAACTGTTTAACTGAAATCTTCATTTTGCCAGTCTACAACCTCAAGATCACAAAAACTAGAGGCCTAGAGGAAAAACAATTGTACCGTCTCAACATACTGTGTAAGTATAATGATTTACTTGTGGTGAAGGTGACTGTCTAAAGACTAAGGGCCCTGCTGTTACTTGGTTCCAAAGGTGTAAGCCACAGGAGACCATCTCCATGACTTCCCTCACTACTAAAGGACACCAAATGTGGCAATAAATGTAATTGAACTTAAAAGTTTAGAGCTTCTATCTGAGAATCTATAATCTTGCGTTACAAGTGGAATCACTTATTTTCCCAGGATGACTACAATGTAAACATGCTGTGCTTTAAAGAGCAAAAGGATCCTCTTTTCCAAACCTTCTTGAACTAGTCAGACTTGAAGCAGTTAGCTTGAAGAGATCAAGGAAAGTATTTGTATCTGAATGGGTGCTACACTGACTCGGAGCAAGGTATAGGAGCCCAAATAATGTAAGGAGGGCATTTAGGTAGAAAAGAAAACTAAAAAAAACTTTGAGGTAATAGTTTGAAATTAAGGGCATTTGTGTGAATCCATGGTTTCACTACAGACATATATAAAAGTATATATTAAATATATTCCTTCATTCAAATACATACTCCTATATATATAGTCCCTAGTTCTTTCAACTGAGAGGACCTGAGAGCAGCAATATTTGAACATCCCATGTCCAGATCTTGCTCCTAAATACTATTCTTCACTAAGAGAGAGAAATGGCTGATTCAAGATCTCTGGAAGAAAAGTACACAAAGATCTTGAAACACCTAGCTTTGTTTTTTTAGAAAGCAAAGATATGCCCACGGAATAATAGGCTGTCATTCACAAACACACAGAAGCCAACTTGAAGGGACTACCATAAATCAAATTGGAGACAATTTGAGCATAAAAATAAATAATAACTGATTCAACGCATCCAGTAAAATAGGAAGCCAAAAGGCCATACTGTTATGATAAAGTAACAATCTGAGGAACAGGATATTTAAATAATTCCAAAGCACCTTCCCACAAAACACTTATTAATTACAAAAGGGAAAGACTAACAACAATATAGAAAGTTGGCAGTTACATGTTAATCAAATAATGCAAGGGGTCATCATTGGTACTGTGACAAATCAAAATTGTAAACCATATGATGAGCACCAAGTGATGTATGTAATTGTTGAGTCACTATAATGTACACCTGAAACTATTAACTATAGTGGAATTAAAGACAGACAAAATTGTGTGCCATGTGATTAGATTCTTTTCTTCTCCACCTGTTCCATAATATTCCTACCAAAGAAATATATCATAATCTGCTTCTAATAATGAGTATATATCAGACCAATCAAAATTCAAGGACATTCATTTGAATCATTCCCAGCTCTTAACCATAATAAATAGTGTTTCGTATTTGTTTACATAAATCTATGTTCACTCCTTGATTTTTTGGAGGTAACTTCCTAGAAGTCAATAAACATACACTTTATTTATTTACTTACTTATTTATTTATTTGAGAATGCAAGGATGCCAGGGAGAAGGGCAGAGGGAGGGAGGGAGGGAGGGAGAAAGAGAGAGAGAGAGAGAATGAATCACAAACAGGCTCCACGCTCAGCACAGAGCCCGATGCAGGGCTCAATCCCATGACCTGAGATTGTGACCTGAGCCAAAATTAAGAGTTGAATGCACAATGAACTGGGCCACCCTGGAGCCCCAAACATACACTTTAAATATTGATACATACTGCAAATTGCTCTAAATAAAGAATAAGCCATTTACACTTCTTTGACTACTAGCAAAATTCTATGTATTTTCCTAATTTACTGGAAACCAAACAGGGAACAACTACTACTCTGATCTTTTGAGCAGTTTTGTTAGAATCTTTCTTCTTCATAATTTGTAATTATTATATATAATTAGTTGAGATTGTATCATTCATGACAAATACTTCTTAAGTTTGCAGTGTCTGTTGTCATGCAGAATTCCAGACTGTTCCCTTTAAACCATTTTACCAGTATGATACAGAAAATAGAAATACCACCGAATTTTTAACATGATTGTTAGGATGTTTAAATTAAAAAATGTAAAGCACCTAAGATAAAGCAGATTGGCCAATGTTACTTTCCCACATTTCTGCAAGGCACTACAGAAGAAAAGTCGAGTGCTCTTCTGAGTGACTCTACTATCTATTCATGATTCCTGCTATTCATTTTGAGTCAAGCCTTCTATTTACACATTACTTACCTATTACATTCTGGTAATAAATATAAAAGTTCTTCCACTCTCCTCAGCCTGAAATCCATTTCCCTTCCTGCTTTCAAAAAGAAATGCTAGGTCATTCAAGACCATAGCCTTTCTCTTCCTCATCTAAAGGAACCCACTAACCTCTCAAGTTCTCAGCCATCAATCTCTCTTATAACTCCCAAACCAATTTCTTTAGATACCATGTTCTACACTAGCAGAAAACACTTCCTCGCCAGCCACCTACAACCTAACCATTCTCAAAGTGAACTCTAGCTCTATTAGTATTAGGCCAGTTTCCCTGATAATAACTACCCTTCAGGGGTTATTATATGATTGAAATGTTTAGAGGAAGCAGTAATGGCTCTGCCACTTACCAGCAGTGGGACATTGGGCAAAGTTACTTAAGCTGTCTGCTTTATTTTCCTGATCTATAAAATGAGCAGTGATACCTATATTTCACAGAATTATTTTGCACCTGGACATAATAAATACACAATGGTACTTTCCTACCTGCTACTCTATGACTATCTTTAAAGTATTTAAAGTTATCATGTTTCCTTTAGTCTGTACTTCAGACTGAAAACACACCCAAATTATTCAATGATTATTCATGTGACATTAAATATAGGTAACTTAAATGAGATGAAGCTTATAAAGTGCCTTTTAAAAATTTCACTCTAAAAGTCTAGAAGCTATAAAGCAAAGAATCAATCCTGGATTTAACTGTTATAAAAAGTAGATTTCCAACAATTTCATTTATCACATCAGTATAAAACAAAACACAGTCATAGACATTTAGTAAATAAGGCCACTGTATTTTAATGAAAATGCTTTCATTAAAAACCCAACCTAGGTAGCTTAGTCAGTTAAGCATCCAACTCTTGGCTTTCGGCTCGGGTCATAATCTCACGGTTTGTGGGTTCAAGCCCTGTGTCAGGCTCTGCATAGGCAGTGCGGAACCTGCTTGAGATTCTCTCTCTCCCTCTCTCTCTGCCCCTCTCCCACTTGCTCACTCTTTCTCTCTCTCTCAAAATACATAAATAAACTTAAAAAAAAAATCTGTATTGCCACACAACACTGCCACAATTTCCTCAGGCTCACTTCATTTATATCTGGGCATTTTGATTCAACATACATTCTAAGTAAAGCAAATACCTAATTATGAGTATAAATAAACACTCAGCCTATAACCGGCAAGTATCTGGGACAGCTTGACCTTCTTTAAAATATGCTTGGTCTTCAGGTAGATCTAGTTCAATAATCAGCAGTTCTGATTACCAACACTCAGCCAGAGATTCAAAAATCTGGACTGTCTGGGGCAACTGGGTGGCTCAGTGGGTTAAGCATCCAACTCTTGATTATGACTCAGGTCATGATCGCATGGTTCCTGAGATCAAGCCCCGTGTTAGGCTCCATGCTGAGCCTGGGATTCTCCCTCTCATTCTCTCTCCCCACCTCTCCCACTGGGCTTTCTCTCTTTCTCCCAAAAATAAATACATAAACAAACAAACATTAAAAAAAAAAAGAAATCTGGACTGTTAGATCCCACCCCCCCTTCCCCACAGACTTGATTCCTTTGGGGGAGAACACTGGCAATCTTAGACAATTAACCTTTGGATAACTACTGAGCCTCCCTCTTAGAGTAAGACTATTCCTAAAGATGAAGTTGTGAATCTCTCCTTTCCATAACACATTCCCTCCCCATTCCCTTGAAAATCAGAGTTGACTTTTCTTTTCACTGGGATTTTTACTTATTGGTGTCTTCTCTCCTCACCATCCTGCTCAATTGAGAGCTAATTGTACATAAAAATTGTTAACAAACTGAGTGGAATCTATCCTAATGCATACGATTAATTTTAAAATGAAATTAAAATACAGATTTCACCATAATAACAACTTTTTTTTTTAGTACATTTGGCAATTCCCACTTCACAATCAAAAGTTCTCCATTTTCTAGTTTCTTTTTTTTTTTTACAAAACTTCAAACTAGAAGGCAAAAAAGGGGAAGTTGAAAAGACTTTTTCACTGTTCAGTATCTGGCATTTCTGAGACTCAGGTCCAATCCTTCTATTTCTATACAACACTCAATGAAGTACTTCAGAGATAATGACACCTCCAATTCTCTAAATTCTTGACAGCAATATATGATCACTGAATCATAACTGGCCACTGACTTTCATAACTGGTGATTATTTCAGAGTTTTATTTTTTTAATTGCTGGTCGTTTTTAAAGACCATGTTTATTTAGAATATGTCAGATATTTTCTCTGAAAGAACTATTAGTAGTTTTTCTTGAACTTTTCTGAAGCTGAAAAAAAGGAACACATCAAGTCCCATTTATTTAAAAGGAAAAACAAATAATAAAGCTCAAGAAAACGTTTGCATGAAGCTCTAGGTAGTAGTTATAAAACAAAAATAGCTTTTACGGTGCTAATTGACTCTAATTTTAATGAGCTGAAATGCATATCAAAAGCTATAAGAAGACAAAAAGCAATGGTGGTTCTAAATAAAACGATAACAAAAATGCTTTCCTGACAGTACCCTAGAAATGATGTCAATTTTCAAACCTAAAAGACACTAGAGCAGAAGGAGATTGTACAAAATGGTCTTTTTCAATAATCAGAGAACACTTTACTAACAAAGATAAAAGGGTGAGGGGATGGGTTAAATATAGGATGGGGATTAAGGAGTAACTAGGTGTTTTCTGGAATCACTAAATTGTACACCTGAAGCCAATATTATACAATGTTACTAACTAACTGAAATTTAAATAAAAACTTTAGAAAAATCAACTATCAATAATTATAGGAGGAAAACACCACATGAAAAAAATAAATAAATCAGCAATTTCATAAGGATTGTCCTTCATTTCTCCCAGAGGGGAAAAAAATGTAATTTCCAAATCATTCTGCATGCTTTAAATCATAAATCTGCAGATAAAATCATAAATGTATGACTAATTTATTATTTTAAATTAACATTAAATATTTTCAATAGACAATCACGCATATTTAAGTGAAGAAGCTACTTTGAACATGTGGAACGATACAGACTTATCTTTTCCTTATCCTTGCACTGATAAACTGGCTCCTTCAAACTGACAATTTTCCAGACATTCAAAAGAACAAAAAGGAAAATGCAAATACATCATCTGTCTAGGATCCATCCAGGGAATAGCCAACTGTTTATTCAAGGTCCCTAAGGGTCTAAATAAATAATGTCCTTTACAATAACATATCATTAAAACAAATGCCAATATTTAAACCCTAAACACTGTATTTTTTAATTTCCCTCCCTCTTCCTTTCTCCTCCTCTCTCTCTACTCATCCATTCTGGGCCAGTTGCAGGAGGGACAGTCTATATGCCCAGTGGAAACTCTTTATTAAATAATAGAAATTTGTATTGATTAGTAAATATAAGCCTCTTGGGTCAAATTTCATATAAAGCAAAGAATCAAATACTTTTCTTCTACATTAAAAAAAAACATGCCAATTAATAATGTGCATGGCTGGAAACAGCCATAATAAACAGAATAGAGCCTAATATTCTAATGAGGTGTATAATTATTATACTTTGCAAACTACTTAACATGCAGCATATAAATTACTGAAAACCAGTCTATTTAGTTCCTTTACTGGGTTAGCTTCACTTTTGTTTTGTTCATTTATGCTTTGCATCATGGAAGGATAAATACCTTAGCATATCTGAAAAAAGAGTAATGGCATGTTACCACATAATGTACTGTGGGCAATTAAACCTGTACTGATAAGTAAATTTAAATTTTCCCTATTTTGATAGATTTACTGAAACTGTTTTCTCTTTTAGCTTTCTTTGAAAATATGCAAACACAAAAAAAAGAAAGAAAATGTGCATACACAAAGGTATACCTTGTTCTCTGATGAATATCTTTTACCAGTTATTAAGAGTGATTTTCCATTGTTGTTAATAGACTATACTTTTTTGCTAATAAAATACTACAGAAGCTAAGGAATATTATTCAAGCTAGAATCTGATATTTGTGTGATAAAATTTCATAGTTTTAATAATGTACACTATTTAAAATGTAAATGTACACATCTAAAAAATTTTTTTGCAAAATTATAGATTTGGGTGATTTTTTAAGTATAGGTGACACAATGCTACATTAGTTTCAGGTATACAACACAGTGATTCCACAATTCTATACATTACACTATGCTTACCACAAGTGTAATTACCACCTGTCACCACACAATGCTATTATAATATCAATGACTATGTATTTCCTATGCTGTATGATTTATTCATTCCGTAACTGGAAGCCTGTATCTCCCACTCCCCTTCACCCATTTCACCCATTCCCCCCACCCTTCTCCTCTAACAATCGCCAGTTTGTTCTCTGTATTTATGAGTCTGTTTCCGTTTTTTTGTTTTTGTTTTGTTTTTTAGTTGATGATGATAATATGGCAGAAGAATCTTTGACTTCACATTAAGCTGGCAAGCTCTAATTCTTTTTCTGGGATCCAAGTGTATCTAATCCTAGTTTCTCTCTAATTGTGCCACATGTAAATTTAAGAAATCCCATTCTGATACCAAAATTTCAAAATAGTTTAAATGTTTCTGCTATAAAAGTCCTGTTTTATGTTTTATATTTACATGGTTTCTTCCAAGGAAAGTCCCCCCCCCTTTTTTCTTTTTGCTATTGTACTATGTACTTTCAAGTGTATTTTTTACTAACCAATAATCTATTAAGGAATTTGAGCAGTTCATTTTTTGTTGCTGACTCACTATAAAACTTAGAACTGAAGTCATCCCAAGGCACAAAGGTTTAAGATCCACAGGGACATATATTTATTGTATCTTCATACAAAGAAATACAAGATCAAACTAAGACTAATACATAACTTACCCAGATCTACAAGAATAAATTGCCCAGCTCAGCATGCAATTACAACTATCAATTCATCCACAAATCATTTTTTCCAAATAATGCTTGAACCAGGAGGAGGAAAATAAATACATATCGCCTATTTTTTTTAATTGCAAATAACTTAAATCAAGAGATCTACTAAAAAGAACACAAAAATCTCTCAGTTAAAAATACTGACAGCAAAGAGATAAATATTTGTGTGGTCTGGATTCCAAGTGAAAAAAGAACAGGGTACATGGGCTGGTGGCAGTAAACAAAAGTATGTAAAGTGAGACCGTAAGAGAGTAAGAAGTACAGTGACTGAAAACACTACACTGAGTTAGATTTCCCTTATCAAGGTAGTAATGTTCATGTCAGCAATTAAGAGAATGGAATAGAAATGCCAACCTAAACTGGAGACACCAAATAACAATGACAAGAAGAGCACAGTGAAAGAGGAAAGGAACAGTCAGATATGAAAAACAGATGATGAAAACAAAGACCATCAACACAGAGATTTGGAATGACTTGGAGAGGAATTTTTTTTTAATCCAAGGGTTTTAAGAAGAAAAAGGAAAGAACTAACAATTATAGCACAAAATGGGAAAACCTGGGAACTATATGAGAAACATCACCACTGAAAATTATACAAGATTTAAATAATGGGGGAAAAGAGTACATTATGAGCTGGATATAGGGTTTTGTGGGGGTTTGCCAAAATTATAATAGTCTTCAAAATAGCAAATTATTTTGTAATTCTGGATATGGCTCTTCAGGGTGAGTTTCTATTATAATGGATTTACTGGAAAAATTACAATGTTTCAGAAATAAATTTATCATACGGTTTTATATCCAATACTGCCCATTTATCTCAGCTGTCTCTATCTCTTCTAAAGACTGCATGATTTAAATTTTGAAAAATATATTTAAGACAAATCACAGGATCTTACTTAC
This sequence comes from Leopardus geoffroyi, assembly GCF_018350155.1. Lineage (NCBI taxonomy): Eukaryota > Metazoa > Chordata > Mammalia > Carnivora > Felidae > Leopardus > Leopardus geoffroyi. The sequence continues at coordinate 76,449,674 of NC_059327.1, read as the reverse complement.
TTTGTCCCATAAACTGAAGTAAAAGAGCAATGTATCAAAATAAGATGAAAATATTTTACTCAGTGTACAGTGAACCTCTAAAACTTAAAACATTTGCTCAGGCAAGTTACTAGAAATTCACTATAACTGAGTTTAAAAGATGGCATACAGTTTCATAGATATTAGTGACTTCTGCCTTTTTCCCAACTGAGGCAGATCTAGAAAAATCGCAGTTGATTTTTTTAAGGGTTTTGGATGGGGGTAAAAGAACAGAAATTAGCATCCAACCCAACATAGATTACCAAATTGTTTCTCTTCCAAAGAAAAACAAAAGCATCAGAGTATAATGGAGCAACAGGAAAAGAAAAATCTGGTAGAGTTCTACTTATTTTCTTTCATATTTTTTCACTAAAACAATGAAGAAATATTATAACAATGTACCACACTACTGCAAGATGTCAAAAACAGGGAATAAGGAGGGAATGGCATTGAGGTGGTATATGGAACTCTGTACTTAACCACTCAATTTTTATGTAACCTAAAACTAATCTAAAAAATAAGGTCTAAATGTTGTTGTTGTTGTTGTTTTTAATTTTTAGTAAAACAAAAGATAAGGCAGGACAAAATTCGGTACCACTACTGCAGATTTTAGTTCCAGGTGGAAAATTCTTATCAATAACTATTTTTTTCCTAAGTATAAACATAATACAGAATTACTGATAATATTCTGAAAAAGATACTAACATTAAACTTAAAACATCAAAATTGCCAGTAGTTCAACTACATGGAAATAATCTAGTAGTTTCAGCATACATTGCCTAGCTTTTTTTTCACATATAAAAGATATATACTTCACATAGCTACGATTACATGGTATATAAAGTATTGTACATATTTTTTTACTTAACCAACTGTGAACATTTCCTCTTATCACTAAACATTAAGAAAAATTATTATGTTTAAGTGGAGAAAATATTGAAATACTTGATGTAATTTATTTGATACCACTCAAATTTACTTAGAAAATTATGAAACAATCAACAGTATAACATGAAAGCATAATGATTTACAACATGCCTAACCAAATATCTTAACTTTGCAAAAATGGAATCTAAAACTTATTTGTTCAAATCACTAATAACTAACTCACCAGGTGATTCTCCATCTGAAGCTTGGGGTGAATCTACTGAAGAAACCACACTGACTGCATTGGTAGGGAGACTCGTATTAAGTACAGAAGGTAAGACTGATGATTTTTTTGTTGCAATGATGACACTTCTGTAATAAAGTAAATAGATTTTAAAATACGAAACATCACTCAAGTTAATTACATTAATTTCAAAATAGAAAACAAACTTCTTTTTTTAACTTATTGATTTATATTTTGATGTACAATTTAGAATATTCTCTCAGAAAGAAATCTCTCCAATTTTGGCATATTTATTTGCATTTCAATTCTTTAGAATGAAGACAATATTCTATGGAAATACAATAATCCATTACATTTATAGAACTTACAATTACTATACAATATTCTTTAAATTTATGATCATCTTTAATTACCAAACTTAAATAAAAAATAACCACAGGTATATAAAAAAGGAATTTTGGCACTCAAGTGGAAAAGTAATTAACTTTTTCTTAACCTCAGAATTGAAGCAGAAAACTCAACATGTTTCTACACGGATTTTAAAGCACCACTAATTTGAAATCATAAAACCTTAGAAATCTTAAAGGTAAAAAAAATGCAGATATAAGTAATTTTTAAAACCTACATAATCAAGTTTCTCTTTTTAACCCCCAAAGACTATCTTTTGACAATATTATATGGAAAAAAAACAATGCATAGGTATAAAAGCTAGATGCAAAAAATTCCAAATAATCAAATTCATTTTGTCTATTATTCAAACACAGGTATTTATATACACCAATTTCAATTAAAGTGTAATACTTTATACCCAAATAGTAACTAAAAGACCTTATTAGGCATAACTAAAAGGCATTTTTAATTGAAGTTAGCTCCATAAACATGCAAAAACCCAGTTAATGAGGTAAAGAGGACAGCTGATATATAATGCACTCCCACAGCAGTGCTTACTTTTAATTACCTGGTGTTAACCATAAGCCTAAAGTCTTCAACATTCAATTTATTTAATCACATCTTTTGTTGACAATATTGTAACTGCAAGCTTCAAGTATTCCCTTAACAGCTTTAAAGTATTCAGTTTCTAAATAAAGTTACTTAGATACTTGATCCCAATAAATGTATTCAAAAGTGGAAATTATGTAATTCCAGTAACTCAAAAATATATTTTGTTTTTGTTGTTATACCAAAGAGAGATAATGCAACGTGAAATGGGTTCTGTTTTACTTCAATGCCTATCATGTGATGGCAAACAGTGTTGCCAATTAAATCAAGTTCTCTTGTGTTAGGCATGGTTTATTCAATGTACTTGGGGGTAGCCGGTGTCACATCATTATAAGGGTGACTGCCAATGTTAACTATACACTAAAAAATAGAAGCAACAGCCACCTGAGCCCTCAATCCAAAATGGTGTGCTTAAATCATAGTAGCTTATATCAGATGAAGACTATTGACTTTAGGGGGAGTAGATATGACCGTGTATGTGCGTGTGCACACACGGGGAACACTCAAAACAATACAAAAAATAATTTATATATTTCCTACTCAAGGCAGAAATTCATAAACTTATTGTTTAAGAAAATCTCTAGCTGCATTCCCTAGCAACCTATTTTGGAGTGAGGAGTACTATACAGAATTTACTTTCACATTTCTTCCCAAAAGAAAGAACTGGCAAGACCTAGATCACTCATATATGTAAGCACTGAAATGAGCAACAGAAAATAGTACTGAGAAAGCTGAAATTGTTTTTTCCATAACTGAAATTTAAGACATAATAAAACTACCCTTTGTACCAGCAATTCCACTCTTAGGAATTTCCTCAAGATAACTTTATGCCCACAAAAAAATGTGTACAATGATGTTTAAGAGGCCTTATTTAATAGCCAAAAACCAGAAACAGCTCAGAATTCTTTCAAAAGAAAAATGAGTAAGTGATAAGCTTATATACGAAAAGATCCTCAGCAATTAAAAGAAACTACTAATAAATGTAACATAGGTGAATCTCAAAAGCATTATGGTGAGTGAAGAAAGCCTCATACATAACACAAATTTTGTATTTCCTTTCACATGAAGTTCTAGAAAAGGCAAAACTAATCTATGGTAGGAAGGAATCAGAAGAGTAACTGCATCTAGGGGATGGGGACCGTCATTGGCTGGGAATGTGCATGAAGGAACTTCCAAGACTGATGATGTCTTGATTGAGGACTTGGGTCACACAGGTGTACAAATCTGTCAAAATTCATCAAATGATTCACATTAAGATCTGTGCCTTCCAATGCATGTACATTTTACCTTAAAAAACTGTACTGATCTCTAGTTTAAGATCTGCATGGTTAAATGTTTATGAAGTGAACTGATGTCTGCTGAAGCACATAAAAAAATAAGATGGAGAGAGGAATGTATATAGGGAGAATTACATGATGAAGTAAATAGAGTGATGGAGTCTCTGAATGTTCGCTGTACAATTCTTCTGTATATTTGAACATTTTCGCAATAAAATGTTGGAAAACTAGTAACAGAAAAAAATCTACTACAGATGTTCGTTCCTTAGTATGGACAATCTCTGTCCAAGATAGCATGGTTAGTTAAAGGTAACAAAAAACTTGATCTCATTTTTTTCTTAAAGTAGGCTTCACACCCAGCATGGAGCCCAGCATAGGGCTTGAACTCACAACCCTGAGAACAAGACCTGAGCTGAGATCAAGCTGGATACCTAACCAACTGAGCCACCCAGGAACCCCTTGATCTCATTTCTAATCCTTTAACCTATTACCATTAATAATTCTTTCAATCATGTATAATACTTATTCTTTACTACAGCTCAGTAGATATTTATTTTCCAAGATCTGTCTCATATTCTCACCCCTAATACATCTGAAGTATGGCTACCTACATGATTTTACATTTAATCCAGCATTCCTTACAAATTTCTGCAATATGCTCTTATGATTCCTGAGCATGTATGTTATTTCACAATTCCAACCCTTTGTATATACTATTCCTCAGCCAAGCAGCCTTCCTTTTATCCCTGCTTGCTAGGAAACTTTTCCTTCTGACCTTTCAAAACCTTGTTTAAAGGTAAGCCTCCCCAGGGGTGCCAGGATGGCTTAGTCAGTTAAGCTTCCCACTTTGGCTCAAATGATCTCATGGTTCATGAATTCGAGCCCCACGTGGGGCTCTGTGCTGACAGCTCAGAGCCTGGAGCCTACTTCAGATTCTGTGTCTCCCACTCCCTCTGCTACCCCTCCCCTATTCGTGCTTTGTTTCTCTCCCCCTCTTTCTCTCTCTCAAAAATAAATAAACATTAAAAAAAATTTTTTTAAAAGTAAGCCTCCCCAGAGTCTCCAAGTCAACACTCATAATGCACTATTCTTTGTGTTATATAAACTATATAACACTATTCTGTTATATAAATTTATAAATCATTAATAGCTATGAATTAAACCGATGATATGCCAAGAATTCCTACTAAATTCTCCAAATAACCCTTACATTTTACTTCCACTTTAAAAATTAAAATAGTAAACCTCAGAGAGGTAAAATAACTTGCCAACATAAATGCCCTACAATTCCAAGTTCGCCCAAACAAGAGCTTTTATTTGAACTGTTTTCTCATATTGACCTTTTTCTTAAGTTTCATTGAGATATATGTAATTCACATATTACACAATTTAAGTGTAAAGTTAAATGGTTTTTAGTATGTTCACAGAGTTGTGCAACCATTACCACAATCATTTTAATATTTAAGCACAATTCTATAGTATAATCATCTACAAGCAATGGTAGTAAAGATTTCCAAGATACAAAATTATGCATGTATTACTACCAAAATAAAATATCTATGTGCTCACAAATGGAAAAAGTTTTCCTTTCTTTAGCCCACTTAGTACATAAGTGGGAAATAAACTGAATCCATTTCCAAAATTTTTGATTCAAACCATTTCTGAGGAAGCAAAATAATTATGCTTCAGCTTTGGGCCACATAAAACCAAAGAAAATTCCAAGTCATAATAATTGAAAGGACAAAAAGCAGTCAGCAGACTTCAGGATATTTTCCTTTCCTTTACTATTTTCATTATCACAAAGTTTCCACCCACATTGAAGGACTAAAATCTCCAGTAGAGGTGATCTTTAAGCCCTCATATTTATCATGTATGTAAGTACAAATTTAAACTAATAAAGCATGTCCAACAGTTTAAAAATTGCAGAAATTTATATTTACCACTACTTAAGAATGATCATTAAAGGACTAAGATTTCACATTTTTCTAAAATGCTTTGGAAAACACAAAGAAAATGCAACATGCATCTGGCACAAGTTTGAGATTCTAGGGATATGTCTGGCATTGTTCTCAGGGTAGAGTTTAAGTTTCTATTAAAGAGACTGATAGAAATCCTTGTTAATATTTAAGGAAATAACTCTAGATTTTTAGTAACTGCTATCAACTTTGACAAAAAACACTTGAAACTTTTTGGCATAAAGAATTTGTAAGACAGATATGTCTTTTAGTTTTATAAGCTATTTTTCAAAACTGTCAATTAAAATCCAAATATTAAAGTATAAGACTTTACATGTTATAATTTTCTTTACAAACTCACTAACTTTAATGAATAATTAGTATCTGTGAGGCACTGCACTAAGAATACAGAGGAATCATTTATATTTATAACAATCCATGAATTTAAGTACTACATATTATCATCCCCATTTTACAGATGAGAACGAAGTAATTTTCCTAAAGTTAAACACACAGAAAGTGTAAACACTGTTGACTTTTTTTTATATGAACAAGGGAGACCTCTGTGAAAGTTTCTTTTTATTTAGCCACAACAAAGAGCAACAATGCCTTCCAGATCACTAAGGTTCAGAAGTTCCATTTCAAAACAGTAACCAGTTTCAAATATCATAAACTTTCACATAAATGCTATTTTATTTAGCATGCAAATAGTTCACTAAAGGAGAAAAGAGCATTTTAAGCCTAGCACTTTACTCCCTTAGGATCTAATTGAAAAGCCAGACAAGCCCTTGAACTTTATCAAGATAAATCCCTGGCATCCACTAATCATCACAGAGGATCTTCAAATTAGATAAGAGCAAGAATTTTGGCATGGGAATGAACACAAACACCTTGCCATCCACAAAGGCCCACAACCTGGCAGCCTTTCAGCAAGGTTCCACTCATGTAGCTGTTACTCTAAACTTTCCAGCTATTGCTTGGAAGTTGATAATTCTTAAGATATGAGGAGAGTTGTGATTTCTGACACAGCATTCCAGAGATAAATACATGATCAGAGGGATGCTTTGAAATTCCCAAAGATATTCCACTGGTCTACAGCTGCACGAAAATAGTTTTTCAAAAGGTGTCTCTTGCTGAGAAAAAAAAGGGGAAAAAACAGAGCACTGTGCTTGCCATCAGACAATATGTTAAGTGCATACTAGACATGTAAGTTCCAAATAACATCCTGAAAAACGCTATCACAAAAATTCCCCCTCTGGATTCTATTTCAGTAAACCCCTTACTACGTATTACTGAGGCATGGTTTCCTAAATAAATTTATAACTCACTCATTGAAGACATACTAAAGCATAGATTTAATTCCTATACAACTTTAAAATAAATAAATGCCAACAATTTTCAAATTTGGGACATTTAAGGAACCTTTGCCTATATTAGTAAGATATATTAAATTGAAAAATCTACTTTCCCTTGAGGCACCTAGGTGACTCAGTCGGTTGAGTGTCCGACTTCAGGTCATGATCTCATGGTTCATGAGTTTGAGTCCCACATCAGGCTTACTACTGTCAGAGCAGAGCCGCTTCAGATCCTTTGTCCCCCTCTCTACCCCTCCCCCACTTGCATGCGCGTGCACCCTCTCTCTCTCTCAAAAATAAATTATTTTTAAAAATCTACCCGCAAGTATTTGACTACTCAATCTAAGATTAATACAAATTTAAACAAATTATAAAAATTGAGAATATTTTAAAAACTAGTTATGTACACCTCTTCCCACCCTCAAAATATAGCCATTGCTATAAACAGTTTTAAATATACTCTTTGAGAGGCGCCTGGGTGGCTCAGTTAGTTGAGCATGTCTGACTCCTGATTTGGGCTCAGGTTATGATCCCAGGGTCATGGGATCAAGCCCTGCATCCAGCTCTGTGCTGCTTCAGATTCTCTCTCTCTTTCTCTCTGTTCCCTGCCCCAGTAGCACACACACTCTCTTGCTCGCTCACTTCCTAAAAAATAAAATTTTTAAATAAAGGAAAGAAAATATACAATAAAATATTCAAAGGGGATGGATTACTGTGTCAACTTCCTTTCAAATTACTCCAGAAAAACAAAAGTTCTTTTAACTGGCAACTTCTCTATAAGTTAGAGCTTATATCAAGATAAAATACTGATCTTTGAAAAAGACTATATTTAATAACTCAATACATACATGTCTTATAGGTAGAATTTCAGAAAGTTTAATAAGATATACAAAAAAATTTCAGGTATATTAGCAAAAGGTTCACTAGGCAGCAGAACCTAAAGTCAGGAATGTACAGTCTGCTTTCTAAAGCTGTCAAGCTCTGAACACCTTGCTGAATTCCTGAGTCTGTTGAAATCCACAGATTCAGACTTCTTTTCACAAAGGCTGGCACAGTACTGCCAGCAAAAGAGTGAAAGGTAGCCATGTGTAGGTAAAGGCGAATTCTAACTTATAACAAACAAAATGATTGTCCATATAATTTGCCAATGTAACATTAAGATTAAATATTATTTTTAAATCATCTTATCGGTATGATGAAAAACAAAAATGTGAATACCTTGTTGCCTACTTACAAGCCTTTTATACAACAAAAACATCCTTGTAATTTTTATAAACTAGATCAAAACACCACTTTCTAATGTTGAAGCTACAAAATTTAGCAGAGTTAAGTTCCTGTTTACCCTTTGAATTTTATACATATAAGCAGACCAAAACAAAAGACTATTTACAGTACCTATCAAAAGATCTGAACTGCACAGGTTGTTCAACAGAAAGATCACCAAGAGCTCCAAGACAGGCTGGTGGCAGAAGGGTAGGATCCACTGTGACTCCATCTGCTGGTATATTAACCAAGCTTCGAAGAATGTCCTTCACATTGACATTTTTTGAAACTGAAACCGATGGTGCAGCCTTGTTATCCGACTCATTTCCTCCATCATTTCTGGCTTCCTGAGTTTTATTGACTTCTAAAGAAAGAGTGCACAGCGCCTCGCTGATTGCATCTGGGCCTGCACTGACACTTGGAGGTGCTATCAGAGGAGCTACATGCACACTGCTTCCTAAGCCAGTAGCTGTTTCTTCCCCAATGCCTGAGTCCCTCCTCCGAGCAGATGACGTGCTTTCAGATTCTTCCACCAATGCTGGGGTTGGCGGACTGAATGCTGATGGTGCGTTTTCTACATCTTACCAAGAAACAAAAGGAAAAGTATAAACAAAAAAAAAATTTGGAAGCAACTTTTAAAAGGTACATCCAGCCCTAACAGCTATCTACTATTTTATTTATTTTTTAAAGTTTTTATTTTAATTTGTTAGTTTCACATATAGTTATATTAGTTTCAGGTGTACAATATAGTGATTCAACATTTCCATCCATCACCCTGTGCTCATCATAACACCTATTTAACCCACCTCACCATCTAGTATTTTAAATTAGGAAATATATGGCGTGTTCTAATAAAAGGCAAAAATAAATTACATAATCTATGTAATAATAGATGCATGTACTGAGTATAACAACAAAACAGATGTTTCAATAAAACAATGAGAATAATAAAAGTAATAAATGATAATAAACTGAGAAAAAACTGCCAAACTGACCATGACATACCAATGGATAGCAACACAAGGCTGAAAGCCATTGGCCTAGAAGAAAAAATCCAAAATCCTTGATAAAGTATAAGATTCTTTAATAATATGAGTCTGATAGAATTTAAATTTAATAAAGGCAGGGAATTTGTCTTCTTTAACACTTCATGTCCAGTACCTATAACCATGCCTGGGCCCATAACAATGCTTGGCATGTAGTAGGTCATCAACTATTTATCAGATGACTATTAATTTACAACTTTATCTTCTGCTACTCATGCCATCACACTTTATAACATCAAATTACGTGCAATCTGCTAAACATGGGACAACATTTGGGGCTTCTGTGCCTTTATACATTGCCATTTCTCTAGACAATAATTCCAAGATTTCTATCTCAAACATAGTTTCTACTTGCTAAAAAAAAACACATGTCATCCTTCCTATATGCAAGAATAATTCAATAATCTTTAAAATCTAGTTCAACAAGGAGCATCGCCTACTCTCTGTTTGACTCATTCCCTCTAATCAGGCATTCACTGCATACCAACAAAAATGCTCTATCTTCCTAAATCCAATGGTTACCAAAAACCTCCATCTTGATAACTCCAATGGTCAGTCCTCAGCACTTGACACAGCACCAACAAAGGATTATTCCCTCTAACTTGCCCATACTTTTTTCACTTTGCTAATAGGACATTATGCTCTTCTCATTCTTTATCTATTACCTCCCTGGGTGTTCCTTCTTAATTCCCTTCACTTATTTTTCTCCTTGATTTCTTAAGTTGGAGGGACTTAATACTTATCTTCCCTAACAATATTTACTTCCTTGAGTGATCTCATTCACTCTTAAAGTTTTACAACACTACTATATCAACAAAACAATACATACTTATTTATAAGTGCCTACTTTACATCTTGTATGTCTAAAAGATATCTCAAACTCAACATGGTGAAAACTGAATTTATTTTTCCCTAAATATTTTTAACTTTCAGTCTATCCAACTACACCTTATAATCATTCTTGATGACACTGCATCTTTCACATATTCACACCTAGTATTTTCAATCCTGCTCTCTCTCTTTTGGGATGAGCACTGGGTGTTGTATGGAAACCAATTTGACAATAAATTTCATGTATTTAAATAAATAAATGAATGAATGAATGAATAAATAAATCCTGCTCTACCATCAAAATATATCCAGAATCTGACAAATGCTCACTACTCTACAACTACCATTTTAGTCCTCCCAAAATCTACTCTTTCCTGGATTATTGCAATATCCTCCCAACTGGTTGTATTAGACTGTTATATTAATAATTCTGTTGCTCCATGCATTCTGGTATTCACTCCCTTGAATGAGGGCTGGGCCTCACTTACTTTAACCAACAGAATGAGGCAGAATTAGCATTGGGCCAGTTCTGTGCTCAAGCTTTACAAAGATCTGGCAGCTTGGGCATTTCTCAGAATCCCTGAACACCTCTGTAAGCAAGCTGGCTACATTGCTAGAGGGAACATGTATAGAGACTATACAAAGATAGAGGCCCTCCGAACTAATGGAGGAAAACCAAAGAATTTACTAAGAACAATTATCAAGGACCCAGACATATAATCCCAGCTGAGCCATTTCGAGTCAGTCAGCCTCAGCTCTTGGAGCCATCCTTGCTAGGCACTAGATGTATGAGTAGAAAAGCCATCTCAGACTTTACAACCCCAGCAAACATCATCTGGAGCAGGGATGAATGATACTCACTGTGCCCTATGTGAATTAAATTCACAGAATCATGATAACAAAACTAAAACAGTTATGGCTTTAGCCACTGAACTTTGAGGTAATATGTTATACAGAAGTACACAACTAAAACACTGTTTTTCATCCTTGCCCTCTAGAATGTATTCTCCCTACAGAATCCCAAGTGTTACTTTGAAAAACTTAAGTCAATTGTCAACTGCTATCTCAAAACACTCAAATAATTCTCCATTTTCCTTAGAGTAAAACCCACACTCCGTATCTCTTAATCATTCCTGAAATTTTTCTCTGTTCAATTTTATCTTTTCTTAGAACTTACCACCTTCTAAAATACTATACAATTTATTTAGTACATCTACTTCTTCTTTTCAATCTCCTCTCACAAGAATATATAAGCTCCAAGAAGGCTGACGTTCTTTTCCTCTTTTGTTCATGAATATACCCAAATACCTAGTCGGTACTGAATGAATGCTTATTAAATAAATAAATCACCTCCACTAAGTGGTAGCTACTTCTATGACTGCAAAAGGTGCATCTCTAACTATACATCTATAACTTGCAGCTACCCTACACCTCTAGTTATTACTGTTATTTATTAGCAAATCTGCCTCTTATAGAGAAATATGAATTATTTCTTCTTCACAATAAATGCCAAGGCAAACAAAAATGTTTAACATGGTATTTGTAAAAGATAACATTTTCTCACTTATGTTTTAATTAAATGGCTCATTTTAAAAAAAAAAACAAAAATCATCTTCCAACTGCAATTAACTACACGGTACTTAAAATAAATTGAAATATATAGTTATTAATTTAAAAATATATACTTTCACTTTATAAATAAATGGATTTAAATTCCAGAATATTTTAACTATTAGGTAATGTTTTACTTGAACTTTGGATCCCAGAGAATAAAATATGGAAGCTTACCAGGAAGTGATAAATTCCCACTTTTACTACCAGCTTCTTTAAACGACTGGTTACGCCTTTCATTTTGGGGTTCCAAAATGTCTCTGTACTTTGAGACCATAAGAACAGAGATGAAGTATACAACTGCCAAGGCTAAAAACTGAGCTTGTTTGCTATCCTCCTAGGGAAAAATAAAAGTAGTTGATCATGCCACTATTAAGTAACATGTTTCGATCTTATTTTACATGACAATATTTACATATAAAATACATCCAAAAATCTTTTGACATACACTGAAAATAATAATAAATTCACCTCAACAAACATTAGGCAAAGAGTCTTGGAAAAATGCCTGTAAATGAGAGTTTTTAATACTTGTGAAACATGGAAACAGAGAATTTGGTTTGTTTTTAAAATGAGGTAACTCAGTCGGAAGACATATGGCATAATATACCTTGTAAGATTAATCAAAAAGCAATTATCATTACATATGTATAACTATTTTTACTTCTAATCATAACAATTAAAATATGCAGAGGCGCCTGGGTGGCTTAGTCTGACTCTTGATTTGGGCTCAGGTAATGATCTCAGGGTCAAGGGATTAAGCCCCACATCAGGCTCCACACTGAGCATGGAGCCTCCTTAAGATTCTCTCTCTCCCTATGCCCCTTTCCCTGACTTGTGCTTTCTTTCTCTCTCTCTCTCCTTCTCTCTAAACTTAGAAAAAAAAAAAAAGAATATGCAAAAAAAAAAAAAATCAGAATTAACAATTTTCCTAAAAGGCAAACAACCAAGAGAAAAAAAGCAAGGTAATCAGATACAGAACAAGATGCCAAAGGAATTCTCAAGAGCATTTTAAATAGTACAGACAACCAAGTGTCTAAGATTGAAAATATAGTGTCTGCCAGAAAGAAAAGGACAAACTACGTTGACCTCTAGAAGAGGTCAGGGCTTCATCATAGCTCTACAGATCACCTACATGTCAGTATACTGATGACCTCTTCATCTAGTCCAATACTCCATCTTCAAAGGGACCCTGCACACATCACTATTCTGTATATTTTTCACAATAGGTTTGCACTTAAAGGAAAAACTTAAACTTGTCCATCAAATTCTGAAAACCAGAGGTACCGTGAGTAGCAGAAAACTTAAAAAAAGGAAAACAAAGAACACTGTTGCCTAGCAGATAAATAAATGGCAACTAATGGTGCAAATGAAACAAAGTCAATTAGCTAGTGTCAAATGTTTTTTGACATAATTTCTGGGAAAGAACGAGATATCACGTTCAACCTGAGCATTTCCATTTAATACAAATATTAACCTGTAAAGAATCTATGATACTCTTTAGGCTCATATATAAGACCTTATTAGCCTTGATGGAAAAGATAAATGTACATTTTCCTGTTTTATTAACCATTCCTTTTCTCCAAACACTCCTGTGTTCTACTGCCCCACAATACTGGCACTATTATAATAATTGTTGCTAATGATGTTGGCACTAAAAATGCAGGCAAATAACTTACTTGATTCTAACTTCTTAATCTATACAAATTATTTATATGACTATCTAAATACTTATTTAGCGCATTAATATGTTCAATATTTAGTTATTACAGTATGAAGTTTATAGAATAAGCCTAATTTCTGTCCAAAGAAGAAACATCCCATAGATATTTATGTTTCAGCCTTTTATCCCCAAATAAATTTGTTTTCAACTGTAGGTATCACTTACTGAATACTTATAATGGACCGGGCACTGTACTATGTAGTTCAAACACATTCATTAACCCCTTTTAACAAGATGAGGCCTAGAAGAATAATTGACCTAAAGGCATATAGTAACTGAAAAAGCAAATGTGAACTCAGATTAGAGCGTTTACAAAGTTTAGCACTTAACCTCAGGGTAGTAACTTCTTTATATTGCCAATCTAAGGTCATTTCCTTTTTCATCAAAATTGGATTATGCTAAAAGAGACTCTGGGATATAGTTTGGGAAACAGAGTCTTTTTTCTAAAACTCCTATGATTATAAAACTTTTTTAATTACAAAAAAAAAATTTTTAGTTATTACTTTTAAAAATTACATGTTAAACATAAGAGATACTCTAATTCTCTGTCCAAATATCCTGACATAAAAACTTGTTACAAAGTTCCAAAGAGCCAAATCATAAAGAGCCAAGATGAGGAATTTTCATTTCGAGTACTATGGGAAGCCATTAAAGAATATTTAAAGCAAAAGAATTATATTACTTATAGATTTTTAAAAATCACTGTAGGAAAAACAAAGCTATGGGGCAATGGACTCAACCAAAGAAAAGGAAAGTAGCAACAATATTTGGTCCCAAAATAAACCACAGTCAGTGGGTTTGGGGGAAAAAAAAAACCAGTTGATGGTTTCTTAACGAAAGGAATAATAAGAGCTATCAAAAAGCAAATATATGGAGATCTAAGAAGGCAACACACCTAATGGTTAAGATCAAAATTCCAAGAACCACATTCCCTAGGTCCTTAACCCACTTCCATCTCTTATTATTTGTGTGATCTTAACCATAATATTTAACCTAACACTTCCATCTTTCTCATAGGATTACTACATGAATTAAATGATACAGAGCATCCATTTCCATGCTTAAAACACAGTAAACATTCAGTAACTGCTAACTATAGGTAATAACTATTAACTACAACTACTATTAACAAATTGTATATGTGTACACAACTTAGTTAAGAACTCAAAAGAGCACCAAGACCCTACAAAAAGAGGAGGGAAAATTAAAACTGATGGGCACTGAGGAGGGCACCTGTTGGGATGAGCACTGAGTGTTGTATGGAAACCAATTTGACAATAAATTTCATATTAAAAAAAAAAGAAGTTATAAAATTTATAAAAAGACTTGCATGTAAAATAGAACATCTAGTACTAAATGCAGTAAGTATTTAATAATTATTAAGTAATGATAATACTACAAATACTGGTGAGGATTACATATATATATATATATATATATATATATATATATACACACACACACACACACACACATATATATATAATAAATAATTTTTGGACAGAGAAAGAGCATGATCGGGGAGGGGGACAGAGAGAGAGAGAGAGAGAGAGAGAGAAAAGAGAGAGAATCTTAAGCAGGCTCCATACCCAGCATGGAGTCCTACACAACCCTGGGATTAGGACCTGAGCAAATCAAAAATCAAGAGTCAGACACTTAACCAACTGTACACCTAGGCACCCCCAAATAATTTTTATTTTCATCTTTATACTTTCTTTATTCTTTAGACTTTCTTATATGACTTTACAATTTATACGTGAAAACTGCGCCATATGTCAAAATCAACTAAAACAAACATTGTTTTTAAAAATTAAAACTGCCACATTTCATTATTGTAATTCTAGTTGTTTTAGGGAAAAACATCCAATATTCAGTAAAAATAATATGCCATTCAGAATTTGAACATTTCATTACTTTCAGAGCGTAGATTCTGGAGTTTAAGACTGCTGGGTTGGAATCCTATCATTTACTAGCTCCATTAACTTGAACAAGTTACTCAAGCTCTCCGCCTCAGATTCCTCATTTATAAAATGAGAATTACAAAAGTACACAACTCAAGAAGTCATTGGACTTAGTGCATGTGAAGCACTTACAGTGCTTAATATGTAATAACGTTTTATTCTTTTCAGTATCATTACTCTGATATATTAATTCCACTTATATAAATAGTACTGTCCAATATTCTAAGATTCTAAAATTATTGTCATGAGAATTGGTTCTAGTCCTTCTTATCTCTATTCAACTGTTTTATATCACAGAAAGTTTTTCCTTTCAATACTTTGGGCCTACGTAGAAATATGTATCAGCTAAGAGTATGTGAAAGAAATATTGTAACTTACTATGTCTCTGAAGACAACTGCCCTAAGCCGATTAATATCCATGTCTTGTAGAAGCTTGTCAAAATCTCTTACTGGAGATATACCACCAGTTATAATGTCCACTGGACTCTATTTAAGACAAACAATATGTATGTATTACACAGACATTTTAAAAAATTAGCACAGTATTCCAAGAACCAGGAAAAAAAAGGCTGTAACATTGTTTCTCCTAGCTTATTTTTCCTACTTCCTTCTGTCTTCTTTTTAGGGGTACTGGGATAGAGGTGGGGGTCACAGAAGGGAGCCATAGAGGAAAAATCAAACTGCATGCTAACTCACCAAGTTCATGAAATACAAATTGACATATTCAAAGGAAATTGACATATTTGACATATCAAAGACACAAGAAAAGTAAACACTTGGAAAAGCAGACAAGATTAAGTATAAGCAAATCTTTGCTGTATATTTAAACACAAATATTTGAATGTTATGTCCACAGACTAAAATAACTATTTTAGAACCTTTGTCAGATTTACTTAACTTTATGTTGAAATGAACAACTAAATCTAAGATCTTAATCATAAAGTAAGAGGTACTTTTTTATTAAATTAATTATTCTGTATGCTTACCTTTGCGGCAGATTTCCCCATGGGAATCAGGCTGTGTACTGTTTTCTGACCCTTGGCTGTATCTCCTCTAGCTTTCAGCTGTGAATGCTGCTGACACTCTAAACAATTCCTAACTGCCACAGCACACACTGTAATTTAAGGAAAAGATTGGGCCAGAAAATTTTATTTAAGATTTTGGAATTGATAAAAATCACCTACATAATATGATTTACATAAGCTTTTATTTGAAACAGATTACTTTCAGCAAATTCCTACAATGTTCCTGGACTCTATCACCTAGTGTTTGTTTTGTGACTTTGTTAGCTACACTGTTAGGGCCCACTGCTAAGAGAGAATCATTTCAGGGAACTAAATCAACAGGCTAGTGTTTCTTAGAGCTTACCTAAGCTAAAGTGGAATGATCTTTTATTAAGGAAAAGATAGGGAAGAAAAGAACTGAAAAGTAGGAAAAAAGAGAAAGCAAATCACACTGCTATGAACTAGTCTATAATAACAACCTACCACCTTCATCAAAGTAAAATAGTTAAACTTAAAACTTGCATGTATTTCTTATGGTCTATCACTATAGCAACATATTTATAGACTGATAAAAGGTAGAACATTTATAGAAAATATTTACAGAGTCTACTGGTTTTCATTAAAACCTTTTAATAGGTGGGGGGCAGAAAAGAGACTGTGATTAATAAAGTCCAAAATAGCCTCTCCAGTATTATGCTAAGTGAAATAAGTCAGAATGAGGAAGACAAATACCGTATGATTCCACTCATAAATAGAATCTAAAAAAAAAAAATTAATAAACAAATAAAAGCATAATCAGGCCTATGAATACAAAGAACTAATGGTTATCAAAGGGTAGGGTAGTGGCAAATGGGCCAAATGAGTGAAGGGGAAAGACAGATGTAGGCCTCCAACTATGGAATGACTAAGTCACAGGAATAAACAGCAGAGCATAAGGAATACAGTCAATAATATTGTAATAGCAACGTAACTGGACCTAGCCTAATGTATAAACCTGTCAAATCACTAAGTTGTACACCTGAAACTAATGTAATATTGTGTGTCAACTATACTCAAAATAATAATAATAATAAAAATAATTTTGGGGCGCCTGGGTGGCTCAGTCGGTTAAGCATCCAACTTTGGCTCAGGTCATGATCTTGCAGTTTGTGAGTTCAAGTTCCGCATCAGGCTCTGTGCTGACAGCTCAGAGTCTGGAGCCTGGAGCCTGCTTCAGATTCTGTGTCTCCCTCTCTCTCTGCCCCTCTCCTGCTCATGCTCTTTCTCTCTCTGTTTCTCAAAAATAAATAAACGGTAAAAAATAAATAAATAAAATAATAATAATAATAATAATAATAATAATAATAATTTCATCCAGTAGAAACCAACATATTTATAAGCCTAAGGATCTCCAAATCTTTGTTGAAGATTTGATGTTCCAGTATATTACTACCAGATATTAACCTGTTTTTGTTTTTAACTGAACAGTTTCACCAATATTATACTCTTAAAATGGTGACCTTCTCTGAGCATAAATCCTATAGTATTCATGTTATATATAACTTATGATTATGAAATTTTAAAGAGCCTGCAATAACACTGTTTGCTAACCTGTGAGTTATGTAAATTCTAGAATTTGGTTGGAACATTTTCAACAACTTAAAATAAGTAGTAAATTAAATGAATCACCTGTTCAAAAAACTACCTCTCTAAATGTGTCCCCCATCAGTTACTCGGGTTATTTAGAAATTAATTTTGAAGTTTAAATGATGAATTAGGTAATGCAAACATGACTATGAAATGCTTATTATCATGTGAATCATCTCAGTTCTTAATCAGATCAGTAGCACTCAGGCTATATGAACTGAACAAGAGTAGGAGAGCAAATTAAGAACAAAATGGCAAACTTCTCTGGGGATTCTAACTACTACCAGACTATCCTATGGCTAGCATAGAACTGAAACAGGAAAGTATTCAGGTAAGTGCAAGACAGCAACAAAAGTTGAGGAAAAGGAAACAAGGAATATAGTGAGGGAGGGAGGGCAAGAGAGTATGGAAAATGACTCTCAAATTTGAAATCAGGCCCAGAAAAATAACTTTTGCACTTTTTTGTCCCAGGTTGCATAAAATCAAGTTTGGGTATCGCAAAGTTAAAAACCTATCACACTCGGCAGTCTCAGCAGTAGAAGCTACTCTTAACTGTTGCCATCCTGCCTTCTCACCTCCAATCTCAGGAAAGAACAGGAATGAGGAGACCAGGGATCAAACGCCTGGATTGTTTACCAAGCTTACCAGACTCTATTAAAGACTTTGAACAAATAGTTTTCAGAATCTCACTTCCATATATAAAAAGACATGATGCTGGGGTAGATCAAATTATGAAAATGAGTATTTCCCTAATTTTGGAATACTTGAGTATAGTGACACATTGATAGCATAGCCTTGTATTTTTAATTCCAGAAGTATACTCTTTATAGGAAAGTGGCAACGTTTAAAAAAATGGCATACACAAAAGCAATGGAGTCAAAATAGTTTAATTATATTACTAATAGAAAGTTCAAGGAAGTATGTTACAACACAAAATATAGGAAAACAAGTTAAACTATATTCAAATTCTAACTTCACCAACTACAGCTTTTGGATTTTTAATACATTTCCTAATTTCTCTGATCTCAAATATCCTCATGGATAAAAGAAAATAATTGCTGACTCATTGGAAATCTGCAATAACAAGTGTAGTCAATAAATGATAGTTTTTGTTTTCTTATACTTACCATTTGAATCTCTTAATTAAAATTTTAAAACAAATTTCTAAAAACTGTCACATCAAGTTCTTTAGAGCATCCCAAGTTGAAAAGTAGTTTGAATAGCATTTTGAGTAATCAAAACATAATCAGTGCACCAAAAAAGTCTAAATATATCTTAGCTTATATAACAGATACTCCTGCTAAAAATGGGAAAATATTTCATTAACGAGATTTTCAACCTTTAGTGTTACATTTCCACAGATGCCTTATTTCTGATCTCTCTTCATGTGGCAATGGTTCCTAGTGGTTTTGCTTCCATTTCTTCAACCACCTCTTCCTACCTGCTTCTCTCCATTTAATAAGCAAATCATTAACAAAACCTCAGTATTTACAACTAGATGCAGGAAACCTTCTGCCCAGAGAAAACTTATTTTGCTTCACCTAAGGAAGCCCTGATGACATTAAAAATTCTTTATGTATTTTAACTTTTACCTAAGCAAGAAATGCCTCCAGGAGAATAGAGATCTAGATTTCAGGAACTGTTCCAACAAATTACCATGGCTCATGTGGATAAAGGCTGTACTTGAATGATGCTAGTTTTAGAATCGTGCTACTCAAGTATGTTTGTAAGATAGCAGTTTCAACATCACCTGGGATGTTAGGCAATTATAGACCTCACCCCATACTAACTGCATTTTAACAAGATGCTATGGTGATTTCTTGTGTATAAATCATCTTAAAATCTGAGAAGCACCATTTTTGAGCAAAAAAAGATCAGAGGAGGAGGGGTAATGGTGACCACAATCAACTGAGATTTTTTAAAACATGTCATTCCTCTAGCCAATTTTATAACTACTACTATAAGCATAGTACTTAGATAGTCTTCACTCTTTGGAGATTAAAAAAAAGCATATGACAAATTGCTTAGTACTCATTTTCCCAACAACAGATAAAAGATAATTTCAATCTAATATGTCAAGATAACTGAAAATTTTTAAAGTAAATTCCTGATAGGTTTTAACAGCTCACCTAGTCGGAGACACTGTCGCAAAATTCCTCCAGAAGACATATTTTTTTCAGCTTCAATTTCAGTAAAGCCAAGAGAACTTGCAAATATAAGCACATCCACAAGGCTGATTAGCCTCTGCAAAAATGTCACAGAGGCTTCTATTGAAAGGCCTTGAGTAGGTTCTATATTCTCCAGTTCATGCTGTAAGGAACAGAATTTGAAATTTATATCTATATTTTGATAAAAATCTAATTTTCTTGGATACATTCCCCAAATTTCTAAGTTTTATAAAAAGCCAGCTTTCAGAAATCTAGTTCAACAGAATGTTTTCCTTTTTCATCTAAAAAGAAGGCAACAGAAAAGTACAGGTGAACCACCACCAATCATATTCTCTAGCTGACTCATACCTAAGAAATCAACGTAGTTTTTAGTTCTTTCACTCTTGGAACAGATTCTAAGGTCCTTTCAGGTAACTGTAAAAGATACTGTTACCTTTGGCTTAATGCACTTATGATGCATAGTAACCACCACATTCAAGTGTTAACAAAGATGCATAACAGTAGCATTTTCACACCAATTTTATAGAGTAGTTAAATCCTTACTGTAGCCGATGTAGCAGCTGAAAGCAATGGCAGTATACCCCCACAAGCCATGACCATATTGTCCATCACTTGAGAGATGAGATGAATTGTGTTGTGTACAAAGATGACATTATCACTGCTATTCACGAAGTCCATAACTGTCTTTGTTGAATGGCTGTCCAAAGATAAATGATGTTTACTGATAAAGCTAAAGAAAGGAAATCACAGTTTGCCTACTTGAGGGGAGGGAGGATAAGACAGTGTGTTTGCTTCATCTTTAAAGCTGAGGTAATGATAATGATACAGCAGACATGTTGGGGATGTACTTCTTCACAGGATGTAGACCATTTCATATCAGGAGTTACTATCCATGCCCCTTTTCAGTGCTGAAACATATAATACTATTCATCTTGTATATAAAAAGTTGAATTATCCTTAACTGGGAACAAAATTGAGAAGTCACATAGCAAAAACTAAGAGGCAAATGCTGTTAAATGTGCAAATAAAAATAAATTTTCTACTAACATTTTCTTAGATAAAGCCATAACATGCTTTTAAACAGGATAAGTGTAGTATACAAGTAACAATAAACCAATTAGGCATTTCAAAAACATAAATCATACAATAGATAATCTGAAATATACAGATTTCTTATACCAAAACTACATTGGAGAATTGGGTGTTATAGAGTCCAATTTTTTTTTTTTAAGTACTTACAGATAAACCAACTTAGCTTTTATGCTACAGGAAATCTTCAGCACATTTTTTTAAAGAAAAATCTCTGATTTTCAGTTTTTTGTAATTCAGACTGGGTAGCTCATTTCTACAATGGCCAATAAAAGTTAATTCAATAAAACCCTATCACAGAAATTATTTATATTCTACTTTTTAACTAAATGTCTGAAATAAATTGCAAAATGTTAACTATATAAATTTCTTTAAACAAACACTAAACTTCATACACATCTTCTATAACAAACATATGGACATACCTTCTCCACATCTGTATATCTGTTTCTATTGAAAATAATAGATCAGTGAGCAAACGTTGATGCATTTGAGACCATTTGAACTCAGGAATACGAAACATAGCAGATCTGGAATCCCTCCTTTGTCCATTACCTCCATCTGGTGCTATTCCTTGACCTGGCCCCTCCTGTTGCCTTGACATCTAATACAGTAAATTTAGAAGAGTAATAAAATAAATTGAACTTCAAAGAAGGTATTAATAATAATAGCTCCTATGCAATTCATCTAACAAATAATCACATTTGAAGATACTAAGGAACCAAATTTACAGAAAAATAATCAATAAGTAATAACATTAAAACTTTAATACATTTAGGGACGCCTGGGTGGCTCAGTCGGTTAAGCGGCCGACTTCAGCTCAGGTAATGATCTCTCAGTCCATGAGTTCGAGCCCCGCGTCGGGCTCTGTGTTAAGAACACCCAACAAAATAGGAAAGAGGGAGTTTCATGAAAAATTATAACAGCATGAAAAATTATAACATGGAATATAGTCAGCATGAAAAATTATAACATGGAATCAACCACTGTCTCATGAATTATTCTGAGATACTAGTAAAGGAGAAAGCTGTGCCTCTTGATCTCAGAAAGGTTCCTCCACTCTTACAAAATAAACAAACCTCGTGGAACAATTTTAAACTACATGCTTCATATATAAAATTATACACTAGTAGGTGGTTCTGCAGGACAACAGCCCTAGATTTTTGTCAGAAAATTAATGTGCTAATAACTATGATTATGTTATCAAATAAAGGTAAGGACAAGTATTTCCAATATTTGCTTTCTAAACTAAAATTATTACAATCCTAAAACTTGAAAGTAGAAAGTAGTAACTTCTGGTGATCTTGTGGTAAAAATAATAATAAAAGCTGCCATTTAATCAATTCACGCTAAAACCTTGTGCTAAAGAAAACAAATATAATCTTTACATTCATTGCATTTATGTAATTGCAAATAGGATATGAATCAACTCCAAAATAAAATAAAATGTAAGTATATACACTTGCTCTATCTTATTTCAATGCAAATACACTTCAAGAATACAGTAAATATAATCACCTCAAGCACAGGCTGATGGGGGTGAGATGCTTCCATGTTTGTATTGGCCTTCAACTCCAATCTCTCAGTATCTGTAGCAACACTGGAAACGTCCAGTTTAGCAATCCTCTGCTCAGAAGTAGTAGGAGACTCAAAGATATTACCAGGAGAATCACTAAGTGATTTGGTTTCTCTATCGGAGTTACTTGTTTTCTTCCCTTCCTCTAGCATTGCACCAATATCTGATTGTACAAGTGTCTGGGAAACAGTAGCGTCTGGTGAGGTAGCCGGAGACCCTGATGCTGTCATAGTCAAGATTCCAGAGTCTTTGGAATCTTGAGTTTCGCTGTCCGTTTGCTTCTTATTTACAGATTCTTCCTCTTGAAATATTAATTTGTTGTCATTACTAAACATGTCCAGTCTTTCACTGGCTTCAGAGGCAGCTGGAGACAAACTATCTTCTTGGAGTTCTGTGCGTAGACTGGCTTCCTCAGTAGGACTACTTTCTACTTTCAGTTCTACATAATCATCATCATCTTCCTCTACTATAGATTTCTCCAATAATTCTGGCACCTCTGAAGCATCCTCTTCTGAAGGAGAACTTACAGAAGCAGTTACTTCACTAACAGTTATTATACCTTTGCCAGCTCTTTTAAAAGAATTAGAGGAAACAGTCTCACCTATTATATCAGAAGATACTTCTAAATCATCTATATGAATTGTTTCATTTATCAGTGTTTCCTCTAAAGGGACTTCATCCAGTAACTCCTGATTTTCTTGACCAGTTTTCCTTTCTTCATTAGACGTGTTAGGAGTTTGCAGTCCAACGCTGGATGTAGAGTTTACTGAAATTGTCTTCTCAATACTTGACTTTTCATCACTATTTCTGGGGATATGAGTAGACACAGGACAATCCTTCATATCTGATTGCTGGGATGCTACTGAAACATTAACATCCCTGCAAATGACAGAGACTGCTTCAACTGGACTTGAACATTGCCCAACTTCTTCATCAACCTTTCCCTGGTGTTCCCTGAATATATTGGCAAGATTTTCTTTGTGTATTTCAAAAGTGACCTAGATGAAAAACATCCAGTCAAAATATGCAAAAAAGAAAGAAAAACAGAACATACAGTACATAAAATTAAAAATTTAACTATTTTTCAAATAAATGGTTTTATATAATGCAATAAAATAATTTTCCTAGAATATCCTTATCTTATAAAATAAACAAAAAGTCAATCACAAAAATTTAAATAGTCAAAAAAAATGAGAGCTATACTTAATGATGACAGGTAGCATGGCTTTAAACCACAATAACATCCTTACTTAGCCTATTTTTAAACATATATATGAAAAGAATATACTATTCCACTGACCTCTATAAACTGTACCAGGATCTAAGTATATAGCGTTGTGAAGGGCTTTGTACACTAGATAATACATTGTTTTAACTGCAATGAAAATCCATTTCCACGTGACTTATCCTCAACATTGATTAAAAATATCAATTAATTATGCCCACTATTATAGCAGCTCTCCATATATTTATTTAGTAAAACTTTTTCTTACTAAACTAATACAAATTCAGCAATGAGAAAAAAATCCAATCCTTCCCCAAAGCTCAACCATAATTTTCAAAGTCTAAACTGGTCAAAATAGCCTGCAAGTTCCAGGTTATCCATCCATCCATCCATCCATCCATCCATCCACCCAACGCCACTTGCATGTGAGTGACTAGTATGTATCAGGCACTATGAACATCAACTCTTATCATGCCTGGCCCTGCACACTTTTATCTCAATAATTTTCTTACCAAAGATTATTATAGCCACCATTATCTGGTTGCCACTGGTGTTAGAACAGGAAACACCCCTCAGAAAGAAGTATAATACAAGCAGAAAGTACACACATAATTATAGTTTACCAATGTTAGAACTGTTTGTTCCTGTAACCTACATTATTATAATATATACAGCAAACTGAACCTTTAGTCAACAAACCTTTATTGAGCCCTAGTATGGGAGGATGGTAGTAGATGACAGGAAAAGATGATTTTTGTGCACAAAGACCCATAGGCATTTTTGAATCATAGGTATGTATACATATGGGTAAAAGGCAAACAAATGTTTAAATAATGCACAATGCACACATTTTTTCAATAGCTATTTACTAATCTTCACTCATAATATATACAGTATGCTCATGCCTTAATAGGATACAGCTAAAAATAAAAATGTTTGGAAAATAAACATTTTACAAATTATAAATACTGGGGGAATTTTTCTGAATATTTCAAAATGTAATGCATATATTCTAAAGAATAAAATGGCACAGTAACATTAACAAAATATCAATTTATTTTATAACCATTTTTTTTAATGTTTTGTTTTGTTTTAAATAGGTCCACACCCAACGTGGGACTTGACTCACAACCCTGAGATTAAGAGTCACATGCTCTACCAACTGAGTAAGCCATGTGCCCTGAACTAACTTATTTTAATTGACCAACTTCTCATTATCTAGTCAGCAAAATTTACTGAACACCCAAAGCATGCCAGGCACTGTGTGATGAACACAATGTCCTTGCCTTCATGAGGCTTACAGTCTAATGAAGGAGATTGAAAATAAATATACAAAAATATAAGATAATGTCAGTTAATAGTGAGAGATTTGAAGGCGGAAAAAAAAGAAAATAAAAGTCTAGGTGGGATGATGTAGTAGAGTAACTGGGGAAGGTCTCTAAGGATATTATATTGAACAGAGATCAGAATAAAGTGAGACAGAAAGTTATATGAATATGAAAAGGAAAACAATTTCAGGCAGAAGGAAAAACAAATGCAAAGCCCCTAGTAGCCAAAATAATCGTGGTATGTTGGAGGAACAATAAACAGTAGAAAGAGAACTATAGATAAGGTCACAGAGGAAGGCACTGGCTAGATCATAGTTACAGAGAACTACAGACTGTATTAATGATTTTGAATTTTATTCAGAGAGAGAGCCACTAGAAAATTTTGAGTAAGAGTAAGACAAGATAGGTTTGTTGTTGTTGTTGTTGTTGTTGTTGTTGTTGTTGTTTTTAATGATCCGATTTCTTAAGGTATCATTTAGTCTATTTGGAAAACTGACTTTAGGGAAATCATTTCTGCACTGATATGACAATTATTATTGTCTAGAGAAGGCAAGTTTCATACCACCAACCTCAGAGTGATTTTGAAAACAGATCCTTTATTTCAAACACAGTAAGTTTAGTTTTCAATAATTATTTGCTTTCATTTTACTCAATTTAAGGATTTTAAATTTTTTATTATAAAATATATCCATAAACATAAATACATACAATTTATACATACAGATCAAAGAGTAATTTTTTAAACCCAATACACCTACTATCCACATCAGGAAACGGAATACTACTACCTCACAATTCCTCCATGTGCCCATCCTCAACTGTACTCCCAACCTCCCTACCCCTATTAAAAGCAAATCAACATTCTTACATTTCTGTTGTTCCCTACCTGTTTGTTAACAGCTCTACTACCTATATAGTAAAAATACTTATCAAGTTTAGTTTGAGAAGCTAAATATAGCATAATCTTAGCCAGCCATCAAATAAAAGAGCAATATTGCTAAATAAATAAATAAAGGCTATCAGAAGACAAGCTACAGTTCCTGAAGTTTCTCTTCAGTTTCTATAAGAGGATATATAAGGCTATTTCTGGAAAGTCTGTTGGCAAGGCCATTAGGAAATATACAAGGCGTTAAGAACTAGAGCATCTATAAGGGGTAGTGTGGGCCAGGTAGTAAGTATCTGGCATGAATAACGTACAAGAAGTATACTACTTTGTATCTTCCAATTCTCACCATGGTCTACCTCTATTCTCAGAAGTAAATCAAAGCAGACCACTTTTTTGAGGAGAGAAGCATGAATGTACAAATGATCCAGGCAGGAGGAATACGGGCCTATCACATGTAGGTAATTTGTTCTCAGGTTAAAAAAAAAAAAAAAGAAAAAAAAAGTTGTAATGGCAGATGGCATTTCATTGACAATAGCTTCCCTCTATATCTGTCTCCTAAGCCAAACCATTCCAGTTTAGAAGGACTGTCGTATGTCTACTACATAGCTATCATTGCAGGATCTCCCTGAACCATGGTCCTAGAGATCCCTTCTCATCTCTGTTCCATGTTGCCTCTCCTTTTCCCTATGTCCCATATATTTGTTTAAAGCTCTCCTTTTGGTGTGTATATCCTCTGGCGCCTTCTCAAAAAATAAGTACATGTAAACTAAGTTTTTGAGACTTTAAAACATTTATTTTACCTCCATACTTGATTAATAGAGTATAAAACCATAGGTTGGATAGCATTAATCCCCAGAATTTGAAAGGTATTTCTTCACTTATTTCTGTGCTTCTGTTGCGAAGTCTCAGCCTACTCTGATTATTTATCCTTTATATAAACTATTTTGTTCCCTGTGAAATCATATAAAATATCCTTGCTCTTAGTGCTTTCAAATTTCACAATGATTTTCAGCACAGATCTATTTTCATCCATTGTGCTAAACACCCATTGGGTCCTTCCAATCAAGCAACAAATATCCTTGGCTCTGGGAAATTTTCTTGAATCTATTAATTTATACCTTTGTCTCCTTTTTCACCTATTCTTGCTTTCTAGGATTACTATTTTTTGACACTGCACTGAATACTCCTCTAATTTTCTTACCATATCTCTATTTTCAATCCCTTTGTCTTTTGGTTCTACTGTCTGGGAGAGTTCCTCCACTAACCCTTAAACATGTTTTACATTTCTCCTATATGAGTCTGGGCTAGTCACTTGACTTCTTACTGCTCATATTAAAATGGGTGGTACAAGGGGAAACACAAACCTAAAAAATTTATATTTTAAATGTTCCCTGGTGTTAAAAAAGAAAATTCCCTCTCCTCTCTTGAGCACTTCCTGTAGAAAACATGAAGTTCAAAATACAGTAACCCTTGAACAACACAAGGGATGGGGTGCCAAATCCCCCCGAACCTCACATGCAGTCAAAACTCAAGCAAAACTTGGGGCGCCTGGGTGGCTCAGTCGGGTAAGCATCTAACTTCGGCTCAGGTCATGATTTTGCAGATAATGAGTTTGAGCCCTGTGTCAAGCTCTGTGCTGACGGTTCAGAGCCTGAAGCCTACTTTGGATTCTGTGCCTCCCTCTCTCTCTGCCCCTCCCCTGGCTGTGCTCTCTCTCTCAAAAATAAACACTTAAAAAAAACTTTTTTTAATCAAGTAAAACTTGAATCCACAAAAACTTACTGACAGCCTACTGCTGACTAGAAGACTTACTGATAACATAAACAGTCTATTAGCATACATTCTGTATGTTGTACGTATTATGTGTGTCCCCATAATAAAATAAGCTGGAGAAAAGAAAATTTTAAGAATTGGGGTTCCTGGGTGGTTCACTCGGCTCAGGGTCCAACTTCGGCTCAGGTCATGATCTCACAGTTCCTGCAGCTCAGAGCCTGGAGCCTGCTTTGGATTCTGTGTCTCCCTCTCTGCCACTCCCCCACTCATGCTCTGTGTTTTCGTTTCTCTCCCTCTCTCTCTCTCTCTCTCTCTCTCCCTCTCAAAAATAAACATTAAAAAATTTTTTAATGTTAAGAATGTCTAAGGAAAAGACATTTCAAGTATATATTTATCCAAAAAATCCACATATGAGTATACCTGCTCAGTGCAAACCTATGTTGACCCAGGGTCAACTGTACTTTCTCTGGCATTTTGAGATGTATATAAATCTTGTGAAAAGGTAATAAGTCTTTGTGCTATTTCTGCATCCCGGGGATATCTTTCCTGGGGGTGTTCAAGTCATCTCTTTGAAACATGAACATCAAGAATGATGATGCCCTGCTTCCTGTCTCTATGGGAGTTTAAGCCTAAGTATTTAGTTCCAAAATGTAACCTCCAGCTTGGCCAACATATACAAGATTTTCTCTTTTGGATAAAAACAGCTACATGTATGTAATGGATTGTATCTGCCTGGCCATATAAAATGGTGAAATGCTTTTTTTGTCTTTGAAATTTCTTCAGTGGATAGCCTGAGATGTGCATTACAGTCTGGCTTAATGCTTACTGATTATTTCACTCCTTTCCACACTTGGAAAACAGGGTATTTTGTGCTAACAGGAGCTTTTATTTTTAATTATTTCCCAAACAATATACTAATAAGGTTATTAACATACTGTTATTAAGAGATTAAATGAGTTCTATATGTAAAGTACTTAAAATGGCCCAATACCATTTTGGTGACTGCTGTTTATTTTTATTATAGAAAAGCATTATATTCTAGTTTCATAGTTTATAGTTACTCTTATCTCTCTGAGGATGTTAATAGTTATTTTTCTTCTGTTTTGTTTCTTCTCTTTGTGTTATCTGTTTTCCTTGAGTTGCCTCTATTGGTCTGCTTTGTTTCTATCTCCCATGTTAGATGCTTTTCTTAAAACTCTGATATAACTTGGTTTTCTCCTCAGGATTGGCAAAAGGAATGACAAAGGGTCCAGGGGTTAAAAAGCTCTCACTACAGTGGGTAATCTACTTTTACCTTTACTATATCATGATCTGGGCACAGTTTGATTCAGACAACCCAAAGAAGGGTACACAGACAACCCAAAGAAGCATCTTCCAATGTTCTGCTTGCAGGGTTATGGTCTGGTTGCCTACATTTTAGGAGCCAAACACGAAAAGCACAATGGTGGAAGTGTTGCCTTTGCACCCAATATTCAGTTGCACACAGTCTCTTAATCTCCCCACCCCGTCCATTTTGCTAATATAAACAAAGACCAGTGGCCCTCTGTATTGCCCTCTCTAGATTCTGTAAGAATAGACTGGGATAGTGTTTTAATAGCACGGAGGAAGGGAGAGTAACGACATACCAAATTGCTACTCAAACAATCTTATTCAATGTTTTTTGCTTCTAGCACACCCAACCCCCAATTCTCAGTTTCATATACAGATAGGCTTCCAGTTCCTAAGAATCCTGAGGGTTCTTTAGTGAAAATAAAGTTAGCTCTTAGCTTTCCCCACGCTAAGTTCATGATTTACTTTTCCCAATCTAAGTTAATACACCTATAGATCTGATCGCTAGACTCTAAATTTTACTGCTTTTCACTCTATTCCTATTCTCTCCATCCTGTGGACTTACATATTTTTCAAAACCCTTTCATGGCATTTTTAGTAGGGTTTCAATATGAAGTAAAATTAGATGTTAGTGTTCAACTTTCCAGTTTAATCCAAAAGCTTTGTTTTCTCTAAGTCAGCTTAAATCAACATATACTTAGTTTCTGTTCATCTAGTTAGGAGCTATTTTCTTTTTTTTTTTTTTTTAATTTTTTTTTTCCAACGTTTATTTATTTTGGGGACAGAGAGAGACAGAGCATGAACGGGGGAGGGGCAGAGAGAGAGGGAGACACAGAATCAGAAACAGGCTCCAGGCTCTGAGCCATCAGCCCAGAGCCTGACGCGGGGCTTGAACTCCCGGACTGCGAGATCGTGACCTGGCTGAAATCGGACGCTTAACCGACTGCGCCACCCAGGCGCCCCAGGAGCTATTTTCCAAAATCATTAAGCATATACCTTCCTTTTTTATTTTTTTAAAATAAAGCAATATTATGTTTGATTATGCTTCACACACACACACACACACACACACACACACACAAAACCACAGAAACCATAGAGATTTTAAAGGCTATTCTTTGTAATTTCTTGTTAATAGTAACTGTAAACTACAACATTTTTACCCAACATTGAACAGAATCACTGAAATACCTTCTAAAAGTGCTATAAATTCAATATCCTTCTAAAAGTCTATAAGAATAAAGATTAAGATGAATGCAGACCCCTCAAAAAACTTGCTTGTATTTAAATTCAAAATACTTTCAGGTGCATTCCCTCTAAATCTATTTTGTTGGGTTTTTTTTAATCACGAATGGATGTTCTATTTTGCCAAATGCTTTTACTGCATCTGTTGAAAGGATCACACGGTTCTTACCTTTTCTTTTATTAATGTGGTGTAGCATGTTGACTGATTTAATAATACTTAACCACCCTCACAACCCAGAAATAAAATACCATTTGATAGTGGTGAATGATCTTGTTAATGTACTGCTGAATTCAGTTGGCTAGTATTTTATGAAGAATTTTTGCATCCACATTCACCAGGGATATTGGCCTGTAGTTCTCTTTTTTAGTGCAGTCTTCATCTGGTTTTGGTATCAGAGTAATGCTGGCCTCACAAAATGAATTTAGACTTTTTCCTTCATTTTCTACATTTTAGAATAGTTTGAAAAGAATAGAATAGGTATTAAATCTACTTTAAATATTTGGTAGAATTCACCTGTTGAAGCCATCGGATAAAGGCCATATATGAAAAGCCCACAGCTAATATAATACACTCAACAGGGAAAAACTGAAAGCTTTTCCTTCACAGTCAGGAATAAGACAGGGATGTCCATTCTCACCACTGTTACTTAACACAGTACTGGAAGTCCTACCCACAGCAATCAGACAACAGGAAGAAATAAAAGGCATCCAAATCAGCAAGGAAGAAGCCAAACTTTCACTATTTGCAGATGACATGATACTGTATATAGAAAACCCAAAGGACTCCACAAAATAATTGCTAGAACAGATACACGAATTCAGTAAAGTCATAGGATACAAAATCAACATACAGAAATCTGTGGCATTCCTATACACCAAAAATGAAGCAGCAGAAAGAGAAATTAAGGAATCAAACCCATTTGCAATTGCACCAAAAACAGTAAGATACCTAGGAATAAATTTAAACACAGGGGTAAAAGATCTGTACTCTGAAAACCATGAAACACTGATGAAAGAAACTGAAAATAACACAAAAAAAAATGGAAAGACATTCCATGTTCATGATGTGGAAGAATAAATATTGTTAAAGTGTCTATACTACCCAAAGTAATCAATATATCTAATGCAATCCCTATGCAAAATACTAACAGGTGGGGTGCCTGGGTGGCTCAGTCAGTTAAGCATCCAACTTCAGCTCAGGTCATGATCTAGCAGTTTGTGGGTTTGAGCCCCGCATCGGGCTCTGTGCTGACAGCTCAGAGCCTGGAGCCTACTTCAGATTCTGTGTCTCCCTCTCTTTGTAACTCCCTCACTCATGTTCTGTCTCTCTCAAAAATAAATAAACATTAAAAATAATTTAAATACCAACAGCAAAATACCAAGAGCTAGAACAAACAATCCTAAAACTTATATGGAACCACAAAAGACCCCAAATAGCCAAAGCATCTTAAAAAAGAAAAGCAAAACTGGAGACATAAAATTCCAGGCATCAAATTACATTACAAAGCACAAGTTGGACACAAATTGGAATGTAGACACAAACTGGAATGGAACAGGATGTAAAACCCAAAAAAACCCCACAACTATATGGTCAATTAATCTTCAACAAAACAAGAAAGAATATCCAATGGGAAAAAGACAGTTTCTTCAACAAATGGCGTTGGAAAAACTAGAGAGCAACATGCAAAAGAATAAAACTGGACCACTTTCTTACACCAAACACAAAAATAAATTCAAAATGGATAAGAGACTGGGAAGCCTGGATGGCTCAATCAGTTGAGCATCTGACTCTTGATTTCAGCTCAGGTCATGATCTCAGGATCACAAGATCAAGCCCCAAGTCAGGCTCCATGCTGAGCATGGAACATACTTAAGATTCTCTCTCTCTCCCTTTCTCCCACTCCCCCACTTGTGCTTTCTCTCCAAAATAAAAAATAATTTTAAAAAATGGATTAAAGACCTAAATATGAGACCTAAAACCATAAAAATCCTTGAGGAGAACACAGGCAGTAAATTCTTTGACAACGGCCTTAGCAACTTCTTTCTAGATATGCCTCCTGAGGCAAGGGAAATAAAGGCAAATAAAAAGCTTCATCAAAATAAAAAGCTTCTGCACAATGAAGGAAACAATCAACAAAATTAAAAGGCAGCCTATAGAATGGGAGAAGATACTCACATATGACATTACCTGATAAAAAGTTAGTATCCAAAATCTATAAAGAACATAACAAACTCAACAACCAAAAAAATGTATAATCCAATTTAAAACATGGGCAGAAGACAAGAATAGATATTTTTCCAGTGAAGATAGCCAGGTGACCCAAAGACACATGAAAACATGCTCAACATCTCATCATCAGGGAAATAACATATCAAAACTACAATGAGATATCACTTCACACCCATCAGAATGGCTAAAATTAACAGCACAAGAAACAACAGTTGTGGTGAGTATAAGGAGAAAGGGGAACCCTATTACACTTTTGGTGGGAATGCAAACTGGTATAGCCACCCTGGAAAACAGTATGGAGGCTCCTCAAATAGTTAAGAATAGAACTGCCCTATGATCCAGCAACTGCACTACTAGGTATTTACCCAAAGGATACAAAAATACTAATTCAAAGGGGGATACATGCACTCCAATGTTTACTGCAGCATTATTTATAACAACTAAATTATGGAAAGAGTCCAAATGTCCATTGACTGATGAATGGATAAAGAAGATGTGGTATTTATATATAACAGAATACTACTCAGCCATTAAAAAGAATGAAATCTTGTCATTTGCAATGACATGGATGCACCAGAGTATTATGCTATGCAAAACGAATCGGTCAGAAAAAGACAAATACTGTATGATTTCACTCATATGTGGAATTTAAGAAAAAAAAATGAGCAAAGGGTGGTAAAAAAAGAGACAGACAGATAAACCAAGAATCAAACTTATAACTTTAAAGAACAAACTGTTAGCAGAGGGAAAGGGGGTGGGGAATGGGTTATATAGGTGATAAGGATAAAGCAGTGCACTTGCTGTAATGAGCACCAGGTGTTGTACAGAAGTGCTGAGTCACTGGATTGTACCCCTGGAACTAATATTACATTGTATGTTAACTGGCACTTGTACCCCAATGTTTATAGCAGCACTTTCAACAAGAGCCAAATTACAGAAAGAGCCTAAATGTCCATCAACTGGTGAATGGATAAAGAAATTGTGGTTTATATACACAATGGAGTACTATGTGGCAATGAGAAAGAATGAAATATGGCCCTTTGTAGCAACATGGATGGAACTGGAGAGTGTTATGCTAAGTGAAATAAGTCATACAGAGAAAGACAGATACCATATGTTTTCACTCTTATGTGGATGCTGAGAAACTTAACAGAAGACCATGGGGGAGAGGAAGAAAAAAAAAAAAAAGAGGTTAGAGAAGGAGGGAGCCAAAACATAAAAGACTCTTAAAAACTGAGAACAAAGTGAGAGTTGATGGGGGTGGGAAGGAAAGGAGGGTGGGTGATGGGTATTGAGGAGGACACCTGTTGGGATGAGCACTGGGTGTTGTATGGAAACCAATTTGACAATAAACTTCATATTTAAGTAAATAAATACATAAACAAACAAATAAAAACTTAAAAAACAACAACAAATGGAGGTTTCAGGACCACACACTTATCTATAAATAAATAAATAAATAAATAAATAAATAAATAAATAAATAAATCTATAGCTCCCAAATAAAAGATACTAAGTTCAAAAATATAAAAAATAAAAATAAATTTAAACTGTAGAATTTTGTATATACAAAATGCCAGAAAAAAATTTTAATGTGAGTTATCAGCTTTATAGAAAATAAAAGGGGTATGTTCTGAGGAGAAAAGTAGTAAACATGCAAGAACAATCAAAGATAAATAGACACAAATAGGTTAGGATAGTTTCTAAAGCCCATTCTCAGGGCCAGTAGCTGGAAAAGAGAAAGCCATTGGCACTAAGTTTGGAAACAGACCCAATGACTAATCTCACCAGTCAAATAACTCGCTTAAATGGTCACTGGTGTACTGTTCTAAATGTATGCTATTTCCACTGCTTTGCTGGTCACCAAGGCATAAAAATATCTAACAGCAATCAGGCCATTAAAACAGATGTGCATCCAGCAAACTGCCGTATATAACAAAGTCATGTTCTCTCAATCAAAATTTATTACAATATTATAGGTTAGTGGCATTCACAAGATGGGCTACCAAAAACAGAAGAGTTTTCCATTCTCGTTAAATATAAACAATTCAGGACAAATGAACACCCAAAAAAACTGATCATAATATGTCAAGATGATCACAGATATGTGAATATAAGTTTGAATCAATCAAACATAAAAAACAAGAGAGGCATCAAGTGAAAACAATCATGAATGTTTTACTACCCCAGAGTACCAAGTTATAGAGACTGAAAGCACCATTGCAAACACCCAGAAAAACATGAAAATCAACAAAGTGTGAGGTATCAGAATGTAGATAAACAATCAAACTTTTAGTGATTAAAATTAAAAATAAACACAAATAACAAATAAGCTGCAACACTGGATTTGTTGCACCTCAAACTGCAAAATTATGGCAAGAGTGTGCGATAAGTGCTTAGTTAAGATGGGAAAGGCATGAAATTTGTGGGTAGAAGACATGAATGGTAAACCTGTTCCAACTGACAGTAACATGTTGTGCCAGAAACCACTGAGCCTCAACAAAGACTTTAAGACTTTAAGCAAGAGATGACCTGAAAAGAGTGACATCAAGCCATTTACTGCAAGGGATGGTTACACAAATTCAGTAACAGATTTGTCCTGAAAAATACAAACATTACTAGATAGGATGTATCTCCTGATGAAGTAGTGGCTGCCACATTTGTGGCAGAGTTAAGGAAATTAATTACAAAGAAAGGGTCACGAGGGTGCCTGGCTAGCTCAGTCAGCAGAGCAAGTGACTCTTGATGTTGGGGTCAAAAGTTCAAGCCCCACACTGGGTGTAAAGATTAAAAAATAAAATAAAGTGACTGAACATTTATAAATGAATAAACAAATAAATAAATTGGGGTGCCTGGGTAACTCAGCTGGTTGAGTGTTGAGCATCCAACTTTGGATCAAGTCATGATCTCACAGCTTGTGTGGGTTTGAACCTTGCATCGGGCTTTGTGCCGAAGCCCGGAGCCTGGAGCCTGCTTTGGGCTCTGTGTCTCCCTTTCTCTCTCTGCCCCTCCCTGTTCACGCTCTGTCTCTGTCTCTCTCAAGAATAAATAAACTTTAGGCAAAAACCTCTTTGATCTTGGCTGCAGCAACTTCTTACTCAACACGTCTCCAGAGGCAAGGGAAACAAAAGCAAAAATGAACTACTGGGACCTCATCAAAATAAAAAGCTTCTACACAGCGAAGGAAACCCATCAGCAAAACTAAAAGGCAACCAACAGAATGAGAGAAGATGTTTGCAAATGACATATCAGATAAAGGGTTAGTATCCAAAATCTATAAAGAACTTATCAAACTCAACACCCAAAAAACAAAGAATCCAGTGAAGAAAAGAGCAAAAGACATGTATAGACACTTCAGCAAAGAAGACATCCAGATGGCCTACCAACACATGAAAACATACTCAACATCACTCACCATCAGGGAAATACAAATCAAAACCACAATGAGATACCACCTTACACCTGTCAGAATGGCTAACATTAACAACTCAGGGAATAACAGATGTTGGTGAGGATGCAGAGAAATAGGATCTCTTTTGCCTTGTTGGTGGGAATGCAAACTGCTGCAGCCACTCTGGAAACAGTATGCAGGTTCCTCAAAAAACAAAAACAGAACTAACCTACGACCCAGCAATTGCACTACTAGGCATTTATCCACAGGATACAGGTGTACTGTTTCGAAGGGACACATGCACCCCCATGTTTAAAGCAGCACTATCAACAATAGCCAAAGTATGGAAAGAGCCCAAATGTCCATCAGATGGATGAATGGATAAAGAAGATGTGGTATATATATACAACGGAGTATTACTCAGCAATCAAAAAGAATGAAATCTTGCCATTGGCAAATACTTGGATGGAACTGGAGGGTATTATGCTAGGTGAAATTAGTCAGTCAGAGAAAGACAAAAATCATATGACTTCACTCATATGAGGACTTTAAGAGACAAAACAGATGAACATAAGGGAAGGGAAACAAAATAATATAAAAACAAGGAGGGGGATAAAACAGAAGAGACTCATAAATATGGAGAACAAACTGAGGATTACTGGAGGGGCTGTAGGAGGGAAGATGGGCTAAATGGGTAAGGGGCACTAAGGACTCTACTCCCGAAATCATTGTTGCACTATATGCTAACTAATTTGGATGTAAATTTTAAAAAATAAAAAATAAAATTAAAAAAATAATATAAATAAATAAATAAATAAATAAATAAACTTTTAAAAATCAAAACTAAATAACAATTTTTTTTTTTTTTTTACTTTTTCAGGGGCGCCTGGGTGGCTTACTTGGTTAGGCTTCCAATTTGGCTCAGGTCATGATCTCATCGCTTGTGAGTTCGAGCCCTGCATCTGACTGTGCTGACAGCTCAGAGCCTGGAGCCTGCTTCGGATTCTGTGTCTCCCTCTCTCTCTGCCCCTCCCCCACTCGCACTCTGTCTTTCTCTGTGAAAAATAAACATTAAAAAAAGCAATCAAGCAAGCAAGCAAGCATGGGTGACAACCATCTTGTTAGTGAAATGGTTCCATCAATGCTTCATCCCAGAAGTGAAAAAATAATTGGAAGACGAAGGGTTAGAATTTGAAGTCCTGTTGGGGCGCCTGGGTGGCGCAGTCGGTTAAGCGTCCGACTTCAGCCAGGTCACAATCTCGCGGTCCGTGAGTTTGAGCCCCGCGTCAGGCTCTGGGCTGATGGCTCAGAGCCTGGAGCCTGTTTCCGATTCTGTTTCTCCCTCTCTCTCTGCCCCTCCCCCGTTCGTGCTCTGTCTCTCTCTGTCCTAAAAATAAATAAACGTTGAAAAAAAAAAAATTTAAAGTCCTGTTATATACAATGTACCTGGCC
The DNA here is from genome assembly GCF_018350155.1 of Leopardus geoffroyi. Taxonomy (NCBI): domain Eukaryota; kingdom Metazoa; phylum Chordata; class Mammalia; order Carnivora; family Felidae; genus Leopardus; species Leopardus geoffroyi. The sequence continues at coordinate 76,412,202 of NC_059327.1, read as the reverse complement.
ATCCTGAAACCTGAATTTTGGTATGAAAATGAAAATGGCAAGGTTGTATTTTTACCTCCAAATATGACCTTATTGCTTCAGCCCTGTGACCAGGACATCATTTGATTTGTCAAGGCCACCTCCACCCATCTAGTATTTGATTACACTCAATCAGCAACTGATGAAGACCCTAATCTAGACATAATGCAATGGTGGAAATCATTCCTTACTGCTGATGCAATAACATTCATCAAACTTCAATGGATGAATTAAAACCAGAAACTGTAAATGTCAGCTGGAAGAACTTATGAAGTCAGCAATGATTTTAAAGCCTTCTCAGGATCGATGGAGAAGTTAGGAAAACCATTCACTCAGCAAGACAAATTAGTGGAGAGGATTTGCTGAAATGCTTGATGAAGTAGTGGAAGAACGTACTGAAAGCCACTGAGAAATGTTAACAAATGAGGAATTGGAAAAACTTGTTGAGTCATCTATGGAGGAAGAAATGGCAGCAGAACTGGCAATGTGGACATTATAGAAATTTGCTTAAGTATTTCAAGTTGCACAGACACTGAAGGACAAAATTATGGAATATGACCCTCAGAAGGAACAGAGCATTAAAGTCACCCATATGATCACTGAAGGATTACAACTTCTGCAGCAACATTGATGAATTAAAAATAAAGTCAACAAATTCCCATTACAATGTTCTTTCAAAAGGTTTTTCGCAAAAACAACCTTCAACTACCGAGGATCCCTTACCACTGACATCATGTGTTCCTGACATCCCACCATCAACATCGCTCAATGATCCAGGATCACCTGAAGCAGATGATCCTCCTTCTGACATACTGTCAGAAGGTCAACAGTAGCCCTAATGCTACATCACAAAACCTACATCATACACCTCACCTCCTCTCATCACACAGGCATTTTATCATCTCACATCACAAGAAGAACAAGTACAATACAGTAAAATATTTTGAGATAGACCACATTCACATAACTTTTATTACAGTATATTATACTTGTTCTACTTTATAAGTAGTTACTGTTGTTAATGTCTTAATTTATAAATAAAAGTTTATCACAGATATGTATGTATAGGAAAAAACACAGCATACTCAGGCTTCGGTACTATGCACAGTTTCAGGCATTAAGTAGGGGTCTTGGAACATATTCCCCCCGGATAAGGGGGAACTGGTGTAGTTAGTTACATAGAAGTGAACTTCTCTACTGGTTATCATCAATTTAAGGAATTCCTCCTACATTTCCATTGCCTTCTTCAGAGCCAACAGAATATACTTATTTTTGCTATCACAAATTATCTTGTACAGATATGTTTTCATGATGCTGTTGCTAGTATTCACTGAAGTTACAACTTTTCATGACTATCAGCATACTTTCTTTCAACCATTTGATTAGACTTTTCATTCTAAAGGTGAAGTATATTTCTTTGTCATATTCTATCTACATTCATAACCAGCAGACAAACTTTCAACTGCCCATTTAAAAAGACAGGTTAAAGGGTATCATTTAATGTTAAAATTCCAAGAACAAAATATGGCTTATGTAATACACATTTTAATTCAAAGCAATGTACATTTTCATAAAGTGCAACCTAAATGTGCCACAGGGAGTATCTTTTCTTCTGTATTATACTGATTTGCAGTCAAATCTGTTGTAAATAGTGTTTTGTATTTCCTAAGCAAACCAACTTGTTAACTCTTTCTTCTGTAAATATAAATATTAGAAAAGCTTTCAAAATTCTGAACTTGATTTTGAAATTTCTCTTTAATTTACTCCAATACTCTAAAAGCTAAATGGCAATTGAGCAATTATCAGTGTTGTTATCTTTTTTGATACCGTTTTTCCTAAAGGTATTTGTGACTGATAATTCCTAATTAATTACCGGATATTGTTCTAAATTACCCAGCTAAAGCACTAGTCATTAATCTTCACAATCATTTGACAGCTAATCTATAGCTGTTTGTAATGTTTGGAAAGCACTTCTCTAAACTACTAAAGATTCTCATGAGCTAATAACTACAACATTTATTTTGCCATTACTTTCAACTTAATTGTCACTCAAATTTACTAATTAGGAGATAAAACATTGATACAACAATATATCTAGAGATTAACATTATTAATCCATATGTTTAAAAGACTTTAACCGATAAAAATTCAGCCTTTTGAATGTTAGGCTAAGTTTAGCAACCAACCTTCTTTACTAAGCAAATGCATCTTTTTCATGTGTTATTTTCCTATGGAAATATCAGCTGAATATTACATGTTAACTTCTAATTCTTAAGTTACCAACATTTCATAGTTGATAAATAAGATATCTATAAACACAGCTGAATCTCCCTATATGGGATATCGATCAGCATGTCTCAAAATGATCACAACCACACAACAGGAGACCTTTTACATAGGCTCGGTCCCACAGCTTGCAACAATGTTGCAAAGATAACAGATACAATAAAGTCAAGTTATTAATATTCATAAGGTTATCAATCTTATTTTAAGGTTATAAATTTTTACTGCTCTATTTTATGCAAAGCATCTTGGTTACAAATCTAAATACTCTGGTTCAAATCTAAGTTCCTAAATGCTTCCTTATTACAACCTTACTGGAAGGGTATCAAGCATAAGGCTAGGCTACTACTTAAGAGAATTAGTTATAAAAAATTTTTTTTAAGTTTAATAACAAAGGGAAACAATCCTGTGAGGAAAACAAGTCCTATAACATAATTTGCACTATATATTCATCACATAAAAAACTTAAAAGTATTGTTTGAATAGGTAGCATATTTTGGTAAGGTTCAGAACGCACTACCACAAAATATGGCATGTTTTCATACTGAATATTTTAAGATGAAGGAATTTGAGAAAAAGCAGGTGCAGGAAGAACTCTCTGACCTCTCCATTCTCATCTGAAGTAGATTATAGAAACACCAGGTTCTAGAAGAACTCTCTGATCCCCTCCTGCTCTCCGAAGCCTCTCATGTGAGAGGTGCCCTCCCTATAACCCAGAGGAAAGGAGCTTCCTTATCTCAGAAGATACATGGATGCCAAAAAAAAAAAATCCAAATGAATAGGCCTCGCTAATTTTCCCCGTTTACTACCCTTAGCTCATACTCTCTGTCCTATCGTGTTTTCCCATGACTTTCCACTCTTCATCAAACCTAGTATAAAAACACTCAGGCTTGGGGTACCTGGGTGGCTCAGTCGGTTAAGCACCCTACTTGGGCTCTGCTCATAATCTCATGGTTAGTGAGTTCAAGCCCCGCATCAGGCTCTCTGCTGTCAGCGCAGAGCCTACTTTGGATCCTCTGTCCTCTCTCTCTCTCTCTATCCCTCCCCTGCTCGCTCATGCTCTCTCAAAAGTAAGTAAACGTTTAAGAAAAAAAAAAAACAAAACTCAGGCTTAACCCTTTCTTTGGGTTTTCACTTTCTAATAAAGGCTCCCATGTACTGTAAAACATATTAAGTAAATGTATATGCTTTTCTTCTGTTAATCTCTTTTTATCAGTTTAATTTTCAGGCCCAGCCTGGGACTCTAAAAGGGTCAAGAAAAAGATTTTCCTCCCCTAAAATTCACATGATTCAAATATAAAACAGTATGTAGTTTAAGTTTCTCTCCTACCACTGTCCTCACTGGCACAATTCCCAACAATCAGGCGACCAGTTATTTCTTATGTACCTTCCCAGGGTAGTCTCATGCATATACAGACATAAATTCTCACTTTCCCACTTGTTTTATTAACATCCAAAGTACAAACTGCTCCACAATTTCTTTTGTCATGTAATATACCTTGGTGAACTATTTTAGGATAGTTTTAATTTTTTTATATAGCTAAAGTAATTTTTGAAGTTAGTTTTCTACGGCTTGTTTGATGTCTTCTGTCCATTTTTCTATTGGGCTTTCTTTTGCTATCTTCTTCTAGGAAGACTATAACCTTTTTTTTTAATGTTTAGTTATTACTGAGAGACAGACACAGAGCGTGAGCAGGGGAAGGGTAAGACAGGGGGAGACATAGAATCTGAAGTAGGCTCCAGGCTCTGAACTGTCAGCACAGAGCCCCACACAGGGCTTGAACTCACAAACTGTGAGACCATGACCTGAGCCGAAGTCAGTCCCCTAAGTAACTGAGCCACCCAGGCGCCCCTAGGAAGATTTTATATGTTAGCAATGTTACCTTTGCACCGGTTCTAAATTGTTTTTCCAATATGTCATATGCCTTTTGACTTTGCTTTTAGTACTGTTTTTTGATCACAAAGTTGTTGTTTAATGTAGTAAAAAACTATTAGTCTTTCCTCTTTAATGGTTCTAGATTCTAAATTACAGTCAGAAAATTCTTAGACAATCTAAGGTTAGAGAATATTGCTCTGGATTTTCTTCTAGTACCTATTTATGGTTTCTCTCCCTACCAGTTAATTAATCCATATTTTAAATTACCTGGGGATCCAACTTTTTTTCCCCTTAGATGAAACTTCTATTATACAAATACCATTTATTAAAGAGTCCATTTTTCCCTGCTGACTGGAGACGCATCATTTATAATATGCTAAAGTCTTTATGAAATTTCATGTATTTTTGGACTTTGTATTTCCCAGGTCAGCCTATCTCTTCATGTGTCAATAATACATTTTGAAAATTTATGACATTTGGTATGTTGTAGTATTTAGTAGAGTCAGTCCCCTTGTCATTGCTTGTTACAGAGTTTACCTGGTTATTTCTATGTATTTTACTGTACTGTTCCTTAATGATTACCTTTAATAATTAAGTAGCTTTCTCCCCACAAAAAGAAAAATGATTGGTTAGTATTATCTCAATACTTCACTAAATTTACAAAATAATCTAAAGAAACATCATGTTACTATAACTTTATGATATTGAGTCTTCCTATTCTAGGAAATATGTTTTTCCATTTGTTCATGCCTTTTGTGTACCCTTTGGGAATATTTTAAAGACTTTTTCAGGGGCACCTGGGTGGCTCAGTCAGTTAAACATCCGACTCTTGATTTAATGACTCAGGTCATGATCTCACAGTTAGTGGACTAGAGCCCCACATCAGGCTCTGTGCTAACAGTAGCAAGAAGCATGCTTAGGATTCTCTGTCTCTCTCTCTCTCAAACATTTTTAAAAAGATGTTACATTTTTAAAAAGACGTTTTCAAGTAATTTGAAGTGTAGTTTAGAGTTTTATACACTATATTACCAGCAATATACAGAAATTACATAATTTGCCTAGAAATACCTAGAAGCACCTGGAAATAGCAGAATAATGCTGACACTTAAGTTTGGACTTCAGCAATAAATACTCATTTGCAAGATAGAAAAGGATTAAAAACAAAGAGAGATGATGTGCAGAAAAATTTTTAATAATGTAGAGGCACCTGGGTGGCTCAGTCAGTTAAGCATCTCTTGATTTCAGCTCAGGTCATGATCTCACAGTTTCATGACTTCGAGCCCCAGAACAGGCTCTGTGCACTAATTGCACAGAGCCTGCTTTGGATTCTCTCTCTCCTTCTCTCTCTGCCCCTCACCTGCTCGTGCTCTGTCTCTCTCAAAAATACCTAAACATAAAAAAATTTTTAACGTGCATAAGAATGGATGGTCAAAGAACATGGTTCATTTAAGACACTTGAGTTATTCAGTAAAGCAATAAGATTAAAGTATTTCTAGAAGTGATGAATAATAAAAACAGTAAGTATGCATGTAAATGCTAAACAGGCTTTAGACTATTTAAGGCTTTGTGAACCCAGAGAAGGAGATGAAATTTTATCCTACAGGTAAGGACAGGCTTTATTTACCCACCACTTGAAAAGGCAACTACATAATTTACCACAGAGAAATTAAAAAATTATTTTCAAATGGATTTGACTTATAAACCATACTATTCTACTCATATGTAGCTTAAAATAAACCCTCTACAAAAAAAAATGAAAAGAGTAAATAACAAAAAATGGAACATATGTATATATAATCTGTCAAGGAAAGACAAAAAGCAAAGTTTAAAGTAGAACAACTGTATTACATTAAAAAAGACTCTCTCCTGGACCAAAGTCAGTCAGGCTCCTCTGATCCTGCTACTCAATTAAGCCCTGTCTTTGCCATACCTGCATCTCTGAGTTTCAGCAAGGATCTTGTTAAGTCAGTTTAGAGAGAATCCCCACCCTCCATATCTTTTTTGTCTTTTTGTTTCCAGTTTTTACTTAAATTCTGGTTAGTGAATATATAGGGAAATATTGGTTTCAGGAGTAAAATTTAGTGATTCATCATTTATATTTATATATAACACCCAGTGCTTATCGCAGTAAGTGCCCTCCTTAAGGCCATCACCCATTTTGCCCATCCCCCACACACCTCGCTCCATCAACCCTCAGTTTGTTCCCTGTCTTTTTTTTTTTTTTTTTTTTTTTTTAAGAATACCAAGCAGCCTTGGTCTTTTTTTTTTCAACGTTTATTCATTTTTGGGACAGAGAGAGACAGAGCATGAACGGGGGAGGGGCAGAGAGAGAGGGAGACACAGAATCTCGGAAACAGGCTCCAGGCTCTGAGCCATCAGCCCAGAGCCTGATGTGGGGCTCGAACTCGCGGACCGCGAGATTGTGACCTGGCTGAAGTTGGACGCTTAACCGACTACGCCACCCAGGCGCCCCTGTTCCCTGTCTTTTAAGTGTCTCTTGTGGTTTGCTTCTTTCTTTTTTTTTTCCCCTTTCCCTATGTTCTTGTTTTGTTTCTTATATTCCACGAGTGAAATCATATGGTATTTGTCTTTCTCTGACTTATTTAGTTTAGCATAATACACTCTAGTTCCATCCACATCATTGCAAATGGCAAGATTTCATTCTTTTTGATGGCTGAGTAATATTCCATTGTGTATATATATATATATATATACCACCTCTTCTTTATCCATTCATCAGTTGATGGACATTTGCACTCTTTCCATAATTTGGCTATTGTTGATAATTCTGCTATAAATATTGGGGTGCATATCCCTTCCAATAAGCATTTTTGTATCCTTTTGGTAAATACCTAGTAGTGCAATTGCTAGATCATAGGGTAGCTCTATTTTTAACTTTTTGAGGTACTTCCATTTGGTTTTCCAGAGTGGCTGCACTAGTTTGCATTCCCAGTATGAGAGTTCCACCTTTTCTACATCCTCACCAACATCTGTTGTTTCTTGTGTTGATAATTTTAGCCATTCTGACAGGTGTGAGGTGGTATCTCATTGTACTTTCAATATGTATTTCCCTGATGATGAGTGATGGTGAGCATCTTTTCATGTGTCTGTTGGCCACCTGGCTGTCTTCTTTGGAAAAATATATATTCATGTCTTCTGCCCATTTCTTAACCGAATTATTAGTTTCTTGGATGCTGAGTTTGCAATGTTCTGTGTAGATTTTATAGTCCTTTATCAGATATGTCATTTGCACATATCTTCTCCCATTCCATAGGCTTTTTGTTTTTTGTTTCCTTTGCTGTATCTTGAAGTCCCAATAGTTCATTTTTGCTTTTGTTTCCCTTGCCTCCAGAGATGTGTCTAGTAAGAAGTTATTAAGGCTGATGTGAAAGAACTTACTGCCTGAGACGTGTCTAGTAAGAAGTTGCTAAGGCTGATGTCAAAGAACTTACTGCCAGTGTTCTCCTCTAGGGTTTCTATGGTTTCATGTCTCCATTTACATCTTTCATCCATTTGGAATTTATTTTTGTGTATGGCATAAGAAAGTGGTCCAGTTTCATTTTTCTGCATGTTGCTGTCCAATTTTCCTAACACCATTTGTTGAAGAGATTGTCTTTTCCTGCTTTGTCAAAGATTACCTGACCATATGGTTGTGGGTCCATTTCTGGCTTTTCTATTCTGTTCCATTGACCCTGTTTTGGTGCCAATACCATACTGTCTTGATGACTACACCTCTGTGATATAGCTGGAAATCCATAATTGTGATGCCTCCAGTTTTGCTTTTCTTTTTAAAAGCTACAAGTGGCAATTCAGGGTCCCACCTTCAATAACTGATCAACCTGATTTCTGTTTCCATTTCTCAACCCCACCATCCCCAGTGACATCTTATCAACCTGGCCTGCTTTTAGGAAAAAAACCTGTTAAGTCTGTTTAACCAGAATCTCCTCTATCCAAGATGTGTCCTCTTATGAATTTTCCACCCACTGAATCTCTTCCCCACTCCTACCCTCTTCCTTGCCTATAAATCCCCACTTTTCCTTGTTGTATTCAGAACTGAGCCCAGTTATACACTCAGGTCTCTTTTCCCCTGTTGCAATAGTTCCTGAATAAAATCCTATTTCAGTGCTTTAAGGGCTGTCATGGGTTCTCTTCAAGAGTATCATATAGGAGTGCCTGGGTGGCTCAGTCGGTTGAGTGTCTGACTTTGGCTCAGGTCATGATCTTGCGGTGGCCCGTGAGTTCAAGCCCCACGTCGGGCTCTGTGCTGACAGCTCAGAGCCTGGAGCTTGCTTCAGATTGTGTGTCTCCCTCTCTCTCTGTCCCTCCCCACTCATGCTCTGTCTCTCTCTCTCTCTCTGTCAAAAATAAATAAACATTAAAAAAAATGTTTTAAGAAAAAATTTTTAAAAAAGAGTATCGTATATATAATCCTACACATATGTTATACGATATAATGCTATTTGTTCTCAAAGGCTTTAAATTAATTTTCCATATATTTTTTAAAATTTATCTCCACCAATTTTTCTGAATAGAGTTTTGGAGAAATCCAGTATATGGAAAGTAAATTAATACACTCAATCATTTCCTTCTAAAATTTTAAGTAGTCTAATATACAGAAGTTACATCAAAGTTAAATCAATTTTTGGTCTGAAGTTTAACTTTTTTTAGTAAGCAACCCTAATAAATATAAAAAACAAACTTTATTCTTTCATAAAATGATTTTTGACCAACACTTTCTTATTAACACCAAGTGAGGATGCAATTTAAACAGATGCATGGGGCACCTGGGTGGCTCAGTCAGTTAAGCCTCTGACTCTTGATTTTGGCTCAGGTCATGATCTCGTGGTTCATGAGTTCGAGCCCTGCATCAGGCTCTGGATTGATAGCGCGGTGCCTGCTTGAGATTCTCTCTCTTTCTCTCTCTCTCTCTCTGTCCCTCCCCCACTCTCATTCACTCTCTCTCAAAATAAATAAACCAAGCTAACATAAAATAGGAGCACCTGGGTGGCTCAGTTGGTTGAGCAACCAACTTCTGCTAAGGTTATAGTCATGCATTTCATGAGTTCGAGCCCTGTGTCATGCTCTGTGCTGACGCTCAGAGCCTGGAGCCTGCTTCAGATTCTGTGTCTCCCTCTCTCTCTGCCCCTCCCCTGCTTGCACTCTGTCTCTCTCCCTCTCAAAAACAAACATTAAAAACATTTTTTAAATAATAAATAAAACAAAACAGAAGCCTTCTAACCACTTAGTACTTTCTTAATCTCTATAAATATCATAGTAACACATGGAAACATTGTAGAATTTTAAAAAATTTATTTAAGAGAATAAATATATTCTACCCTCAAACCTCCTTAAATTATGAAAATCTATCTAAAATAATAGTTGCTCCCTAGTTCTGCAACATGCTTAAAAATACATATTTAGTAATAAATATCAAGTTAAGTCCATTTTGGTATGGATATGGTCCAGATATACTATTAAATACCTGTGGCAATAGCTGAGATATAGAGAATGCCTACTGTACAATGTTTTAAGCATTTGTCACATACCGACACACATAATCTTCAGAACAACCCTAAAAGACAAGTAGTATTATCCTCATTTATCTAGATAAAGATAGGAAGCACAGTGACATAAAATATCATACAGTTAATAATTTATTAATCTTTGTTTATAAAAAGTCATCTTGACCCATTTTAAGAACTGTTTAGACAGGTGCTCTCATAAAAACTAGAGTATAAATGGGTACAAATTTTTAGATGGTAATTTAGCAATATCCTTTAGAACCTCTTAATACATGTAAAGACTCCTGGAATTAAAGGAATTTACCCTACAAAATAGGAGACATTTACATAAAAGCAGGCCCAGCACTGTTCAAAGATAAGGAAAAGTTAAACTATGGTGTTAATGCAGTACATTGTAACACAAATCAATAGATTTTTAAAATATCACATCCACCAATTTTTCCAAATAAAATTTTGGAGAATGCCAAAAAAATGAAAACTACCTTATTTACTCAGTCTTCCTTCCTATAACTACAAGTAACCTGATAACATTCAGATGTTATAAAGCTCAGCTTTTGCACTTAACTTTGCGGCTCTAAAATATGATGTACTGTATATACCTAATAATATGCAGCCACTGAAATTCATGTAAGTGTGAATAACTTTTACTCACTGATTATTATAAGTCACAGACCCATCCTACTTCATGGCAATATAGGCCTAGACAAAATATAGTACCTAAAGTTTTGAGTTTGGGGTGCCTGGCTGGCTCAGTCGGTAGAGCAACCTATTCTTGATCCCAAGGTCTTGAGTTCAAGGCCCATGCTGGCCATGGGCCTACATAAAAAGTAAAATCCATAAAAATAAGAGAAAGTTTGAGTTTTACTTGTTAAAGAAAAAGGATATTTTTTAACAGTTCTCGTAATTCAGGATATTTTAAATGCCTTAATTTAAATTTTAATTGAAGAGTAGAAGCAATCTAGCATACCAAGTGAAAACAGAATCAATTAATTCCTCAAGATAGTGTTAAATTTAAAGCATTTTAAAAAAGGAAAAGTGGGATGCCTGGTTGGCTCAATCAACAGAGCATGTGGCTCTTGATCTCAGAGTCATGAGTTCAGGGTCCACATTGGGCACAGAGCCACTTAATTAAAGAAAGCAAAACAAAGCAAAGCAAAGCAAAGCAAAGGAAAAGGAAAGAAAAGAAAAGGAAAAGGAAAAGGAAAAGGATCAACAATAACAACCTGGAAAATAACTAAGAAAATAATGGAATTACAAAGGTTACTCTTAACAGGTACATATTTGAAACCCTGAGACCAAAGTAACCAACACAGGGCAGTTACACTAGAAAACCCTATTACTGCTTATAAAATCTAGTTCAGCTGTTGGAGGAGAGAGATACAGTGACAAACAGCTTCCCTACTACAAAGGTGGCAGGAAATCTATCAAACTGGACAATAAAATTGCAATTGAGTTTCTTTGGCTTTTTATAGCAGCTGAATGTATCCTGATGTAACTCTGCAAAAGCTATACAATTCTGCAACATTAGTTTTTTACACACCAGTACTTTATCAAGATCCACGTTATAAATTTATGATATTGAGATTTTAAATGGCTGCACAAAGAAAAAATAAGCATCACTTCAGTATCACATGTATAAAAATGTAAAGCTTCAGAGTGAATATTTTTAGAGAAAAAAATTTGGTCTCAATACTTCTGGAAGAATTTCTAACAACACGCTACAAACTGTTCATCTACTTACTGAATCACTTCAGCTCCATCCTAAACTTTAGTAAATATTCATTTGAAGCACCTTAGAATGTCAGCTGTCCATTTCAAAGACAGATGTCAAGATATTAAAAATCCAAAGTAATTAACATAGCAATATTCAAATAAATTACTTTGTAAAACCTTATGAGAAAAGATTTTCATTAATGAAAAATTTTCACATAGAGAAATAAAACTAAACGACATTTATTAAGCTTTAAAGGTGAAAACCACAAGAACTAATGTATACTACAATTTTATATTTTTCTTTTCCCCCTCACAGCATTAAGTAAAGGTTTAGCATTTATTTTTAAAAGTATACTTAAGCAGCAAACAGTAATAAGTCTAGTTTTACTCAGATAAAAATACTCTACAATTGACTTAATCAGCATTTATTCCATTTTGTAATTTTAATACTAAAACTTGACTCAAAGACTGGTTCTTGGCCCAAAACAGGCAAGACAGGCCTCTCCATAAAGTAACTATTTTCTTTGTAAAGGTTTTTTTTTTTTTTTCAACGTTTATTTATTTTTGGGACAGAGGGACACAGAGCATGAACAGGGGACGGGCAGAGAGAGAGGGAGACACAGAATCGGAAACAGGCTCCAGGCTCTGAGCCATCAGCCCAGAGCCCGACGCGGGGCTCGAACTCACGGACCGCGAGATCGTGACCTGGCTGAAGTCGGATGCTTAACCGACTGCGCCACCCAGGCGCCCCTCTTTGTAAAGGTTTTAATATCTGTTTAAAGCTGTAAGTCACTGGAGTAAAGAAAAACATAAATTAAAACTGTATATGTAAACTATGTATAACATATAAACTATAAATACATATAAATAATAGTTTTATGTAATAGTTTTATAAGCTATATATATATAAACTATATATAATATACACATAAACTATAAATACATATACTTAAAATACACCAATCATAATTTTGGGTTTTTTTGTATAAGTGGAGTTTATACTTCTTCTTTCAACATTCTCTGCACCATAACATATGCTCCCAGAATGACATAAAACGTTTTCATTAATTTTTAAAATGTATTAAGGATGGGGCGCCTGGGTGGCGCAGTCGGTTAAGCGTCCGACTTCAGCCAGGTCACGATCTCGTGGTCCGTGAGTTCGAGCCCCGCGTCAGGCTCTGGGCTGATGGCTCAGAGCCTGGAGCCTGTTTCCGATTCTGTGTCTCCCTCTCTCTCTGCCCCTCCCCCATTCATGCTCTGTCTCTCTCTGTCCCAAAAATAAATAAACGTTGAAAAAATAAATAAATAAATAAATAAAATAAAATGTATTAAGGGGTCTTAACTGGGGTCCATATTCAATTTATGTATAATTCCTCTATATCTGTGATACTTTCTAAAGAATATATTATATTAACAGCTTAGTGTAAAGGCAGGAAGGGAAGAATTTTATAAAGGTTAGTAAAAATAATTCTCTGTACACTCAGAGGGGCACTTGAAATACAGAATGCATAAGAAGGGCTAACTTTAAAACACAGATTTCTGGGAACATCCCATGAGATTCAGACTAAGATTCTGGGGTGAAGTGCAGGAGACTATAATAAAATATACATCTCAAGTTACTCTGATGAGAGATTCCCAAATCAGACTGTGTGTGGTTATGGTACACACACTTTCAAGACAGCTGCTGCAGCTATTTCGTCAGTCACTGATAACAGAAGACTGAGATGCTAAGGCACATACAGGGTGCCCCGGTACCATGTGACAGCTAAACTAGACAGCCCAAACAATGATGGTGCGGATCTTCCTTCTTCCTGCAACAAATATTTAATGTGCAACTGCCACATGACTCTATGCACAATTCTACAGGAGATATAAAGATGTATAAAATCTTTTGTCCCTACTCATCAGAGCTTACAAGGAACAACCAAAATAAGATAAAAGAGCTCATTTCTAACAAATAATATAGTAAGAGAGATATTATAGGATCACTCATAATTAAATGGCAAACATTGGCTGTATCACTCATTACTGCTCTTCTTCATGTACGTTACATATTCCCAAGCAAACCAACAACTCACCATGCTTTTTCCTCGGTAACACCACCTCTGTACCTCTGTTTATGTCAATTCTTCCACCAGCAATTTTCATCATTCCAGTCTTTACATGCCCAAATCCTATTTGCCCTTCAACGCTGTCATCAAATGACATCTGTTCTACCACTGTCTCAGATAGCCTCATGTGAGGCTGTCTACCCATTCACTGTGAGTATCTCTTCTATGGCATTTATTCCTTCCTGCCTTGTTTTTTAGTGTTTTACATATATATATATATACACACACACACACACACACACACATATATATATAAAATATTATCTCCCATATTAGAAAGTAACTTTTTTTAGGATAAGATCTGTTCCTGATGCATCCTTCTATCTTTCATGGTAGCTAGAGGTACTCAAATACAAGAAGATAGGAAGAAAGGGAGTAGTGGAAAGGAAAAAAAGAGTTACGGTAGAAATGGGAAGAAAAGCAGTACACAACTACTGTAAGACTTGGACACAGTGATTGAAAACAAATGAGAGAGGGGCGCCTCAGTGGCTCAATCAGTTATGCATTCGACTCTTGATTTCGGCTCAGGTCATGATCTCATGGTTCATGAGTTCAAGTCCCGCATCTGGCTCTACGCTGACCGGCACGCAACCTGCTTGGGATTCTGTCTCTCCCTCTCTCTCTCTGCTCTTCTCCTGCTTGTGCGCTCTCTCTCTCTCAAAATAAATATAAACTTTAAAATATATTTTTTAAAAGAAAAAAAGAAAATGAATGAGAGAGACCACAGAGTATGTAACCACTCAAGCAGAGACAAAACAAACACAGATTCACTGAGGACATAACAGAGAGAAAGAGACATAGGCTGGGGGAAAGGAGAAGACAGAGGGTACAGAATGGAGGAAGGAATGTTGAAGGTAAGAACAGAGAGAGGGACAGGAAAGAGGAAAAGTGGCCAAAAGAAGAAAGAGAAACAAACAAAGGGGGAGAGAGTTAGCTAGGCAGTGATAGATGGCAGCAGCAGGGACAGAAGGCAGCACAGATTGCACTAGATACCCACAGTACCTAATAGAGCAGAGGGGTGGAGAAGACTGAGTAGAGAGGACAGGTAGAGGGGGAGAGGAAGAGAAGCTGAGGGAGAAATGGAAATGGGAAAAGGAGGGAGACAGAGAGAGACTACTTAAGAGAAATACCAAGAGAAAATTAAGTGCTGTGAATTCACACAGAATGTGCTATAAGTGGTTGAGGTAGTTAAATCCTGAAAACTATGAAGGATATGGCTAATTACAAAGGAACACAAAGTTCATGCCATGAATAAACAAAAATGAAGCTTTTTAACAAAGAATGATATAACTTTAAAAAGTTAAGTGGAAGGTAAGGCAGGAAATCCTTTGTTCAAGAGGAAATGAAAGATTGAGTAGAAACTCTTGTTAAAAAAAAAAAAGAAAAAACTTTATTTGCCTTTTTATGAAAATTAAAACAAAGGGTTTGTGGAGGGAGTAACATTACGTAAGTTATTTTTAGCATAATAAACTTACAGGAAAATAATACCTAAGGCTACTGATCATTAGAAATATCCAGAGTAGAAATGATCTAGACATGCATAAAGAACTACAAATCACTAAAGGGAAGAAAAAAAATTTTTTTAACATAGGCAGAAAACAAAAGCTTGCAAAAATAAGAACTTTAAAGTGTCATGAGGGGCACCTGGGTGGCTCAGTTGGTTGAGCGTCCAACTCTGGATTTCAGCTCAGATCAGGATCTCATGGTTCACTGAATTCAAGCCCTGCATTGGGCTCTGTGCTGACAGCATGGAGCCTGTTTGGGATTCTCTCACTCTCTCTGTCTCTCTCTGCCCCTCCCCTGCTTGTGCATGCACACACGTGCACGCTCGCTTTCTCTCTCTCTCTCAAACTAAACATTTAAATAAATAAATAAATAAAGTGTCATGGATTAGAGGGTGAAACATTACTTAGGATCTAGCAATTCTACTCCTACTTATATTTCCTAGAGCAGTGCTCTTTTCAAACTGAGGATAATTCACCTGGCAGATCACAGAATCAACCTACTGGGGCATCATTAGCATTTTTTAACAAAAAAGAAAACCTAAGAATATATCCCTATATACCAAAGTTTAGTAAGGGTAAATATTGTTTCCTGAAACCTCTGTTTCAGGTGTATGAGAGAAGGGTGCATGCATGTGAGTGTGTACATACATACATGGTCACTATAAATTTCTTACTGGGAGCCACAGTTATAAGAAGTATAAAACTGACAACTATAGTAAAACCGTTGCCTTTGAGCATCCTGACTTATTCATAGCAGTATAAATGAATGAACCAAAGCTGTATGTAACAATAAAAAATAATTCTAAAAACAAAAAGTTTGTGAAAAAATAAGGAATAGAAGCATCCACACAGTATGATGTCATTTTCATAAAATACAAAAAAAGGGAAAATCAGATTACATTATTTAGGAATATATTTTTCAACTTTTTAAAGAAGGAAATGATAAACACAAAATTCAAAATAGAGATTAGATTTAAGGTGGGGTTGAAAAGGGAGAACCACATAGCATGTTCTTAAGTTGGGTAGTCACAATTCTATTATAACACTTCACAGCATACACACTACACAAATTATTGTAGATATAAGTAATTATTTTAAAAGTTGGGTTTATATCAAACATGAAGGGACTGAGGGTCTGAACTAGTGTGTTGGAAGTGAGAATTAAAACAAAGAGATGAATAGGAAGAATGATAGAGCTGTAACAAAGGAAAATAGTCACTGAGAATTTATTCTATTTTCTGTGATTTCCTTCATTAACTTCTTATCCATATCCACATTTACCATTTCTAGATTAGACACTGATAGTTAAAAAAAGTTTAGAAACTTGTCTGAGTTTACACAACCACAAAATACTATAAACCAGAATTCAAACCCAGAACTATCCTTTGTCCAAAGCCCATGTTCACTTCATTACATACACAAAGGGACTGGTAACTAAATATAAATGTTTAGTCAAAAATGTTCAGAAGTTCAAAGATACGGGAGGTATTTCCTAGTTTAACCTCCTAATCCTGTACATAGGAAATTAAAAGACTATTGTCCTTAAATATTCTATGAATTCAGCAGTTCTCAAGCTCTTTCATCTCAGGATGCTTTACACTCTTAAAAGGTACTGTGGCTCCCCAAAACTTTTTATTTTTATGGGGTATATCCATTACTACTTATCATATTAAAAATTAAGACTAAGAAACTTTACAAATACACATTCCAAAATAACAATAAATCCATTATATGTTAGTGTAAATAACATAATGAGAAGATAATAGTAATAATGAGAAGAGTGCTAGGATTTCACATTTTCGCAAATCTCTTTAAATTCTAGCTTAATAGATGTTGCACTCTAATATCTGTTTTTATATTCAATGTGTTGTATTATATACTGTTTTGATTTATGTATATAAAAAAATACACTTTCAAAAGACACATAGCTGGGAAAGGAGGACCTCACACATTTTCTGAAAAGGACTCATAGGCTCGCAATGTCTTCAGGCTGTATACTTTATGAATTACTGATCTAGGCACTTGGGTAGTTGTCAGTTAAGCATTCGACTCTTGGTTTCAGCTCAGGCCATGATCTCGTGGTTCATGAGTTTGAGCCCACATCGGGCTCCACACTGACAGCATGGAGCCTGCCTGGGATTCCCTCTCTCCTTCCTCTGCCCCTCCTCCACTCTGTCTCTCAAAATAAATAAACTTTAAAAAGTAATAAAAAGATTTGAAAAAAAGAATTACTGATCTAAAGTTTATAGTCTTCTAGCCATTCTTCCTAAGGACGTGAACAAACAAAAGTATGTACAAAAGCACAGAATTAACATATAGTAATTTGAAATTTTGAAAAATCTAATTTATACTGATACTCCCCTAACCTAGAATTCCCCTAGATCTGAAATCCAATCCAAATGTATGTAAGACCCAAACTCAATCCTGTTTTTCTCATTATCTTTTGTAAAGAGGAATACAATACTAGCAGAAAATTAGTCCAGACTGCAGCAGCCTACTACAATAGAAATCAAAAGATCTGGGCATCAGCACAAACTAAATTAATTTCAACAAGAGGTAACAAATAGTGGAGTACTACGTGGCAATGAGAAAGAATGAAATATGGCCCTTTGTAGCAACGTGGATGAAACTGGAGAGTGTTATGCTAAGTGAAATAAGTCATACAGGGAAAGACAGATACCATATGTTTTCACTCTTATGTGGATCCTGAGAAACTTAACAGAAACCCATGGGGGAGGGGAAGGAAAAAGAAAAAGAGGTTAGAGTGGGAGAGAGCCAAAGCATAAGAGACTGTTAAAAACTGAGAACAAACTGAGGGTTGATGAGGGGTGGGAGGGAGGAGAGGGTGGGTGATGGGTATTGAGGAGGGCACCTTTTGGGATGAGCACTGGGTGTTGTATGGAAACCAATTTGACAATAAATTTCATATATTAAAAAAAAAAAAAGAGGTAACAAATAGTTTCTGTAAAGTACCAAAAAGTAAATATTTTAGGCTTGGAAGCCATACAGTCTCTGTTGCAAATACTGAATACTTATAGCATGAAAGCAGCCACAGAAAATATAAAAATAGATGGAAGTGGCTGTGTTTGAATAAAACTTTATTTATAAAAACACAGGCTTGACCCTCAAGACATATTTGGCAGAACCCCGTTTTAGACTAGTCAGCTCAAAAAATGTAGTGACTAAGAGCATTTTTATAAAATCAAATCTTTTTCTTATTTATCACTGCATTATTCTCAAACATAAATTAGAGCGGTATCTTCCAATCTAAGATATCTTTGTAAATCCTTATGATAATAACACACCCTCCTCTCACTGAGTAAGAAGAAAGCAGAATATATAACTCTTAGGTACTTTCAAATAACTAAAAGTTATTCAAGCACCTAAATAAGTACATTGAGGAACTGGCAATATATTCCACAAGAATGGCAAAATATTCCAGAATAATAAACTATGAGAGTAAAAAAAAAAAAAAAAAAAATTTAAAGATATATCAAATTTACCATTTCTGTTCTTTATTCTTTCTAGTTAATTTATAATAATATAATTGTATGGTTATATTCCTTCTGAGTATAGAAAGAGTTCTTAAACCAGATACAAAATGCATAAACCATGAAAGAAACTAAATTTTACTGCGTTAATATTTGAAATGTAAAATTTCCTCAGAAAATACAAACACAAAACTCTAAAACTTAAGTAAATAAATTGACAAAAGATATTCATAAACAATACAGCAATCAAAAGATTAAAACAAGAATATATTTTTTAAGTTCCCACAAAACAATAAGTAAATGTAAATTAAAATTATGGAGGCACAGCATTTAAAATTCATCAAATGTATGGGGTACCTGGGTGGCTCAGCCAGTTAAGCTTCCGACTTTGGCTCAGGTCATGATCTCACGGTTTGTGAGTTCAAGCCCCACATCCGGCTCTGTGCTAACAGCTCAGAGCCTAGAGCCTGCTTCGGATTCTGTGTCTCCCTCTCTCTCTCTGCCCCTGCCCTGCTCACACTCTCTATCTCTCAAAAAGTGAATAAATGTTAAAAAAAAAAAATTTTAATTCACCAAATGTGCAAATTTTTAAAACTCCAGCCATACCAAGTGCTGAGGTGATGTGAATCAATGAGCACTTATACATCACTGGAGAGCATGTAAAGTGATATACCAATCTGGGGGAAAAAATTGCATTATCTTCTAATGTTCAACATCTGCATCTTACAAGTAAACAGTTCCACTTCTAGGAATGTAGAGAGAAAAACTTACAAATATATACAAAATGTATCAAAAATGTTCATCAACTGGTAAATGGATAAAGCCATACCATGGAATACAACACAACTGAGAAAATGAACCCAACTACATGGGTCAATATGGATGAATCTCAAACAATGATAAGTAAAAACAGCCAGCTACAGAAAAATGCATTTAATGTGATATTCTTTATATTAAGTATAAACATGAAATATAAATCATTTACTGTTCAGATGTGTATGTGTTAAAATATACATAAGAAGGAAATAGAAATAATGAAAACACCCAAATTAAGGTTAGTGGGGAAGGAGAGAGGGCATAACAATGATAGACAAAGAAAACTGGGATGGAGAACCCAATGTCATAAATACTGGTAGGTACATTATTCCTTATACCTTTTTGTAGGTGTAGAATATTTCATAAAAAAATTTTAAACAAAAGCTATATAAAAATAACTTACACTGGCTTAAATTAAAAAAATAAAAATAAATAAAAGACTAGCAGATTCTCCCAAATCAATTTTTTAACTGACTGTAATGTGACCAAAGGACACACATTAGCCCAAGCTTTTCTAGTTAACTCAACCACCTTACGTTACTAAAATACCTTCTCATCTTTGAATATACTGCGCCACCTTGTGTTCAAAAGCTTCAAACTACCCTAAAATTTAGAGAACCGTATCTGTGAAAATGGCTACTTGAAAATATAAGTTCCTTTATGCTATGCCATGAGGTTTCACTTTATTAAGCATACATAAAAATAACATTTGAAACCTCGTTTTGATTCTGAAGAAATTGGAAAATTTTTCTTCTTAGTGATTCCTTTTAGTTGTTCTTTCACTGTGCTTTCAGAGAATGTCTTTTTTCCTTGCTTTTAAGTACATAAAATTTTTAAATGAGTAAAACACAAAATTATAGACATTTATAACACTAAAATAAATTTTCATTAAAAAAACTTACCTTTGAATGTGTGATTGATAAGGTATCTACCCACACACGCCAGCCACCCCACTCATATTTGACTGCATGGTAAAGTAGGATTCTGAATATTGCATAAACCATTTCTGTTATCTTTTGCTCATCAGAATTCTTAGGATTGAAATAACAAAGAGAAAGCATCCATTCTTGCCATACAGAACACTGTAGCAAGCTCCTGAAAATTGTAAGAGGATATTGAATTACTAAAAAAAAACTTTTTTTAATTTAAAAAATTTAAAAAAAAACCCTCATCTCTAAGAATTCTAAAAAGTAAAAGTTCAAAACAAAATAAGCCAAAAAAAAAAAGGCACCTCCATCTATTAAAACAATTAAAGAAGGTGGTACTGAAAACTCACTTTAAATATAAGGTACATTACTTATATACCCTTAATGAAAAAAGCATATGGAAAATTCATTGCACAGTATTTTTTAAAGCAATTTTTCTTAGAAAAAAAATTCAAACCTTACCTTCTGTTTTCTCTGCTGTTATTAAAAAGTTTAATCATATCAGAAAGAAAGGCTCTGCGAACTTCCATGCTTTCAGGACACTGGGGAGAATTTCGAAGTAGGGTTGCGATTACTTTTAGTATCTCTGTAAGACAATTCATAAATTAGTAAAAACCAAAACATTACAAAAAATTCATGATGGAAGATCATTAATATATTTCTCTAGCTTCCCTGACATAGATGTCTACTGAAAACATCCTTGTATTATAAAAAAAAAAAAATGATCACCTGCAGAAAAAAAATGACAATACATGTATTTAGAAAGCCTCCATAAATAAGGAATTTTTTATTTCATCATTAGAATGTATGAAAGTAAAGCCAAATTTTAAAAGGTTATATTAAATAAAATTATGTTATCTATGAATTAAATAACAGTAAAACTAACAATTCTCCTTAATTTCTGCCAGTTAGTAAAGTTGATCTCAAACTCAAAAGCTGTAATCAAAATCTCAGAAAAAGTTCTCAGCTTTTCAACAAAATAGATGTTTTATGCACAAAGCTTTCCATTTATCATAGCAAATTTTAAAAGCTACTACAATTTTCCTCCATGATTTTAAAAGTGAAATTAGGGGGGCGCCTGGGTGGCTCAGTCGGTTGGGCGTCCGACTTCGGCTCAGGTCATGATCTCACGGTTCGTGAGTTCAAGCCCCACGTCAGGCTCTGTGCTGACAGCTCAGAGCCTGGAGCCTGCTTCACATTCTGTGTCTCCCTCTCTCTCTGCCCCTTCCCTGCTCATGCTGTGTCTCTCTCTGTCTCACAAATAAACATTAAAAAAAAATTTTTTTTAAGTGAAATAAGGTTAAAAAACAAATAAAATTAAAACCTATTCAACACCCCAAATACAAATGAAATTGCTACTGTAATGGTCTTAAAAATAACGCTGTCTCGGGGCGCCTGGGTGGCGCAGTCGGTTAAGCGTCCGACTTCAGCCAGGTCACGATCTCGCGGTCCGTGAGTTCGAGCCCCGCGTCGGGCTCTGGGCTGATGGCTCAGAGCCTGGAGCCTGTTTCCGATTCTGTGTCTCCCTCTCTCTCTGCCCCTCCCCCGTTCATGCTCTGTCTCTCTCTGTCCCAAAAATAAATAAACGTCGAAAAAAAAAAAAAAATTAAAAAAAAAAAAAATAAATAAATAACGCTGTCTAAATTTCTAGTATTTAGCTTTAAGGAAAAAAATTCTTTAAAATATATACTTAAATCCAGAACTATAAAGAAACAAAAACAGCTATAACCCTGAATTTAAAATTAAATAAATATATTAAGTTTTTACCCAATTACAATTCAGAACTTCTGAACTAGCTTTTTGCCAAGGTTTTTGGTGAGTGCAAAACAGCAAATACGAAGACATTTTATCATACAATAAAAGACATTTGGGAAGTAATTTCTGAATTCTTCTAATGACAAATTGAAAAATTTCTCTGCCTGGAAAATGATTACAATGATGATAATAATCATAATAATAATTGTAATGACAATAATAGACACTTAATTTTGAGAACATACTATCATGAGGTACTATTTTAAGAAAACCGATATACAATGATAGCTAAATACTGATTTTATCCCCTTTTTAGAGATAAGAAAACTGAGGCACACAGAAATTAAGCAATTCACACAACTATTAAGAAACATAAACAATATAAAAACCTGGGCAGGTGATGCTTTTAAACACCGTACTATAGTGTGTGTCTTTCTGAGATAGTATATTACATAGATCATACATTCTAAAATTCTTACTTCAATAAGTCATCTCTATAATCATAAAATATAATTTATATTTATATACATATACTCAAGATTTTCTCCTTTTCTTACTCTCTAAAATAATAACATCAAGTCTCCCTGAAGGCTGAGGAAAATTAAACTTCCCAGACATGTTTTTAAAACTAGTACTGAAATAGAGTACCACAAACACAACTCACCGCACAAAAGGTAATTAAATTTCAAAACTCCACAAGTCAGTTATTTCAATGTCAATAATCTTAAAAAGATGAAAAATGTACACTTTGTACAAGTGCTTAAGAATTCTAAATATCAGGGGCGCCTCGGTGGCGCAGTCGGTTAAGCGTCCGACTTCAGCCAGGTCACGATCTCGCGGTCCGTGAGTTCGAGCCCCGCGTCAGGCTCTGGGCTGATGGCTCAGAGCCTGGAGCCTGTTTCCGATTCTGTGTCTCCCTCTCTCTCTGCCCCTCCCCCGTTCATGCTCTGTCTCTCTCTGTCCCAAAAATAAATAAAAACATTGAAAAAAAAAAAAAAAAGAATTCTAAATATCAAAAGAAAAGACTGTTCAACAAGACTAAGTTCATAAACAATAAAAAAAAAAAGCAGATATTTTTCAATTCCAAACTTGGTATTCCTAACTTGACATTAATTTAAGATGAAAGCTACCTCCATGGTTCATGTAATTTGGGCTGACATCACTAAATGGTGCAATCAAAACTTTACTGAAAATCTGAACATACATTAAATCAGTATCTTACATACACAATTCTTCAAAACCTCTATATAAACATTTCCACATAACCTAAGGTTAATTAGATGTTATATTCAATATTAACCAAAAATAAAAGTAGCATTATATTATTCCCTATAATAAAATATTCTTTGAACACTATGTTCCCAACAATATCAACTTCAGGTTTTTCTCAGTGACTTTCTTTTTATTGGCAAAAAGTACTTTTTTTTTTTTTTTTAATTTTATTTTTGAGAGAGAGAGAGAGAGACAGAGCACGAGTGAGGAAGGAGCAGAGAGAGAAGGAGAAGCAGGCTCCAGGCTCTGAGCTGTCAGCACAGAGCCTGATGCAGGGCTTAAACCCACAAATTTTAAGATCATGAACTGAGCTAAAGTCAGACGCTCAATCTACTGAGCCACCCAGGCACCCCAAAAAGTACTTATTAAAAGTATAAAAAATAAGGGGAGAAATGGGGGAAAGTACTCAAAGGATACAAACTTCCAGTTATAAGCTGAGTAAGTTCTGGGTATCTAATGTACAACATGGTGACTACAGTTAACAATACAGTATTGTACAATGAGAAGTTACCAAACCAGTAGATCTTAAAAGTTCTCACCACACATACACACAAAAAATTCTAAAGATACTGTGATGGATGTGTTAACTAACCTTACTGTGGTAATCATTTCACAATATATACATATATCAAATTGTTTCATTAAGTTGTACACCTTAAACTTATACAATATTATATGTCAATTAAATGTCCATAAAAACAAAAACAAAAAAATAAAAGTATATAAAATACATACGAGGATTCTGTATCTTTACTGAAGAATCAGGATCTGGATGCTGTTTATGTATCACTTGAGTACAAATATGTTCTATAAGAATCTACAGAAGGAAAACAATAGATTAGCATAATCACTGTACCATTAATATAAATGAACATAAGTCAGCACTAATCAATGTTAAGTATACAGTCCAATGCTGTCATGCTAACCATCTTCTGTATTTTATAAAATAAATGATTTCAACATTGTAACTCTATTTTTACTTAATTACAAAACAAGACATCAAACAATCAATACAATGGAGGAAATGCTTAACAGAGATGTCCATACTGTTTAATAATTAACAGATTAATAGATTTAAGATGCAGCTATATGTGCTTTATATAACTAATTTCAAAACTGTGTATCAAATCTAAATTACCTTATTTTATCTAGACATTAGCAACTAAATTATAAAGTCATTCTCAAAATATGAAATAAGATTAAATTCTAAATATATTCTTACCTCAAACAAAACATTATACGTGGTCATTGTGATTAAATTTGTCTGAAGCATGAGTCTTTCTGCTAGCAATGAAAACAATCCATGTCCAAGCATGACTTCAGCTTTTCTTCTGTGATTTCATAAAAAGAAATAATCAAATGCAGAGTACTATTATCTACTATTTAGTATGCAAGTTGGATGAAGAAGATACAAAAATGTTTTTCACATTATCCACAAATTCCAGCTCAGTAACTCTCCCACTTTTCTTTAACCTAGAACTCATAAGGCCACAAAATCTTTAAGCAGAGAAATACAAACTACAATGTAAGCACAGCTGAAGTTTAAAAAATATATACACAAGACTGGCTATGTCACAGCACACCAAAAATCTTCAGAGCAATTGTTTATTAACTAGTTTCTACTCTCCATCAGCACTGAGCTAAGCTCTATTATGGATGAAATCTAAAGCCTAAGTAAGTTGTTAAGTAGAAAAACAATATGGAGAAAAAGGTAGAAAAAATGAAAGAAAATTAAGAAAATTAATACTGTGAAGATAAACACACCAAAATTAAACTTCCAAGCAAAAATTTAGAAACTAAAGTATCATAAATTTCAATTCTACCCTGAGATTCATCAAATTTTTTCTGCAAATGGCTGGATAGTAAATATTTTCGGCTTTGTGGACAAAATGGGCTCTGTAGCAACAACTCAATACTGCTGTCACAATCTGAAAACAGCCATATATAATAAGCCAATAAGTCATTGTGGCTGTGTCCCAACCAAACCTTATTTACAGGCAGCCAACTGGAATCCACAGAAAGACCATAGTTTGCCAACACTTCTCTATTGCCACAAATGTTAATTTTTATAATAAACCAACATGGTATAAGGAACAATAGGTAGGATATGAATATCTACATTCAGCTAAGAAAAAAATACAAAAATTTCAGTTTTCAGTTATCCATATAACAGAACATACTATGACAACTATCTAGGTTAAAGTATCAGCTTTATAGTACAGATAAAGCAAATGATCAACCCCCATGAAATGAAGTCTCCATGGTTTCTAAAATTCCATTTATACAAATGTACTCTTATAATGAATGAAGAACAAATGGAAAATTTATTTCATATAAAACTAACTACACTGGGGTGCTTGGGTGGCTCAGTCAGTTAAGCATCCAACCCTTGATATTGGCTTAGGTCATGATCTCCCAGGTGTGGGATCGAGCCCTGCATCAGGGTCCATGATCAGCCTGGAGTCTGCTTGGGATTCTCTCTCTCCCTCTCTTTCTGCCCCTCCCCACTTGCACATGCAAAAAAAATAGATAAATATTTTTTAAAAACCTATATATTCTGTTTCCATTTTATTTTTAATATATAGAAATGGGATTAAATTTACATAGATTTTATAAATAAAAATAAAGAGAAGAGGAACTAGAGAAATCACAGAACAAAAATACTATTCCAAAGATTTATAAAATAAAAAGTAATATACCACAACCCATTTTAGATTTCATGAACACTATACTCACTTTGGGGCCAGGTGTTTTAAAAAATAGCCCATTGCCTTGAGAGCTTGTACTCTGATTCCTTCACTTGTCGATGCCATAAGTTTATAGATAACACTGAAGTAATTAAAATTAAAAACAAATTACTATTATTCAAAAGTAAAGATTTAAAATACATAGGTATACATTTATTTTTATATATTCATGATATAAACCTAATTTCAAAATATGGGTGAATTTAATACAAATTCCTAACATTTAAAAACTTACGTTTCAACTATACTGTCTTCAAGAAACCCGCTTTATATATAATGACACATACAGACTAAAAGTAAATGGAGAAACCATAAACCATGCTAACACTAATAAAAAGAAAGCAAGAATAATTAACACTAATTTCAGAGAAAGCAGACTTTACAGCAAGTTAAATTATCAGAGATAAGAAGGGCATTGCTTGATGATAAAGGAGGCCAGTTCTCCAATAAGACATAATAGTCTATAACATGTATGTGCCTAACCATAGAGTATAAAACAATGTGGCATAAAAATTGATAATACTGCAAGAAGAATAATAGATGAATACACTATTATAATTGGAGACGTTAACATCGCTCTCAGAAACAGATCCAGCAGGCAGAAAATCATTAAGGACATAATTGAATTCAACAATACCATCAATTGACTGGATTTAATTGACATCTATTGAATATTTCACCCAGTAACAGCAGAATACACATTTTTCTTAAGCTAACATGGAACATTCACCAAGTAGCTCACATTCAGGGCTATAAAACACATGTAAACAAAGGCAAAGATCAGAAATGATATATTGTTTGTTCTCAGACCACAAGGAGATTAAACTAGAAATCATTAACAGAAAGATAGCTGCAAAATTCCAAAATATGTGGATATTAAACAAAATGCTAAAAAATAACATGTAGGTCAAAGAGGAAGTCTCAAGAAAATCTAAAAATATTTTAAACTAAATGGAATTGAAAACAGGCTATTAAAATCTGTGAAATTCAGCAAAAGCAGTCCTTACGAGGAAATTTATAGCAGTGAATTATTAGAAAAGAAGAAAAAACTTAAATCACTAATCAAGCTTCCACCCTAGAAAACTAAAAAAAGAAGAGAATACTCAATCCAAAGTAAGCAGGGGAAAATAAATAAGTATTAGAGTGGCAAACAAAAAAATTAAAAATAGTAAATCAATAGAGAAAATCAATGCAACCAAAAGCTGATTTGAAAAAGATCCATAAAGGAGGTAAGCTTCTAGCCAGGTTAACTAATAAAAAAAACACAATTTACTATTTTCAGAATTGAAAGAAGGAACATCACTACAGATCCCATAAACATAAAACAAATAATAAAGGAACACTGTGAACAATTCTATGCCCTTAAATTCTATAACCTAGATGAAAGAGACCAGTTCATTAAAAGAGATAATCTGCCAAAACACACACAAGAATAATTGATGATCTACGATTTTACTAATATGTGGAATTTAAGAAACAAAACACATGAACATATGGAAAGGAGGAAAAGAGAGGAGAGAGGGAAACAAACCACAAGGGACTCTTAATGATAGAGAACAAACTGAGGGTTGCCTGAGGGAGAGGGGTGGGAGATGGACTAGATGGGTGATGGGTAGTAAGAAGGGCACTTGTGATGATCACTGGGTGTTGTACGTAAGTGATGAATCAATGAATTCTACTCCTGAAACAAATACTGCACTGTATAGTAATTAACTAAAATCTAAATTTTTAAAAAAAGGGAAAAAAAGAATAACTGATGATCTAAATAGGCTTATAATGACTAAAGATAGTGAATCAATAAATAATAACCTACCAAAACAAAAGGGCCAGAACCAGACTGGCTTATTGGTAACTTCTACCAAAAATTGAGGAAGAAATTATACCAATTCTCTACAATTCCCTTCAAAGGACAGAAGCAGAAGGAATACCTCCTAAACCATTCTATAAGCCAGCATTACCCCATACCAAAATAAAAATAAAAATGAAAATAAACACATTACAAGAAAACTACAGACCAATAAGTCTCATTAACAAAAATGTGGGGCGCCTGGGTGGCTCATTGAGTTGAGCATCAGACTCTTGACTTCGGCTCAGGTCATGATCTCATGGCTCATGAGTTCCAGCGAGCCCCACATGGGCTCTGCACTGACAGCACATAGCCCACTTGGGATCCTCTTTCTCTCCCTTTCTGTCCCACCCTCACTTGCATGCTGTCTCTAAGTAAATAAACATTAAAAAAAAAAAAGATGAAATAAAATTCTCAAGAAAATATTATCAAACAAATGCAAAAAAACATAAAAAGAATTATACATCATGACAAATTTATCCCAGGGATGCAAGGACTGGTTCAAGATTTGCAAATCAAATGATATAATCTATCATGGAATCAATTAATCGGTAGATAAGAAAATTACTAGTATAAGTAGATATAGAAAAAAGCATTTGAGGGGCACCTGGGTGGCTCATTCGGTTAAGCGTCCGACTTCGGCTCAGGTCATGATCTCACAGTTCATGAGTTCAAGCCCCACATCAGGCTCTGGGCTGACAGCACAGAGCCTGGAGCCCACTTCGAGTTCTGTGTCTCTTCCTCTCTCTCTACCCCTCCCCTGCCCCTGCTCACACACTCTCTCTCTCTCTCTCTCTCTCTCTCTCTCAAAAATAAACAAACATTTAAAAAAATTTTTAAAGCATTTGACATAATCCAACACCCATTCATGTTAAAAACTCTAAATAAACTAAGAATAGAGGAGAATTTTTCTCAACTTCATAACGACTATCCACAAAAACCCTACAGCTAAGGTACCTAATAGCAAGAAAAATCAAGTCTTCCAAATAAGATCAGGTACAAGACACCACTCCTTTTCAGCTTTGTATAGGAAGTTCTTGCTAATGCAGTGAGGCAAGAAAAGGAAATAAATAGTATACAGACCGTTAAGGAACACATAGAGCTGTCTTTGTTCAAAGAACATCTAGAATTCACACACACACACACACACACACACACACACACACACACACACACAAACTCCTATAACTAATAAGCAATTATACCAAGGTTGCAGAATACCGAGTTCATATACAAAAGTCAACTGCCTTCCTATATTCCAATAATCAACAAGTGGAATAGGACACTAAAAACACAATACCATTTACAGTAGCACTCCCCAAAAATAAAATACTTAGGTATATACATCTAACAAAATATATACAAGATATGTATGAGAAAAACTATAAAACTGATGCATAAAACCAAAAAAAAGTTCTAAATAAATGGACAGAAAATCCATGTTCATTTACAGGAAGACTCAATATTGTCAACGTCTCAGTTCTCCCCAACTTGATCTATAGATTCAATACAATTTTAACCAAAACCTCAACAAGATATGTGGATATCAAGAAACTATTGTAAAGTTTATATGTAAAGGCAAAAGCCAGGGCAGCTAACACAATTACTAACGGAGATAAACAAAGTTGGAAAACCAATGTTATGTGATTTCAAGATTTATTATAAAACCGTGGAACCAGGGTGGCTCAGGTTAAGTGTCTGACTTCAACCCAGATCATGATTTCACAGTTCATGAGTTCAAGCCCCACATCAGGCTCTCTGCTGCCAGCAAAGGGTCTGCTTCAGATTCTCTCTCTCTCTCTCTCTCTCTCTGCTCCTCCCCTGCTCTCTCTCTCTCTCAAAAATAAGTAAATGTTAAAAAAAAAGATTTATTATAAAGATATAGTAATCAAGACAGTATGGTATTGGCGAAAGGGAGAGCAAAGGTAGTACAATGGACCAAAGATACTCTTTTTGTTTAAAAAAAATTGTTTTTAATGTGTATTTATTTTTGAGAGAAAGAGAGACACAGAATGCAAGCTGGGGAGGAGCAGAGACAGAGGAGCACACAGAATCTGAAGCAGGCTCCAGGTTCTGAGCTGTCAGCGCAAAGCCCAACTCGGGACTCAAACTCACGAACTGCAAGATCATTACCTGACCTGATGTCAGCCACCTAACCAACTGAGCCACCCAGGCGCCCCTCAAAGATACTCTTTCAAAACACGATGCTGGAACGAAAGGATATCCACATTCAAATAAATGAATCTAGACACAGACCTTACACCTTTCATAAAAATTAACTCAAAATGGACCTAAATGTAAAATGCAAAACTATAAAACTCCTAGGAGACAACGTAAGATATAACCTAGATGACCTTGGATATGGTGATACAAGATACAAAACCAAAGACAATCCCCAACAAAATAACTGATAAGCTGGACTTCATTAAAATTAAAAACTTCTGCTCTTCAAAAGACAATAGCAAGAGAATCAGAAGACAAGATAGACTGGGAGAAAATACATGTGAAACACACATCTGATAAAGGACTGGTATCCACAGTATACAAAGAACTCTTAAAACTCAACAATAAAAAAAAAAAGAACAACCCTATTTAAAAACGGACCAAAGAACTTAACAGACCCTTACCAAAGAAGATATACAGATGGAAAATTAGCCTATGAAAAGATGCTCCACATTATATGTCATCAGAGAAATACAAATTAAAACAATGAGATACTACTGCACACATCTATGAGAATGGACAAAACCCAGAACACCAACAACACCATGTATGTAGAGCAGTAAGAATTCTCATCCAATGCTGGTGGGGAAACAAAATGGTATGGCCACTTTGGAAGAGAGATTTTGGCAATTTCTTACAAAACTAAACATATTTTTACCATAGGATCCATCAATCATACTCCTCAGTATTTACCCAAAGGAGATGAAACCATGTCCATACCAAAACCTGCATACGCATATTTATAGCACCTGTATTCATGACTAGCAAAACTTATAAGCAACCAAGACGTCTTTCAGTACATGAATGGATGAATAAACTATGGATATCTCAACAATGGAATACTATTCAGCACTAAAAAGAAATGAGCTACCAAGCCATGAAAAGACATAGAGAAATCTTTTTTTGTTTTAAGATTCATTTTTTTTTTTAATTTTTGTTTTCTTATTTTATTTTATTTTTGAGAGAGAGAGAGAGTTTGAGTGAGTAAGGGGCAGAGAGGGACAGAGAGAATCCCACAAGGTCCAGAGAGAGAGAAAAAAAAGAGAGAGTGCAGAGCCTGGAGGGGCTGGAAATGAACCACAATCATGACCTGAGCCAAAGTTGGATGCTTAACCAAATGAGCCAACCAGGTGCCCCAACATGGAGGAATCTTAAATGCACATTACTAAGTGAAAGAAGCCAATGTGAAAAGGCTGTATGATTCCAAACATATGATATTCTGGAAAAGGCAAAACTATGGAGATAGTAAAAAGGTCAGTGGGAGCCAAAGATTGGGGGTAGGTGTGGAAGGAATGAACAGGCAGAGCACAGAGGATTTTTAGAGCAATGAAAATACTCTGTATGATAACCAAATGACAGATACATGCCATTATACAGTTGTCCAAATCCACAGAATGTACAATACCAACAGTGAAGCATAATGTAAACTATGGACTTTGGATGATTATAATGTGTAAATGTAGGTTCACCAACTGTAAATTCTAATGGGTGTGTTGATAATAAGGAAGAGTATACATGTGTGGGGACAGGAGAGTATATGGGAACCTCTATACGTCCCTCTAAATTTTACAACTCTTCCAGAAAAAAAAGTCTTTGAGAAAAACTTGCTTATCTCTACTAGTTATTGTTCCTTTTAATGAAAACCAAAAAATGAGAACAAATTAAAACATTTAGAAAATATGGTGATTTATACTACACCCATAAATGTACTTATGCAAACTGTTTGGCATAAAGCTGGTTTTGAGTCACTATTTTTTCCTCTACTGCAGACTTAACAATGCCCTTTGGAAGTTATCACATTTAAGATCAATACAAAGAAAGCACTGTTTAGTGGTAACACGTATTTAAATCCGTAAATAATTCTCACCATGGAAAGCAAAGGAACAGGAAAATGAATGATAATGACCACAGGTAATGAATGATAATAAAAAACAAAAAGCAAAAGACTGAAACATAAGTGACATCTAAAACAAATTTCATAATCAATTCTCAAAATTTACATAATAATCTAAGTTTTTAAATAATCTCCAAGGGCATTCAGCCAACAGACCACTGATTTGAACATAAAGTATAGAAAAATTTGAGTATCATACACAATTTGAGTAAAAAAAAAAAACATTCAATTAATTCATTATACCATTTCCTCCCTCATAAACATTTAGAAAAAAATCTGAAAAGTTTATGATTATTTTAAAATACTAAGATTTTCAACTATCCTCCTAGATAAAAATTTTAATGCTTAATAACTAAGTCTGAAATGGGGCACCTGGGTGGCTCAGTTGGTTAAGCATCCGACTTTGGCTCAGGTCATGAGCTCACGGTTCGTGAGTTCAAGCCCCACATCAGGCTCTGTGCTGACAGCTCAGAACCTGGAGCCCGCTTTGGATTCATTGTCTCCCTCTCTCTGCCCCTTCCCCGCTCACACTCTGATGTTTAATGTAAACATTAAAAAAATTTGTCTTCAATAACTAAGTCTGAAAAAACATAACTATGAACAAAAAGTAAAGACCTTGATCCTCTAGTAGCTGACAGAAATGAAATATGTGAAAAGAACTTTGTTTCCTATTAAAGTATTAATTAAAAGCATCTAGGTCCATAAACATTGTAATCTCAAAATGAGATATGTGAAACTGGTTATTTTTAACTCAAATTGTATTTAAAAAACTATAACATTCAATTACTGGGACAACACTATTATGTTTATAAAAGTTTTCCTTCTATGATTTAAATTAAGTAAATAAAAATTAAATTATTTGTAAAAGAAATATTAACATAAGCTTAATAGCAGTTTAAAAACCACAACACTCAAAGATATTTTAACATAGAATTAATCTATGAATGCTATAGCTTAACTTAAATAATCTTTGGTTAAAATTACAATGATTTCACCAGAAGATGAACTCTAGATAAAACTATAATTACTTTCAAATTTTTATTAGTATTAATCACATGAGAAGACCAAAATTAATAGAATAAGATCCATATACCTAATATTTATCCTAAAGTAATTTTTTAAGTGTTGAGTATTTTTCACTAAAGCAGAATCCAATTAGTTTATATATCTACTAAACATAACCACTAAACTTTGAAAAACCAAAGCGAGCATATTTTGCTTTCTGATCAAAGTTTAGTCCCTATTTAACACAAAAACCATTCTTCACATTAGAGCAGGAAAATCCTGTACCATTTCAATGACATTTATATATTTTTCTAACTATAAAAAATTTATAAATATATATACATTTCTCTATTGGAAATAGAAACAAAAGTAGAAAAAGATGATAAAATTAATCCATAAGAAGCACTATTAAAATTGGGGAATGTTTTCATACAATCTATTTTACTCTGACCATACATATAATCATATAATAAAATACACACGGACATTATATATATAATGTATATATGCACACACATATTTATCTTTTTTCTGAATTGAAATGTACTATGGCATGTACACTATAGCAGTTTCAATGAAGAAAATATTCAGGTAATGGAAACACCAAAAAGAGTAATTTGAAAAGTAACAAATTATTTCAATCTGTTCACAGACATAAAAATATATGATTAAAGCTCATGAGACTCAAAAATTAAAAATTTGATACTTAAAATTTAAACAGGGACTATGAAGTGAGTGACACTGCATTAGAACACATAGGAAGAATATGTGTCGGAAATAACGTCTAAATGATGTGATGGTGAAAAAGAATTTATATTTAACAAATAAATGAGAAAGTTTATGTCATTTAATGGAAATTAAATTGCCACTTAAAATTTAGAAATGCTACTGACTTCTATTATGTAGTGTGGCATACCTGTATTATCTTGCATCAGGAAAGACTATCTTCCCTCCAATTTTCTCCATTTTTTTCAATTTGAGTCTATGTTACACTCCATTTGACTTTCAGTTAGTATGAAAGCTTCACTAAATATATCTGCGCCCTTTGCATGTTGGCCTTTAAAACTTACGGTAATATATTTTAGGCAGCAATGTGACCATAAACAGATAATGAAATTATATATCAATGCTCCATTTGAATTCCGTCTCTTTAAATCATGAAAGAAATTAAGAAAGAAGTTAAAAAAGAAAGAGCTCAAAAAAGAAGAACAGAAAGATGGAAAGAACAACAGACAGACAGACAGACAGACAAAAAAGAGAAAATCTACAATTTACACAATCTCATACTGAATTTTGGACCCAAAAATTATTTCCACAGAACTCCAATTAGATTTAAAGGAACTACCTACCCATCATTCCCAAATTAATTCCATTTTCTATAACTAATATAAATATTTAATACATCTCTTTATTCAGTGTTTTTTAAAAGTAGTTGAACCACATATAGACAGGACTAATTATTCACATTTCCACATATTAGTCCAATTTACATATTTTTCAGTTGTTCACAGTAAGTAAAAGACTGGAAAAGTACCAAAATTTAAAGCATACTATTTAAAAAAAAAAAGCAAGATAATGCCAACGTGGAAGTCAGCATGTCCCTCCACAAAAAAAGACAGAAATAAAATTAAACAACACTTTCACATGCAACCATTCAACCAACAAAACAACAAATTGAGAGGCATTAATTCTTGAGAAATTACTACACACTGAGGTAAGAAAATCAAGAGTTACAAGAAAACTAGGTTAACAATAAGTAAATAATTAGGAAATTTCAATAAACTATAAAAAAGCACCACATGGCCCCTGGGTGACTCAGCTAGTTAAGCGTCCAACATCCACTCAGGTCAGGTTCTCATGGGTTCGTGAAGTCAATCCCTGCATAGGGCTCTGTGCTAACAGCTCAGAGCCTGGAACCTGCTTCAGATTCTGTGTCTCCCTCCATCTCTGTCCCTCCCCCACTTGCATACATGCCTCTCTTGCAAAAGTAAAATAAACATTAAGAAAAATTGTTGGGGGAGGGTGCGCCTGGGTGCCTCAGTTGGTTAAACACCAGACTTCAGCTCAAGGTCATGATTTCACAGTTCATGGGTTCGAGCCTTGCGTGGGGCTCTGTGCTGAAACCTGGAGCCTGCTTCAGATTCTGTGTCTCCCTCTCTCTCTGCCCCACCCCACTCATACTCTGTCTCTCTCTCTCTCAAAAATAAACATTTTTTTTTAATTTTTAATTAAAATTTTTTTTAAAAAAGAAATACAAGAATCTAGAGTTGAAAAGTAAATAAGAAAAATGAAAAATTCACAAGAGGCACTCAGTAGCAAATTCATATGGCAAAAGACAGAACCTGTGAGCTTTGAGAGCTTTAAGACACAATCTGTGAGCCCAAAGAACAAAGAGAAAACGATGGAAGATAAATTAGCAAACTTTTAGAAACCTGTGAGACAATGTAGTATTCCACCATAGCTATAATGCAGGTGCTGGAGAAGGAGGAGGAGGACGAGGACGAGGAGGACGAGGATGAGGAGGATGAGGAGGAGGAGGATGAGGAGGAGGAGGAGGCAGAGGAGAAGGAGAAGGAAGAGGAAGGAGGAAGAAGGAAGGAGGAAGGAGGAGGAGAAGCGGCAGCAGCGGCAAGAAAAATTTCTGAAGAAACCATGGGGAAAAATCTGGCAAAAAGTGATGGAAAAACATTAACTTGCAGATTCAAGAACTCAATAAACCAAAAAAGGATAAAAACAAAAAGGATCACAACTAAACAAAATAGTCAAAATTCAAAGACAAAGAAAAAGCTTAAAAGCATCAAGAGAAATAGGACTCAACCCAAAGAAAACAACAATACAAGGATGACATCTCATTGAAAATAGTAGAGGCCAAAAGTCAATTAAATCACAAAGTGCAAACAGAACGCTATCTGTTAAAATTTTATATCCAGAATAACTATTA
Organism: Leopardus geoffroyi; assembly: GCF_018350155.1. Lineage (NCBI taxonomy): Eukaryota > Metazoa > Chordata > Mammalia > Carnivora > Felidae > Leopardus > Leopardus geoffroyi. The sequence goes on along the minus strand of NC_059327.1, from coordinate 76,376,258 downwards.
TCAAAAAATTAAGACTAACAAAAGTATTTTCAGATGAACAGACTGGGAAAATTCATTACTAACAGACATGTCTTACAAGAAATAAAGTCCACAAAGAAGAAAGGAAATGTAATATCATAAAACCATTAAATAGAAAATAATTTTTAAAAAACGAAAAAAATCAACAGGGAGTTCTGGTTCAATGAAGATGGAGTGAAGCTAATAACAGCCTCTCAGTCTTACATATTAGAACCAAAACCACAAGAAAAACTGCAAAAAGCAATTTCCTAAGTACTAAACAAAAGCAGTTGCATTGGTGTAAAGGAGGTAAAACTTGGGAGAATTACCCATTATGAAGGTAAGGAGTCTCAATTTTTACTTTTCACTTCTAAATCTGACCCAAAAGTGAGTCTTTATTTCAGAGGTGGAGGTCAGAAGCTCAGCTGGCAAATAATGTGACAAAAACTGTCCTTTGGTTAGGGGAACTAACAAAACGGGTTTGTACAGGTGGTGGGGTGCGGGGAAGGAGGACACAGGGTGTGGTGTAGACCTGAAAACAAGGAAATGGGAAAGAAAGATCCTCAAAATCTTTGTAAAAGCCCATAAAAACCCAAGGCTAACCCAAGAGATATACTTGCAAGGGGCAGACAGACCAGAACAGCAAAATCTTTCTGTATTGAAAAAAGACTTGAATTATCACCCAATTCTTCACCTAATTCCTGAGTACATTATGTGCAAAAAAGACACAAAGCAGGACAAGACAGGTTTTTTAAATGAGTGATATCTGTAACCCCTACACACAGAGGATAAGTAGAACTTGTAGTCTGACCCTTCTTATTAAAACAAGCAAAACATCAACATTTGTTAGAGGATTTTAACAAAACACACAGTTTATAAAAGATAACATTCACAACGTCTAGGACACATTAAAAAGTTACTCAACGTACAAAGAAGCAAGAATATGTAATCATTTCTCACAGGAAAAGACACTGAACAAATGCTGATGAGATGGGCAAATTGTTGGAACTATCACACAAAGATATTAAAGGAGCAATTATAAATATACTCCAGAAGGTAAAAGGAAACACAATCTAACAGGATCAGAAAATAGTTCCCAACCAAACGAAAAAGTATAAAATTAACCATATTAAAATTATACAACTGAAATGTACAAATCTAAAATAAAATATTCATGAGATGAGCTTAATATAAAAATATAAAAAACAAATCTCCATAAAGTTGAAGATCAAGTTTATCATACATAGCAAGCTTCTTTATCAATAGACAGTATCAAATGTGAAGAACAAAGAAAGAAGATTGAAATAAAAAGCCCTAATATTCACATTACTAGAGACCTAAAGTAAAAGGAAAAAGATATAACTGAAGCAAAAAGTATGAAAATAAGGGTCTAAAGCTTATCAAAATGTGATAATTACAAAGAAAGCATAATGAAACTGTAGAGGAGCTAAAGAATATGTCTTTATAGCAAGTACAAAAATGTAGTACCTTTTACTTAGCAAACATTGAAATAACCATACATTTCTCCTTAGAAACTATGGGTACCAGCAAACAATGGAAAAATATTTTAAAGTACTAAAATAAGTAAAATTTCACACAGAATTCTATATGCACCAAAAATATCCTTGCATGAAGGCCAAATAAAATTATATTCAGAAAAAATAATTCAAAAATTTATTTCCAAAAAAAACTGCTCAACAAGAAATCCAAATACAGTTCTTCAAGAATGAAAAATGAGGGGCACCCAGGTGACCCAGTTGGTTGAGCGTCCAACCCTTGATTTCAGTTCATGATCCCAGGGTTGTGGGATTGAGCCTTGCATCAGGCTTTGCACTGAGCATGGAGCCTGACTAGGATTCATTCTCTCTCTTTCTCCCTCTCTCTCTCCCTCCCTTCCTCTCTCCCTCCCTCTCTCCCTCTGCCCCTCTACCCTGCTCATGCTCTCCCATTCTAAAATAAATAAATACATACATACATGAATACATAAATAAATAAAATTGTAAAGATATGGAAAAATTTTAACATTTTTCTTCCCTTACATTCTTTAAAACACATATAACAAGTGTAAATAAAAACTGTAACATTATCTAGAGAGACTAGCAATATATTATGTGTAATAAGAAACAATGGTGGAGGAAGGGGCACCTGGGTGGCTCAGTTGGTTAAGCTTCCGACTTCGGCTCAGGTCATGATCTTGTGGTTCACAAGTTTCAAGCCCTACGTCAGGCCCTTTGCTGACAGCTCAGAGCCTGGAGCCTGTTTTGGATTCTCTCTCTCTCTCTCTCTCTCTCTCTCTCTGCCCCTTCCCCTGCTTACTCTCTCTTCCTCTCTCTCTCAAAAATAAAACATTAAGAAAGTTAAAGAAACAAACAAACAAACAATTGTGGATGTTAAAGGGACAAATAAAATTGAAATGGTTCTAGATTCTATGTGAAGAGGTAAAATATTAACTCAAAGTAGACTGAAATCTCTACTGCAACCACTAAAAAGATTACCAAGATAGATATAAAACCAAAAATTAATTTTTAAAAGAATACTAAAGGAATTCAAATACAAGGAACACAGGAAAAGAGAAACAGATGGGAAAAATTATACTGGGACAAATAAATAATAAAATGCTAGGTGCAAATAAAGCCTTATCAGTAATTATGTTAAAAGTAAGTAGTCTAAACACAATGAGAAGACTTAGTTTCTCAGAATATATTTTCAAAACTAAAAAATTCAATTATACTGTGTGTTTTAGTAATAGTTTTCCACAAAAGAAGAAGCAACAGAATGTGTATATAGAGAAAGACAAAAAGATTTAAGGAATTGGCTCTCACAATTCCGGAAGTTTGATAAATCCAAAATCTGCAGGGTAAACACATACTCTGGAGATTGAGAAAAAAGTTATAAAGTCCAAAGGTATACTGTTGGCAGAGCTCATTTTTATTGGGGGAGATGAGTCTTTGTTCTATTAAGGCCTTCAACTGACCTGATGAGAAACCTACTTTTCTCAAAGTCCACCAATTTAAACATTGATCTTATCCCAAAAAATGCCTTCACAAAAATACCCACAATAACGTTTGACCAACTATCTAGGCACTGTGACTCAACCATGTCAACACAAAATTAGCCATCACAATGTGTCAATAAGAAATTCAACTGAATACAGGGGCGCCTGGGTGGCGCAGTCGGTTAAGCGTCCGACTTCAGCCAGGTCACGATCTCGCGGTCTGCGAGTTCGAGCCCCGCGTCGGGCTCTGGGCTGATGGCTCAGAGCCTGGAGCCTGCTTCCGATTCTGTGTCTCCCTCTCTCTCTGCCCCTCCCCCGTTCATGCTCTGTCTCTCTCTGTCCCAAAAATAAATAAACGTTGAAAAAAAAAATTAAAAAAAAAAAAGAAATTCAACTGAATACAAAGATACAGATAGGGGCACCTAGATGGCTCAGTCCATTAAGCATCTGGCTCTTGATTTCAGCTCAGGTCATGATCTCACAGTTCATAGATTCAAGCCCCGAGTAGGGCTCTGCACTCACAGAGCTGAAGCCTGCTTGGGATTCTCTCTCCCTCTCTCTCTGCCACTCCCCCAGCTCACATGCACTTGTGCTCTCCCCCACCCTCCTCCCCTGGCAAAAGGAAAGAGGAAAGAAGGAAGGAAAGAAGGAAGGAAGGAAGGAAGGGAGGGAGGAGGAAAGAAATAGGTAAATTAAAAGTATAAGGGGAAAAAAGATATACCACGCAAACCAAAAGCAAAAGAAAGCTGGAGAGCTATATAAATATCAAACTAAGTAGATTTCAGATGAAAAAATAAGTTCACAGATACAAAAGAAAATGATATAATTATAAAAGCATCAGTTCACCAAAAAGACATAAATAACAATTCTAAAATATAGGCATACTTAACTTCAGAGTTAAAAATACATAAAGAAAAATAAACCTACACAGAAATGAAAATGGAAAAAACATAATTATAGTCATATTTCAATAATCATATCAATAAATGGTAGAAGAAACAAAGCGTAAGAGCATAGAAGATTTGAAGAACACTGCCAACCAACTCAGCCTAATTGACATTTACAAAACAATTCCATCCAGAAACATCAGAATACATATACTTTTCCAGTGCACATGGAATATTTAGCCATATATACCATACACTGGTATGGTACCAGTATGGTACACCATAAAGCAATTCCCAATAAATGTAAATGAATTTAAGGCATACAAAGATACTTGCAGGCCACAATGGAATCAAAATTCAAATATTAAAAGATCTCTGGAACACACTTCTTTAAGGCACATGGATAATACATGAAATTAAAGGAAAAATAGAAGCATTTTGAACAATAAAAATGTAATTAAAGTAAAAGTGCTTATGAAGAAATTTATAATAATAAATGCCTATGTTCAAAAAGTCTTAAAAAGTGAAACAATAATAAATTTGATCAACTTCTTGTCAGAGTGATCTGAAACAAAAATTATCAGTATCAGAAATGAGAGATGTCACATCACTACATGTTCAAGAGAGAATTAAATGCAAATAAGAGAAAAACTATAGCAATAAATTTGACCATTTAGATAAAAGACAATTTCTCAATAGAAACTTATCAGGGGCACCTGGGTGGTTCCCACTCTTGATTTAGGCTCAGGTCATGATCTCTAGTTCATGAGTTTGGGCCCAATGTCCAGCTGTGCACTGGCAGCATGAAGCCTGCTTGGGATTCTCTCCCTCTCTGCCTCTCCCTTGTTTGCACTCTCTCTCTCTCTGACTAAATAAACATTAAAAAATAAAATGTAAAAAGAAACGAAACTTATCAAAGCTCATCACAGAAGAAATAGTTAAAAAAAAAAAAAATAGCCCTATATTTATTAAGGAAATCGGAACTGTAGCAAAAAACCTCTCTATGAAGAAAATTTCACACAAAAATAACTTCACTGGTAAATTTTACCAAACATTTAAAGAATAAATAACAATTACTCTATACAAACTCTTCAAAAAAGTTGAAGAGTAGGAAATACTTTCCAAATCATTCTATGAGGTAATAAGCATTTACTCTGACACTTCAATCAACAGACTCTGAGTAAAGCAGATTACCCTCCATAATTTGAGTGGGCTTCATACAACCCGTTGAAACCTTTAATAGAAAAGAAGACAGGCACCTGGGTGGCTTAGTTAAGCTGGCGACTCTTGATTTTGGCTCGGGTCATGATATCATGATTCATGGGATCAAGCCCTGCATCAGACTCTGTGCTGACAGTGTGGAGCCTGTGTGGGATTCTCTCTCTCTCTCTCTCTCTCTATCTCTCTCCCTCTCCCTCTCTCTCTCAAAATAAATACACATTTAAAACAGAAGGAGAAGAAAAAAAAACTAACCTCCCTAAAAAAAAAAAAAAGAGGGAATTTTGCCAGCAGATTGCCTTTGGACTTAAACTGCAACATCAGCTCTTACATCTCCAGCCTGCCGCCCTCCCAACCATGTAAATTTTGGACCTACTGGCCTCAACAATCACATGGGCCAACTCCTTAAAATCAATCGTCAATCAGTCAATCTCTCTGTCTCTCTCAACTGGTTCTTTTTCTCTAGATAACTCTAAAAATACACTCCCTTAAGGATAACATATAAAGCCATCTTCTGATAGCAAACAAGCATTGAAAAGTACTAAAAAAATATTTGAAATAGAGAACTGATGTGTGAAATTTACTGTAACTAGATCATTAGTTACCGTAGCTTATCATCTGGCAAAGTTGTTCTTAAAACTTTTGTGGTCCAAAATCTTTTTATTAAATGAATGATTTAAAACAAAAGTATTCTGGTTTTGTTGTTGTTATGGACTAAATGTATACCTCCCAATTCATATGTTAAAGCCTTAATACCTAGTATGGCTATATTTGGAGATGGGGCTTAAAAGGAAGTAATTCAGATAAAATGAGGTCATAAGGTTAGGTCCTTGATACAACAGAAATAATATCCTTATAAAAAGAGACAAGAGAGCTTTTTTTCTCCCTCCAGAGAGGTTTCTCTCTTTCTCTTCCTTCATACACATATAAACAGGACATGTGAACACACAATGGGAAGGTGGCTATCTACAGTTTGAGAAGAGAGCCCTTACCAGACACCACACCTGCTGATACCTTGATCTTAAATTTCTAGTCTCCAAAACTGTAAGAAAATAAATTTCTGTTGTTTATGGAACCCGGTCTATGATATTGTGTTATGGAAGCCCAAGTAGATTAATACAATGATGATTTGGGATTGGGCATAAAGGTAGTGATATTTAAAAGGGAGGATGGGGCGCCTGGGTGGCACAGTCGGTTAAGCGTCCGACTTCAGCCAGGTCACGATCTCGCGGTCTGTGAGTTCGAGCCCCGCGTCAGGCTCTGGGCTGATGGCTCAGAGCCTGGAGCCTGTTTCCGATTCTGTGTCTCCCTCTCTCTCTGCCCCTCCCCCGTTCATGCTCTGTCTCTCTCTGTCCCAAAAATAAAATAAAAAAAAAATAAATAAATAAAATAAAAGGGAGGAAAGAGATCTTTACTTGCGCCACAAATGAGTACTACTGTTCTAGGATCTAAAGATAACACTGTTAAAGAATTCAATCTTACAATACCTAACAGCACTAGCCATACAAAATATTCACATGATTTATTTGATCAGTCTTCACAAATTAAATAGTAACACAGCCTCTATAAAATTAAAGATTTCTTAAAAAAAACATAAAACATAAAACGGGTCTTATATCCTAACTCATTTATAATACATGATCCATTAGTACTTCCCATATGTGAGAATCTTCTATCATTTCCAAACTAAACTCTTATATTAAATATAATTAAATCCCTGATATACAACTCCTACCGTAATCCATTCCTCTGGTCAAAAGCAGGAATCATAGAGTTAGGATGTTCTGACATTAATGCAACAAGCAGTTGTAGGACATCCATTAGATTGTCGTCCTAAAATCAATGTAGAAATTTTTTAAAACAAGGAAAAAATAACTTTTTTGAACACTGTATACTTCCAAAACAAAAGAAATTCTAACTTAAAATAATAAGTAGATATATGAGCAATATATACGTGTTTTTAACAAACTGGTTCTTAACAAACCAATTTGTTATATATACATATATATTGAGCAATATATACTTGTTTTTAACAAACTGGTTTTTAACAAACATATACATATTCATCTGTTTAACTCAAAATACACATCACCAAATAGTCACATAGTTTCTTAATCAAAGAAACAAAACCCCTCTTATAATACAGTATCAAGATTTCCGAAAACATATTCTATAGATATACTAACATCTGACCACACAGGATTTTTTTAGGGAAGGTATATACATCAAGAAATTGGGGGAAGTGAAAACTAGGTTGTTTTCTTTTTTATAGCAAAACATATTACAGTCTTTAATAAGGTAATAGATGTTGTCAATCTGGTGGCAGTGTTGGGGTCAACATATGTATCATTTCCTAATTTTTTTCACCTGGACCACTTTATTCACTGACCCTCTCAAGAAACTAGTTCCAACAGTAAGCTTTGGAGGAAATAACTGAACAGTTTTCATATATTATTTATTGACAGTCGTGAAAATATACATGATCATCAATGTTTGCTGAAGCAACAGACTACTGTATATAGTATAACTTGATAATATTGACAGAATATCACAGAAGCATATGTAAGTTGTGAAATACAAAAAAAATTCCAAGAAATCCTATACATCCTTGGTTAAATGTTCCAGTATGTATGCATATTATCAGAACCAACTTGGGCAATAATGACCCAAAGAGGAAAAGGGAAGCAGCTATCAAGAGCTAGTTATCTCTTGCCTTGTCTATAGGTTTTTGCCCACTGCTCTGGAGCTTTGGTTTTGGCATCTATTTGAATATCTAATTTTCAGTAAGCTAAGCAGATAATCTAGAGCTAGGGCACTGAGGCTTGGGAAAAGTATTATCTGAAGGAATTGAAAGATTCCTGAATTAACGAAGTAAGAGAAAAGGGAAGATCACTGTGACTTTCAATTTCTCTTTTATGAAATACTTCAATCCCTTAGGGAGTCAGGATTAATAAAAAAACAAAATCACATTTCATTGGATCAAGACCCATGTCAGGCTCTGCACTGACAGGGCAGATTCTCTCTCCCCTTCTCTTTGTGCCCCTCCCTCCACTTGCATGCACAGGTACTCCCTAAATAAATAAATAATAAATAAACAAATAAACAAACAAATAAGTAAATAAAGATGTTTAAAAAAGCAAAATCATATGCAAAAACATTACTAGGAAATTCAGTTGAAAAATCTTCAACGATTACACTAAGGAAAAAAATGCCCTAATCAAGAGGAAAAAGAAAACACAATCACTAATACTTGAGTCAAATATGATCCAATCAAGAAATTTAAGCTACTTTTCTACCTCAATTAAGATAGGTCAAAATAATATCTCTCATTTATTAATGATTCACAAACACATTATTTCATACTATAACAGATGTTTATTAAAGCACAAGACATGAATTATAAGATAGAAACGTAAATTATCACTTAAAATGCTGTGCTTAACATGAAATTCCATCAATTCCGAATTTTAATTATTTAAAAAATATTTAATCCAATTATTTAATTAGATTACATTGGCATGTTTTACATTTATATTCTCTTTTTCCATATGTTACACTGGTTCCTAGAGATACAATAAAGGTATTCTTTGGCATACTTTCTTATTCATTCAATAAGATCTAATTTCAAAACCTTTTAAAGCTTTTCATGATTATTCTCAAAGCCATCTGTGATAACACAGGGTATTTAAATGAAAGTTGCTAAGATTTAGTTCCTAAATACATTTACTCCCCCAATGATAGTCATATAATTAATGAAAGATAATTTTAACTTTTTTACTTTAAAAAAAAATGACACTACAGCTTCAAAATATAAAATCCCAAAATATAAAATTCAAATGTTACCTCATGCATAGTGAGTAGGTAATTAAGAATGGCCTGTAATTCATCTTCCTTTACTCCAGAATCCTTTAAGAACATAATATAAGTATCTTAAACTTACATATAAAAAACTTTTTTAAAAAGGGAAATACTGTAACATTTTTTCAACCTGGTCAGTTGCAATAAATATACAAAGATATAATCACATAGAATCTAAATTTAAAATATGTACTAGGCGAGGGGTGCCTGGCTGGCTCAGTCAGAAGAGTGTGTGACTCTTGATCTCAGAGTCATGAGTTCAAGTCTCACACAGGGTGCAGAGATTACTTAAATAAAACTTTTTTTAAAAAGTATTAAAAAGATATGCAGTAATCAAGACTGGGTAAAAGTCAAAAGAAATAACATCAGTATCCTGTTTTCAGAACCATATATGATAAGCTACCCAACAGAGCTATAGAATTCTGAAGAAAAACAATAATTAATGTTAAAGAGTACTATCAACAGCTACCACTATATCAAATACAGAAGACAACTTTTCCATTTCTTTTTTCTATTAAATTTGGAAAGTAAATGAATAGCTTCTAAAATTACCAGCTAAAACATCAGGTATTAAAAACTGAGTAGTACCTTCCCTAAGGTTTAAAACACAATACTTTTAAATATGAACTCAGTATTTAAATTTTCAACCTACCCTATCAATTTATTAAGAATAAAACAAAGCTGCTATGAGAAAGAGAATTACAGGGGGCGCCTGGGCGGATCAGTAGGTTAAGCATCTGATTTTGGCTCAGGTCATGATCTCACAGTTCATGGGTTCGAGCCCCGCATTGGGCTCTGTGCTAACAGCTCAGAGCTCGAAGCCTACTTTAAGTTCTGTGTCTCCCTCTCTCTAACCCTCCCCTACTTGCATTCTGTCTCTCTCTGTCAAAAATAAATAACCATTAAAAAAATTTTTTCAATAAAAAAAGAGAATTAGAAAAAAAACACTAGAAAAATTTTTTAAAAACAAAATTCAAGGGATAATTTTTTTATAAATGGAAATAAGGTATCTGAGTCTAAAAGATATACTAAAAGCTTGGTCCATGTAACATAATATTAAATTCTAAAAAATAATAAAATGATGACAGGAAACAGGGAATAAAATATTGACAAAAAATTCATTTATGTATTGTTATCTTATAAAACCAAAACACCTTCTTTAAAAATAATAAATATTACTTTACTTACAACAGAATTAAATGGGACAAAGGCAATCATTTCTAAAGGCTGATATATCTTCCTGGTATATTTATACAGGGAAATTTTTTCTCAAAACCTGAATGTCAGGTACAAGAGGCCCACTGAAAATGAAACCTCCTAGAAGAGTTTTGTTGACTACTGTATCACTACTGCCAAGAATAATACTTAGTACTAAACAGAAACTCAGTAAATATTTGCTGAATAAAAGAATGAATCCACTTGCACCCCTACAGAAATTCATAACATATATTACAATTATCTCCAATTCTGCAATAATATATATCCATAAGTGCACAAGAAAGAATGAAAAACATAGAAAAAAGTATCTTTCAGAGTATTTTCCAATGTGTAATCCTAGGAATCCAACAAAGAGTAAATAGACAGTATCTTACGTGAAATTAAAAGTTAAAATACAGAACATGCCAAAGTAAAAGTAAATATAAACTTACCTTCATCACTAACTGCTTAATGAACATCAATAAGAATGCTCGTAGAGAAAATATTTCTTTTTGATTAGGTCGTGGTCCATCTTTGGAAAAAAAATACATACATGCACACTTAGTGTTTCAAAGACCTCAAAGCAAAGAATAAAATTGTCTTTCCTAATAGTTTCTGTACATTTATTTGAGAAACATAAAAGTGAGCCACCTAAAGGGACTTAAGCCTCAATACTATCATTTAGAACTGAAAAGATAAAGAGTTTCCCAGACGAACAAAAGCTAGAGAAGTTCATTACCACTAAACATGCTCTGTAAGAAATATTAAAGGGACTTTTTTAGGCAGGAATAAAAAAAGGCCATAACTAGAAATAAGAAAATATCAGAAAGAAAAAAAACACACTGGTAAAAGCAAACATAGTAAAGGGAGGTGATCACTCACTTGGAAAGGTAGTATAAAACTCAAAGACCAAAGTAGTAAAATCAACTGTATTCTACAATAATCAGTTAAGAAATACACTAAATAAAAAGTTTAAAATATGGTATCAAACTATAAAATATTGGGAGATGAGGGGAGCAAAAATGTAATACTTTTAGAATGCATTTGAACTTAAGGAATGACAACTTAAAATGAACTTCTATATACTTAGGTTTTTAGATTTGAAGCTCATGGCAACCACAAAGAAACCTTTGAAACACAAAAAACAAAAAGAAAGGAATCCAAAAATAACACTAAACAAAATCATCAAATCACAAGGAAAAATAGCAAGAAGGAAGAAAGGAACAGAGAAGTACAAAAAAAAAAAAAAAAAAAAAGTAAGTCATTTAACAAAATAGCAATAAATACGTATCAGTAATAACTCTGAATTTGAATGAGTAAGAAAAAAAAAAAGGTGGGGGGGCCTGGGTGGCTCAGTCAGTTAAGGATCTGACTTCAGCTCAGGTCATGATCTCGCAGTTTGTGAGTTTGAGCCCCACTGAAAGCTCAGAGCCTGAAGCCTGCTTCGGTTTCTGTGTCTCCCCCTCTCTCTGCCCCTCCCATGCTCACACTCTGTCTCTAACTGTCTCAAAAATAAATAAACATTAAAAAAAAATTAAAAAAAAAAAAAAAAACAAGACCCTCTATATGCTGCCATCAAAAGACTCACTGCAGATCTAAAGATACACATAGACTAAAAGTGAAGTGATGGGAAAAGATATACCATGAAAACAGATATGAAAAAAAAGCTGGACTGGCAATACTTATATCACACAGTAGAGACTTTTTAAAAAGCTGTAACAAGAGATAAAGCACATTACAAAATGATAAAGGGATTAATCCAACAAGGCATAATACTTGTAAATATTTATGTGCCCAACATTGCAGCACCTAAATACATAAAGCAAACATTACCAAACAAAAAGGGAGAACCTGACAGTAATACAATAATAGTAGGGGATTTTAACACTCCCCTTACATCAATAGATAGATCATCCAGACAGAATATGAATAAGAAAACACTGGCCTTAAATGACACATTAGACCATATACACTAAACAGGTATGTACAGAACATTCCATCCAAAAAACCCAAGACACATCTTCTCAAGTACATGAAACATTCTCTAGAATATTAGCATGACAGACCACAAAACAAGTCTCTTTAAATAAATTTAAGAAGACTGAAATTGCAGGAGCACCTGGGTGATTCAGTTGGTTAAGCCTCCGACTTCAGCTCAGGTCATGATCTAGCAGTTTGTGGGTTCAAGCCCCGTGTCAGGCTCTGTGCTGAAAGTTCAGAACCTGGAGCCTGCTTCAGATTCTGTGTCTCCCTCTCTCTCTCTGCCTCTCCCCCAGGCATGTTCTGTCTCTCTCTTTCTCAAAAGTGAATAAACATTTTAAAAAATAAATAAGATAGGGGCGCCTGGATGGCTCAGTCGGTTGAGTGTCCGACTTTGGCTCAGGTCATGATCTCACCGTTCCCAAGTTCGAACCCCATATCGGGCTCTGTGTTAACAACTCAGAGCCTGGAGCCTGTTTCAGATTCTGTGTCTCCCTCTCTGTCTCTGCCCCTCCCCAACTCGTGCTCTGTCTCTCTCTCTCAAAAATAAATAAACATTAAAAAATATTGTTCAAATAAAATACATTAAATTAAAAAAAGACTGAAATTGGATCAAGCATCTTTCCAACCAAATGATATGAAACTAGAAATCAATTACAAGAATAAAACTAGAAAAAAACACATACATGCAGAGACCAAAAAACATGTTACTAAAAAACCAATGGGAGAGGTGCCTGGGTGGCTCAGTCAGCTAAGCATCTGACTTCGGCTCAGATCATGATCTCACGGTTTGTGAGTTCAAGCCACCCGTCAGGCTCTATGGTAACATCACAGAGCCTGGAGCCTGCTTTAGATTCTGTATCTCTCCCTCTCTCTTTGCCCCTTCCCCACCCACCCTCTGTCTCTCAAAAAAAAAAAAAAAAAAAAAAAAAAAAAAAAAAAAAAAAGTTAAAAGTAAATAAAAATAAAAAACCAATGGGCCAAAAAAAAAAATCAAAAAGGATATTCGAAAATACCTTGAGACAAATGAAAGTGAAAACATAATGTTCCAATATCTATGAAATGCAGCAAAAGCAGATCCAAAAGGGAAGTTTATGTCAAAACAGGCCTACCTCAAGAACAAGAAAAATCTCTAAGAGGACATACAGATGGCCAACAGGCACATGAAAAGATGCCCAACATCACTAACCATCTGGGAAATGCAAATCAAAACCATAAAGAGACATCACCTCACACCTGCCAGAATGGCTAAAATCAAAAAGACAAGAAGTAATAAATATTAGTGAGAATGTGAAGAAAAATAACCTTAACACACTGTTGACAACGTAAACTGGTGTAGCCACTATAGAAAACAGTATGGAGATTCCTCAAAATATAACAATTAGAATTGCCATACAATCCAGCAATTCCACTTCTAGGTGTTTACCCAAAAAAACTATGAATTTAAAAACATATGTATCCCTATGTTAACCACACCATTATTTACCATAGTGAAGACACAGAAGTAACCTAAATGTCCATAGACAGATACAAGGATAAAGATGTGGCGAGTACACACACACACACACACATATATCACACACACACACACACACACACACACACACACACACACACGACACACTCAGGAATATTACTCAGCCATAAAAATGAAAACTTGTCACTGTGACATGTAGGGATAGGCCTAAAGAGTATTATGCTAAGTGAAGTCAGAGAAAGACATACTGATAATTTCACTCATATGTATAATCTGAAAAACAAAACAAATGAACAAAGTAAAACATTCATATGTACAGACAACAAACTGACAATTACCAGAGGGGAGGAAGATGGCAGGATAGACAAAATAGATGAATAGATCAAGAGGTACAATTTTCCAATTATAAAATAAATTCAAAGAGATTTACTATTCAGTTTAAGGAATATAGTTAATAATATTGTAACAACTTTATATGTTGACAGATGGTGACTAGACTATTGTGGGAACCATTTTGTAATGTATATAAATATCAAATCACTATGTTGATACTAATACAATACTGTTTGTCAATTATTCCTCAATTTAAAGAGTTTTATGCCTTCTAGAAAGACATTCAATCTCACATACAATTGTATATACAATGTTTCAAATGTACAAAATGGGTTATGCTGAAACTACAATGAAGAAGTTTATTTTTGATTAAGGTTAAATGAATTCTAAAACATGAAAATGAGGCAATAAAATTCATACTCAATAACAATATGCACTTATATTTTGCTTTAAAAGACTCTGAGAATGTTAGTACAGTAACAGAAGTTTACAAAGAAAAAAGAAAAGGAAAATCTAAACTTTATATGTGAATTTAGTAAGAAATAAACTTCTACTGTTACTATTGTATAAGCTAATACAAAAAATTTTTAAAGTACACCTCAACACAGTTTGGTTCATTTAGAAGGGAATGTTATGTTGACTACCTCTGACATCTCCTCCTCTTCTTGAAAAAGTCCTTGGTCACACATGGCTCACATTAAAGTCAATTTTCATGTCTCAAACAAATAATCCTCAAGTAGAATGCTTTTGAAACCAAACCCCATTGTTGTAAGATCCTAAGGTTAGGTACCTGTTTGCCCCGTATTTTCTGCAATTCCGCCCCCAACCCCCCGCCACTAATCACTATCTACAGCTAGTTCTTAGACCACCAAAGCATAGGACCACCATGACCTCAAACAGATCAATTAAAATAGGAAGAAAATTGCTTAAAACTTTTTCCACATGACAATTCCTAGACAAAGAATAGGAGAGAGTTACTGAGTTACAACAGAATTAATTACAAACTCTGTTCAGCTCTCTCACTTAAAGTATGAGACTTCCCCAAGGTCACTAATCAGTCTATAAAATAAATGCCAGAATACAAAACTAATATTCAGCACATGTACATGATACAGCTACATCAGGAAATTACGATCTAGCTCTACATATGCTACAACCTTACCACCTAAAAGAGATCATATAAATTCTGTGTGCACTCATATCTAAATTATACATAGTGTATTCTCTAAGAATAAGCAGAATTTATTTTGAAATGGATAAAGAAAGCTTCATACTAATATGAAACCTTGTGTTTGTAAATCACTGAACAGCCAAAGCATTTAAGTACAGAGACTCTCCAGCATCTATTTCCTGATTTCAAGCAGCAGCCCTCAATTTTTATCAAGGTACTGAACCCATCCTTGCTCTCAGATCATGTATTTCAGAGGTGGGACAGGCTTCCATGCCCATGTACAGGCAATCAGAAAAATACCTGCCACATAGACTGGACACATGATACAATCAGAGCCAATGAGCAGCAAAAGACTTTTGCTGGAAATGTTCAATACAGGCAGACACTCTTCTGCTGGACATGTAGTTTTAAGGTTGTGAAGGTGGAGTGGCTGCTAAAGGGAGAGAATACATGAAAAGAGCCAACAAAGAAAAACTGGGAAAGGGAGAGAGACAAACTGGGTTCAAGAGCCATATTCTGAATCCTTGCACCATGTTTTACTAAAAATGCCAATTTATATGAGGTGATTAACAACACCCTTTTACAACAACAGCCAATTTAAAGTAGGTTGTACTTACAACCAAAAGATCCACCATTTGTCAAAATTTTTATTTTGATCCTTCCCATAAATTTCTGACATGATGAATGAATATTATCTTTCCAGTAATTTCCTGATTGATTATACAGGGAAATAATTACTGAAATTTTATAAGTTCATTATATTATTTATTAGAAGTAGATACTCCCCTACCTCCATAAGAAATCTCCACTTCCCAAAAAACATGGTTTTTAATTATTCTCATTATGAGAATTAGCTTCTGCATCAACACCATATGCTAATATAAAATTTCTTCACATTTTCAGTGCCTTAATATACACTCTGCAAACAACTTATACCAGCAGCAGTAGCATTCTTCTATAAAAGTAGCTAGTTTTTATTTTAAGTAGCGAGTTATTAACCTCTGTCAATCACAATTCAGTACAAACTATTAAAATTATTAGTAAGATTAAAATATAATTTTGCCATGATGATATTCAGAAAAACTTCAAGAATAATATATTATTGGTTAAAACAAAGAAAAACAATCTATGACAAAATATGTAGGCTGAGATAATATACCTAATCCTTTTGGGGTGATACCACTTCGATCCTGAGGATTCACTGCCCAGTAGTAGTACTTCAGTGTATGCATGATGAGAAGCACTGTTCCAACTCTCCGAATGGCATTATATATGTTGACTGTACCAATGAATTCCGTAGACAGGTAAGTATAGAGTGTCAACTGAACCTAGAGAATCAAAATGAAGAGTTTACATCAAAGAAGCAGCCCAGCATTTTACCCATTTCCATTATATGTTCAGGCTAGTTGCGTGGACCATACTTTTTCCATGAAGATGCTGATCTTGATGGTAACAAGTTACCATGTTAAAACATAACAATAATCACAGGCGCATGCATATATATACACACGTAAACACACAGGTTCCTTATAAAACTAAACCAAGTAAATGCTTCTTTACATAGTAGCATTATAAAGTAATCATCCCAAAATATATCAAATTTTTACAGCTATCCCATGAAAATAACTAACTCCTAATTAATTAGCACTTACTCATAAGCATATATAACTTATTTGTATAGTAAGTTTACTCTTCATACTATGCACAGTTGTTTTAAAAAACTGGAAATTTTCTTGGTTTTACAGAAAATTAGAAGCTAGAATAACTCAAAGAAGAAATAAAAAAGTAGGAATAACCTGAAAGGGGGAAAGGTAGAAGTCAAAAGGGATAGAAAATGTAAAGCCTACCTTAAGAAATATTTATTAGAAAAACAGAATTCTGTTATAACAGCTCATTGCTACGAATATAATCTTAAGATTATAATTTCTCAACATGTTTATGAGTTTTATCCTCTAATTAGAAAAGGATTCTAAAGGGGAACCTGGGTGGCACAGTTAAGCATCCAACTTTGGCTCAGGTCATCTCACAGTCTGTGAGTTCGAGTCCCACATCGGGTGCTATGCTGCCAGTGCAGAGCCTGGAGCCTGCTTCAGATTCTGTCCCCCTCTCTCTGCCCCTCCTCTGCTCATGCTCTTTCTCTCTCTCTCTCTCTCTCTCAAAAATAAATAAACATTTAAAAAAAAAAAGGATTCTAAAGGGGCACCTGGGTGGCTCAGTCGGTTAAGCGTCCAACTTCAGCTCAGGTCATGATTCCACTGCTCATGAATTCGAGCCCCACTTCAGGCTCTGTGCAGACAGCTCAGAGCCTCTAGCATGCTTCAGATTCTGTCTCCATCTCTCTGCCCCTCCCCCCCCCAATAGAAAAAATAAAACAAAAAAAATTTTAAATAATAAAAAGGGTTCCACTCGTCTTATTTCCAAATAAATCATCTCAATAAAAACATAAAAACTTACTAACTTCAAAATATAAGCTCTTATTATTATTTTAAAAGAGAGAGTGTCCAAGTGGGGGAGAGGGTTAAGAGGGAAAGAGAATCTTAAGCAGCCTGGGATCATGACCTGAGCTGAAATCAAGAGTCAGATGCTCAACCGACTGAGCCACCCAGGCACTCCTAAGCTCTTAATATATAAAAGAAACACAGGATAAAGAGTGGCAGAGTCTGAACCACCTAAAATTGAAGCCTAATGATTATAGCGTAGAATACTATACATATGGTATATTCCAATGACTCGCAAAAAAATAATATTATTTTCATGCAGCTAATATCATTCAAATGGACAGGCCCAGTTTACTTGTCATTGAGGCTATTTAACACTTTGTCACAACATTTTCTTACACCATTCACAAAAAAAAAAAAACTCAAAATGGATGAAGGACCTGAATATAAGCCATCAGCTGCAGCAATTTCTTACTTGACACATCTCCAAAGGCAAGGGAATTAAAAGCAAAAATGAACTACTGGGACTTCATCAAGATAAAACTTATGCACCGCAAAGGAAACAATCAACAAAACTAAAAGGCAACTGACGGAATGGGAAAAGATATTTTCAAAAGACATATTGGACAAAGGGCTAGTATCCAAAATCTATAAAGAACTCACCAAACTCCACACCCGAAAAACAAATAATCCAGTGAAGAAATGGGCAGAAGACATGAATAGACACTTCTCTAAAGAAGACATCCAGATGGCCAACAGGCACATGAAAAGATGCTCAACGTCACTCTCTCATCAGGGAAATGCAAATCAAAACCAAACTGAGATAACACCAGTCAGAGTGGCTAAAATAATCAAATCAAGAGACTATAGATGCTGAAGAGGATGTGAAGAAACGGGAAACCTCATGCACTGTTGGTGGGAATGCAAACTGGTGCAACCACTCTGGAAAACACTGTGGAGGTTCCTCAAAAAATTAAAAATAGATCTACCCTATGACCCAGCAATAGCACTCCTAGGAATTTACCCAACGGATACAAGAGTGCTGATGCAGAGGGGCACTTGTATCCCGATGTTTATAGCAGCACTTTCAACAATAGCCAAATTATGGAAAGAGCCTAAAGGTCCATCAGCTGATAAATGGATAAAGAAGTTGTGGTTTAAATATATAATGGAATACTACATGGCAATGAGAAAGAATGAAATATGGCCTTTTGTAGCAATGTGGATGCTAAGTGAAATAAGTCATACAGAGAAAGACAGATACCATATGTTTTCACTCTTATGTGGATCCTGTGAAACTTAACAAAAGACCATGGTGGGGGCGGGGGGGGGGAGGAAGGGAAAAAAAAAAGTTACAGAGAAGGAAGGAGGCAAACCAAAAGAGACTCTTAAAATCTGAGAATAAACTGAGGGTTGATGGGGGGGGTAGGAAGGAGGGGAAAGTGGGTGATGGGCATTGAGGAGGGCACCTGTTGGGATGAGCACTGGGTGTTGTATGGAAACCAATTTGACAATAAATTTCATACTGAAAAATAAAATACTTTGTCACATGGTTCAAATTCTTGACGATGCTATTTAAATCATTTAGAAAATATTTACATCCAACTATGCATAATGATGTATTATGGAAATATAATGTCATACACACTGTCCCTCAGTAGATGAAATCCAGTTGAGAAAATGAAAAATAGACATAAATTTAAGTGAAAAACAAACCTATTGAAATATAAAGATGACTTAAGAAAATTATTTTGAAAAGCATCTGGAATTAACACATTTATAAAGGGGCGTCTGAATGATTCAGTAGGTAGAGCACACTTCGTCTCAGAGTTATAAGTTCAAGCTCTGCACTGGGTATAGAGATCACTTAAAAATAAAACCTTAAAAAAAATAAGAAAGAAACAGAAGTGTGTAATTAATTACAAAATAAGTAGCAAAGACTTATTAGAAACTATCAATTTGGAGGCCAGAGAAATTATTATAAGATAAGCAAAAAAGCCTAACTAATAAAACAGGTATTAAGGTAGGCTTTGAAAGTTAGTACTAAGATAGGTAGACAGAACCAAAGACGATATTTCAAACAGGGAAAATGGTAGATCATACAACAGGCTTCCCAAGATCTAGAACAATGCTCTTCAAACCTGATTGTGCATTAGCATACCTGAAAAATATTTTTTTAAATGCTGATGCCTGGGCCCTATCCCAGACCAATTAAAAAACACAATGTAGGATGGAATTCTGATTTTGATTTTTTAAAAAAAACAAAACAAAAAAATAAAACCTCTCCCAACAGGTTCTATCATCAGCCAGGACTGAGAACCACTGCTCAGGCATAATGTTTTTAGCATAATGTTTTACCCACTGAGGATAACTGAGTTTTTAAGCTAGAAAGCTTAGAAAAGAGTATTGACACGAAGACTTAATGCTAGAAAAGAGACTACTATATTCTGAAAACAACTGGAAGCTATTACACATTTGGGGGCTAAGAAATGATCTGATGAGAGTTATAAACATAAAAATTCTGGCAAAAAAAGTCATAAAAATAGGAAAAACTGAAGAAAGTCAGTTTATTGAGAATAATACTGTAGTAAAAGAAAAAGGCTTTAATAACACATTGACATGAATAAGAATGGGGACCTCAAGATTATTCATATGCTAACAATGAATAAACACTCCTCATTTACTTATTATGTAATTTAGTAACCATATAAATTATATGTGTTAATATCAGTCTTTCCCATTACATTCTATGAGGGCAAGAATTAGAGCTGTCTTGTTCACTGAATTAGAGCTGTCTTGTTCACCACAGTATCCATAGTGATCAAACAGTTACCCAACAAATGAAAGTAACCTTCCATTAAGCACCCTTTTCAAAAGCAAAGGTTGATTCATACATATATGCCTTCAACTTTGGTAACCACAGGTGAAGTTACCACGAAGCTAATGAAGTTTAAACTTTATGCTCACTCATCCATACAGGTTCTCTGCAAAACCCTAAACCTCATTTGTATGCATTATGTCATATTCTTTTTCTTAAAAATTTCCACCCTCCCTCTAATTGTGTAACATTCAGACCAAACAAACATTGGAAAACAAAACAAACCTTGCTAGAACTATCTTTATAATAAAATTAAGGTAGATTTAACCCCTTATGGATATACAAAGCAAACAGCTAAAACAGAAGGAAAGTTTAATATTAACATATCCATTGTAATTTCTAAAAAGGAAATTAAAGAAAATTATTAACCAAGAAAAGGTAAGAAACAGAGTGCAGTAATACCAGGAACCTAAGAAAATGATATAATGAATTTTTTTTAATATTCCTCTATTACTAAGTATCTAATAAGAGGCTTTTTGACCACATCAAAAGAGATCCAAAGCCTTACAAATATGCTGCTTAGTGGACAAAAAAAGTGTCCGGTAAAAGGTTTAAAAAGTAACCTGAAACAATCTTGAAAAGAAATAAGATTGAAGGTCACAGAAGAGAAAGAGGTCAAATTTGAACCCAGAGATTAAAAGGTACAGCCTCCAGCTGCCTCCTTTGATTATTTCCAAATGGCAATCACAGTCAGCAGCTGTTTTTCTCTTTAACATTTGAAAAGACCAACTGAAAATAAGATACTATGACTCTATAAAAGCAAAAAAGTCTGATTTTTTTTCCAACAACTAAAATAAGTACCTGTTATTCCAAACTAAACAATGATAAACATTCCAAGTGGATCAAAAGGGAGAAGGGGAGAGAGGAAATTAACAGGTTTAAAATAATACAGTGTCTAACAAAAACTTCAGATAGGGCATATACAATTATGCAATTTAATAAAAATTTGTTTCAAGTTCTGCTTAACACTACCACTATCAATATTCTTAAGACAATTTAATACAACATTAGGATTTAGCAAAGGTTTATTTATACACTTTATTACAAATTCACTTATATTCATTTAGAAGTAATTGGTTTGTTGTTATAGTGCTAAATAAATTATTATACACAAATATAATTGTATATAATAATTTAAATTCATGTGAATAAATATGATTAAATGAGACCAGTATACATTAGAAGCCTTCAAAAATGGTGACATTTCAGCTATTTCTGAAGAATTAAACTCACAAATATGTATACATACATATATACACATTGATATGTATGCATATTTGCAATAGAACAGAGCTACAATTGATAGGAAATATTATATTTACATTGGAACTTTCCAGCTTTGATTTATATTTAGCAAATGAAAGTCAAATATAATTTGTATTTAACAGAAAATAAAGATTATAGCTGTTTTTTAAAAATACTGGCACTGCTTGGTAAGAATATGCAATGGGAAAAAGTCTCTTCAACAAATGGTGCTTGGAAAACTGCACAGCAGCATGCAAAAGAATGAAACTGGACCACTTTTTTACACCATTCACAAAAATAAGCTCAGAATGTATTAAAGACTTAATGTGAGACCTGAAATCTTAAAAATCCTAGAAGAGAGCACAGGCAGTAATTTCTCCGAGACTGGCCACAGCAACATTTTTCTACCTATGTCTTCTGAGGCAAGGGAAATAAAAGCAAAACTACACTATAGGGACAACATCAAAATAAAAACTTTCTGCATAGCAAAGGAAATGATCAACAAAACTAAAGGCAACCTACTGAATGAGAGAAGATGTTTGCAAATGACCTATCCAATAAAGGGTTAGTATCCAAAATATATAAAGAACTTACACAACTCAACACACCAAGAAAACAAACAACCCAATTAAAATTGGGCAAAAGACACGAACAGACATTTCTTCAAAGAAGACATCCAGATGGCCAACAGACACATGAACAGACGCTCATCACTCATCATCAGGGAATTGCAAATCAAAACTACAAGAGTTATCACCTCACAACTGTCAAAATGGCTAAAATCAACAACAAGAACCAACTGTCAGCAAGGATGTGGAGAAAAAGAAATACTCTTGCACACTTAGTGGGAATGCAAAATGGTGCAGCCGCTGTGGAAAACACTATGGAGGTCCCTCAAAAAATTAAAAATGGAACTTCCCTATGATCCAGTAATCAACCTACTGAGAATTTTTCCAAAAAATACAAAAACACTAATTCAAAGGGATATACGCACCCCATGGGGCGCCTGGCTGGCTCAGTCTAGGCAGCATGTGACTTTTCATCTCAGGATCATGAGTTCTAGTCCCACATTGGGTGTAGAGACTAAGTAAATAAATATTTTTTTAAAAAGTAAAGGAATATATGCACCCCTATGTTTATAGCAGCATTGCTTCCAACAGTCGAAATGTGTAAGCAGCCCAAGCGTCTACCGATGAATGAATAAAGAAGATGTGGTACATACATATATAATCAAATATTATTCATCCATAAAAAGGAATGAAATCTTGCCATTTGCAAGGACATGAATGGAGCTACAGAGTATAATGCTAAGTAAAATAAGCCAGTCAGAGAAAGACAAATACCATATGATTTCACTCATATGTGAAATTTAAACAAAATAAGTGAGTAAAAGGGGGAAAAAAAACATAAAGACAAACCAAGAAACAGACTCTAAACTATAGAGAACACACTGATGGTTACCAAAAGGGAGCTGGGTAAGGGGATGTGTGAAATAGGTGGTAGGGGTTAAGGACTGCATTTGTTAAGATAGCACTGGGTGATGTATGGAATTATTCAATCACTATACAATATACCTGAAACTAATATAACATCGTATTTTAAATGTGTTGGAATTTAAACTTCAAAAAAAAAATACTGACACTGCTTTACAAAAGAAAGAAAAGATAACACTTATTTGCAAATATATCTAAAAAAGAAAAAAAAAGCTTAGTCAAAAACTGCAATCTACTAAAATCATATATGACAACATATAGAAGAATAAAAGAAAACCTCATTATTGTAACTGTTCTCAACTACAAAAAGTTAGTGAAGATAGTAAAACAAAACCAATATATTACCTTGGCTGGAGTATGAATCCATATAGCTGGGTTAAGAAGAATGTGATCACACAATTGTTTGAGTAGGGGCATCCCATTCTGCAGATTACTCAGATATTTTGAAAATGCAAGACAAAGCTCAAGTACTGCTCTGTTGACATGGGATTTGGAAGACTGAAAAGAAAAAAATAGATCAAAGGTCACTACCAATACAAGGCAAAGTAAGTACATTAAAGGATCTCAATACCAGAAAAAAGTTAGCCCACAAACTGCTAAAAGTTAAAGATGCCATGAGACTCGATGCCACATTTCTCTAAAAAAGCAATGGAAGCAAGGTAAAACAACAAAAGGTTATTTTAATTTTGGTAATTTTATGTAACCAAGGAGACACACTTGCAGAAAGAATTGCTCAACCACTTAGGAGACCAAATCCATGCCCTCAAAATTAAGAACAAAATATATAATGCATCTCATACTTTACCTTTTCAAGACTATATCCTATTACCAAGAAGCCCTTGCAGGCAAGCATCTGCTCCTGCATAGCAATTGAGTTCTTCAACAACTCCATGATAAAAGCCAGCAAAGTTGAACTGGAACAAAAACAACAGGCAACAATCTGAAAAACTTACTCTTTTAAAAAAACAAGGTGGGGAGGGGGATTAAATAGATGCAGGCTTTCATTTATCTTAATAAAAAGTTCTCTATTTCAAGGAAAATGAAGTTATAAAATTGTCTCCAAAATTATTTGGGGACTGGAATTTGAATGCAGGATTAGGACTTAATTATTTATTTCATGTACTTTATCATCAACCTACTAATAAGTCAATTACTTACAAACAACATGAGAAACATATATAAACTGAACAAAAATTAGCAATGTCTAAAAACAAGTAATAAAATGGCTAACATAAGTATATTAAGGCCTTAAAGAATAGATATAACTTAGATTAGCAAGTATATTCAATTTTAGAGAGTTAGAGGCCAGAGGCAAAAGACACATGGAGCAAATACACTAGGAAAGAAATACTTAGAATGTGTTAGGGCTCCAGACTAGCCTGGTTAATGAAGAAGATAAAAAAGTAAATTTGGGGGGCGCCTGGGTGGCTCAGTCGGTTAAGCGTCCAACTTCAGCTCAGGTCACGATCTCGCGGTCCGTGAGTTCGAGCCCCGCATCGGGCTCTGGGCTGATGGCTCAGAGCCTGGAACCTGCTTCGGATTCTGTGTCTCCCTCTCTCTCTGCCCCTCCCCC
The DNA here is from genome assembly GCF_018350155.1 of Leopardus geoffroyi. Classification (NCBI taxonomy): domain Eukaryota; kingdom Metazoa; phylum Chordata; class Mammalia; order Carnivora; family Felidae; genus Leopardus; species Leopardus geoffroyi. The sequence goes on along the minus strand of NC_059327.1, from coordinate 76,351,518 downwards.
GTTCATGCTCTGTCTCTCTCTGTCTCAAAAATAAACAAACATTAAAAAAAATTTTTTTTTAAAAAAAGTAAATTTGGAATTTACAAACCGAAGTCCTCAAACACTAATTCAACAATTTTGTACATTATCCCAAAAGGAAAATTGTAATTCTGTAGTCAGTTGAGAAGACTTTTAAAACTGAATAGGGGCTAGGGCCATGCTCCTATCCTCACTTTTAGAAATACACAAAATGGAGGGGCGCCTGGGTGGCGCAGTCGGTTAAGCGTCCGACTTCAGCCAGGTCACGATCTCGCGGTCCGTGAGTTCGAGCCCCGCGTCAGGCTCTGGGCTGATGGCTCGGAGCCTGGAGCCTGTTTCCGATTCTGCGTCTCCCTCTCTCTCTGCCCCTCCCCCGTTCATGCTCTGTCTCTCTCTGTCCCAAAAATAAATAAACGTTGAAAAAAAATTAAAAAAAAAAAAGAAATACACAAAATGGAATGGAGTGAAGATCACCTGTTACCTCTTTCTCAAAGCCTCTGAGATACCCCCACAAACAAACTAGAAGCCAACCTCCTCCCTCGACACAAGTGCTTTTAAAACTGTCAGCAATTTTGGGGTGCCTTCGCTCAGTCCGTTAAGCGTCCGACTTTGGCTCATGTCATATCTCATGGTTTGTGAGTTTGAGCCCCGCGTTGGGCTCTGTGCTGAAAGCTTGGAGCCTGGAGCCTGCTTCACAGATTCTGTGTCTTCCTTTCTCTCTAACCCTCCCTCACTTGTGTTCTGTCTCTCTCTCTCTCTCTCTCTCTCGAAAATAAATAATAAACATTAAAAAAAATTTTTGTTAAGTCTTCCTTTTCAATAAAGATAAAAATTTTTAAAAAAGAAAGGGAGAACCAAAAAAAAATAACTGAGCTCTGTTACAGAAGTTTCAGACCAGGACACATAAAAAAATTAATGAAGTAGCAATATGTCAAGGATAACTTTAATTATTTTAATGTAGACAATAAATACTTGATTTGATATCTCATTCATCTAAAAAAAAAGTCATTTTGTTGCCTAAACATCTCAAGAGAATTATTACATCGTGAAATACATACATTGATTAATTGATATCAAATTACACAAAATCAGGGAATTCTAAAAATGAATAATGAAACACTCATTTACTCAAATAATACATTAAACATAATTACTAGTCTCACTAGAATATACAGCCATGAAAAATTCATTTAGACACCCCTCCAATGTTTTATATTATGTCCTCTTATATCATTGCCTTTTTTAGACTCTATACTGTAAGAGACAAATGTGTCCAACATACAATCTAGAATTTTCAAAAAGACCAAATGTAAATAATAAATAACATCATTATAAATTTCAGTTTTAATTTAGTTATACGCAATAATTAAAATGAAAAGCTAAATCCCCATAATGAATCACTGCCATGTAATAATCTAAAGTAACTTTTTAAATTAGAATGATAGACAAAAATGTACTCATTTTTGCTAAATCATTATTTCTAAATTTATTCTAAGAGAAGTTTATTATATTTTTTACAGCTTCCATATTTCCTACTGATAAAGAATTTAGATTACTACTATTTTTTTTTTTGAAAGAGAGACTGCAAGTGGCACAAAGGGGCAGAGGGAAAGAATCTTAAGCAGGCTCCATGATCAGCACAGAGCCCGACATGGGGCTCAATACCACCACCCTGATATCATGACCTAAGCCAAAACCAAGAGGTGGATGCTCAATCATGAGCCACCCAGATGCCCCTAATACTACTATTACTGACAGGAATTTGTAGTAACCTTTAAATTTCACAAATTTCTTTACATACATTCTTTTAACCCTACCAACAAATTTAAAAGGCAGAAAAAATATTGTGCAGCTCAACAGTAATAAAAGTCATCCTCACATCCACTTCAAGAACAAAATAATGGCACTCACCATATAGTCAAGTCAACCTCATCAGATAAATATTGCCTATAATCCAACTGTGCAAAAAGTGGAAACAGCACTTGTACTCCTCCAATTGAATGCATAGCACTTTGAATGGAATGTGTTAAAACTGCTTTCACATCCTTGTAAAACAGAAAACACAGTAAAGATTCCAATGATTTCCTTTCCCAAACAATAAAAAAAGCATAACAAGAACAATACCTTATATCACATTTATTAATAGAAGCTAACTAATATACCTCACTAAAATTTACCATGAAAAATATTCTTAAAAGATTATATATAAAAAATAAAAAATAAAAAATGTCATAGCTAGTACCTGGAGCATGAGTGCATGCGGTGAATGAACAAAAATTGAAGGGTTGTCCTTAGGGGATGATTCAAGGCAGAGCTGGGCATCTGTAGCACGTGGATTGTACGTGAATGCAATGGCACTAGAAAGTTTGCCATCATACAAAAGAAGTTTGTGATGCTCAGCAAGAAACAGATCACTTTCCGCTTTGAATTTAAATGTACCCTAAAAATAAAGAGTAAAACAGTTAAAACAGTATACCACAAAAAGAAAATCTAGATACAAATCACCAGATACAAAAATTTAAGGAATATATCTTTAATCATTTTCCTAACAATATCAAGTAAGAAGAGCCCTGTTTCATTACTTCTTTAGTGGACTGTATTCATTTTAAAGATACAACGAAAATCAAGTCGGTATTAAAACCTTACATTTGGGGCATCCGGGTGGCTCAGTCGGTTAAGCATCCGACTTCGGCTCAGGTCATGATCTCACAGTCCGTGAGTTCGAGCCCCGTGTCGGGCTCTGTGCTGACAGCTCAGAGCCAGGAGCCTGTTTCAGATTCTGTGTCTCCCTCTTTCTCTCTCCTCCCCCGCTCATGCTCTCTTTCTTCTCAAAAATAAATAAACGTCAAAAAAAATTTTTTTTTAACTTACATTTAAAAAGTATAAAACGTAGTGTCCTATGGCACATATTTTATCATTTTTTTCACTGTACTTCGTCTTTTTGGATTTTTTTTTTTTTAAGAGAGAGAGAGGAAGAGCGTGAGTGGGAGAGAGGGACAAAGGGAGAGAGAGAAGGGGAATCCCAAGCAGTTTCTGTGCTCCATGCAGAGCCTGACACTGGGCTCAATCCCACAACCCTAAGATCATGACCTGTGCCCAAAACAAGAGTCAGACACTCAACCAACTGAGCCACCCAGGTGCCCCCTTTTTGGATTTCTTTCATTGTGGTTATTAACACAGTACATAAAATGTACCATCTTAAACATTTTTAAGTGTACAGTACAGTAAGTAGTATTAACTATATGCATATTGTTATATAACAAATCTCTAGAACTTTTACATCATGTAAAACTGAAGTTCAGTATATATTTAACATCTCATTTCTACCACTCCCCATTCCCTGGCAACCACCATATTCTACTTTCTGATTCTGTAAGTGTGACTTTTTTGTAACTCATATAAGTGTAATCTTTTTATTTGCATACTTTTTATTTGCTTATTTCACTTAGTATCATGTCTCAAGCTGGACTACGTGGTAGCATGCATCAGAATTTCCTTCTTTTTAAAACTAAATAGTATTGCACTGTACATATATACTACATTTTATCTATTCATGTGTCCATGGACAATTAGGTTGCTTCAACCTCTTGACTATTGTGAATGATGCTACAATAAACTTGAATATGAAAATATCTCTTTCAGATCCTGCTTTTAATTCTTCTGCATATGTACACAAAAGTAAGAAAGCTCAATCATTGGGTAATTCTAATCTTGATTCTTAAAGAACCACCATACTGCTTTCCATAGAGCCTACAGCATTCTATATCTCCACTAAACATCCCCATATATGCATTCCACATATGCACTAAACAGTGCATATGGGTACATATTTCTCCATACCCTAGCCAATACTTATTGTTTTCAGTTTTGTTGTTTATACTAGCCATCCTAATGTGGTATGAGGTGGTATCTACTGTAGTTCTGATCTGCATTTCTCTGCTGATTTGTAATGTTGACCATCTTTTCATGTTTGTTTGCAATTTGAGTATCTTCTTTGGAGAAATGTTTATGCAAGTCTTTTGCCCACTTTTTTAGTGGGTTATTTGGAGATTTTTGTTGTTCAGTTGTAGGACTTCATTATAGATTCTGGATATTAACCCTTTATCAACTATATGGTTTTGTAACATGTTTTCTCATTTCACAGTTCGCCTTTTCAATCAATTCCTTGATACATAAAAGCTTTGACAAGCCAAAGATTTTGAGATGGAAGACCCATTTGTCTATTTTTATCTTTGTTGCCTGTTTTGGTGTCATATCCAAAACATCACTGTCAAACTCAATGTCATGATGATTTTCCTCTGCTTTCAGGTAGGAATCTTATGTGTCTTAGGTTTAGGTCTTTAATTCTTTTTGAGTTAATTCTGATACATGTTGTAAAGTAAGGATCAAAATTCACTATTTACCATGTAGATATCTACTTTTCACAAATCCAGGTTTTAAAAAGACTAGCCAGGGGCACCTGAGTGGCTCAGTTGGTAAAGCGTCGGCTCTGGCTCAGGTCATGATCTCATGGTTCCTGAGTTCAAGCCCCCACGTCGGACTCTATGCTGACAGCTCAGAGCCTGGAGCCTGCCTCAGATTCTGTGTCACCCTCTGTCTGCCCCTCCCCCACTTGCACTCTGTCTCTAAAATAAATAAACATTAAAGAAAAAAAAATTTTTAAGACTATCCTTTCTCCATTGTGTGTGGTGTTTGCATCTTTGTAGAAGATCATTTGAGTATATGTGCAAAGATTTATTTCTGGACTCTCAATTCTGTTCTATTAGTCCATAGGTCTACCTTTATGCAAGCACCATAATGTTTTGATTACTATCCCTTTGTAATATGTCTTGAAATCGAGAAGTGTGAGACCTCTAATCATGTTCTTCTTTTTCAAGGTTGTGGCTATCTGGAGACCCTTGAAATTTCATATAAATTTTAGGGATTTTTTTTCCATTTCTGCAAAAAAATACTATTTGGATTTTGATAGGAACTATACTGAATTTGTACATCACGTTCAGCAGTACGCATTCTTTAACAATTGCAAGTCTTTCAATCCATGAACCGAGGGTATCATTCTATTTTGCGGCTTCTTTGATTTCTTTCAACAATGTTATAGACTTTTCAGTGTACAAGTCTTAAGCCATCCTTAGGTAAGTTGTTCCTAAGTATTCCTTTTTTATGCTTTTGTAAATGAGATTGTTGTTTTATTTTCCTTCTCAGGTTGTTCACTGTTGGTATAGAGAGACACAGCTGATTTTTGTTCTTGGCTTGTATCCTGCAAGCTTGTTGAATTTATCAGTTGTAACAGGTTTTCATTTAGAATTTTCTACATATAAGATCAAGTCATCTGTGAAAAGATAATTTTACTTCATCCCTTCCAACTGGGATGCCTTTTATTTCCTCCTCTTGACTAACTGCTCTAAGACTGCGAGGACTGTGGCCTACAGAAATGGTGAGAATGGGAATCCTTGCCTTGTTCCTGTTCTTAGAGGAAAAGCTTTCAGTCTTTCACTAATGCATATGTCAGCTGTGGGCTTTTCATATGTAGCCTTATTATTTTGAAGTAGTTTCCCTGACTAGTAATTTGTTCAGTGTTTTTATAATTAAAGAATAAATTTTGTCCAACAGTTTTTTTGCATCAATTGAGATGACTGTGTGGTTTGTGTCCTTTACTCTGTTAACATGTATATTGCAATGATTGACTTTCATATGTCCTCCATTCCAGGACTAAGTCTCTGCTGGTGGCAGACTATGATCCTTTTGGTGTGCTCTTGAATTTGCCTTGTTAGTATTTTGTTGAGGATTTTTGCATCAAAATTAATCAGGGATACTGGTCTATAGTTATCTTGTAGTGCCTTTGGCTGTGGTATCAAAGTAATGCTGACCTCCTAAATTGAGTTTGGAGGGTGTCTGTTGGCTTAGTCAGCTGAGCATCTGACTCTTAGTTTCAGGCTCAGATCATGACCTCAGAGTTTTGTAGGGTCGAGCCCCATGTCAAGGTCTGCACTGACAGTACAAAGCCTGCTTGAGATTCTCTGTCTCCCTCTCTCTGCCTCTCCCCTACTCATTCTGTCTTTCAAAATAAATAAACTTTAAAAAGTTATGAGTTTGGAAGTATTCCCTCCTCTTCATTTTTTGAAAGAGTTGAGGAAGATTGTTGTTAATTCTTAATGTTTGAATACTCCAGTGAAATCCTATGCGGTACACAGCTTTTCCTTATTCAGAGGTTTTGGATTATGGATTCAATTTCCTTAGTACCTACAGTCTCTTCAGATTTTCTCTTGATAGGCAGTGTGTTTCCAAGAATATCTATTTCTTCTATATTATTCAATTTGCTGATATAAAATTGTTCATAGTAGTCTCCTAATTCTTTTTAGATTCATGGCATTAGTAATAATTCTTCTTTCATTTTATTTTTTTTTTCTTCTTTCATTTCTTTTAGTTATTAGGTCTTCTCTTTTATCTTAATCTAGCTAAGAACTTGTCAGGTTTGTAGATCTTTAAAAAAAACTCTTAGTTTTGTTAATTTTTTTTCTATTATTGTTCTAGTCTCTATATCATTTATTTCTCCTTTGAATTTTTATCACGTCCTTTCCTCTGATAACTTTGGGATTACTTTGCTCTTCTTCTTCTAGTTCCTTGAAGGGAAAAATTAGTTACTGATCTGAGATCTTCCTTTTTTCTTTTTAAAGGACTATAAACATTCCTCTTGGTATTGCTTTCCCTAAATCCCATAAAGTCTGATATGTTGTTTTCACTTGGCTCCAGAAATTTCCTGGGGATTTCTTTGACACACTAGTTGTATGAGAGTGTGTTGTTTGATTTCCACGAATTTGTGTATTTTCCAGATTCCTTCTACTATTGACTTAATTTTATTGGGGTAAAAAAAAAAGTATTTGGTATTATGATTTCAGTATTATTAAATTTGTTAATTTTGTGGCCTAATATGCTGTCTATCCTGAAGAATGTCCCATAGGAGCTTGAGAAGGATGTGTATTCTATTGGTGTTTGGTGGGGTGTTCTGTATGTGTTTGCTAGGGTCCAACTGGCCTACATTGTTGTTCATGGTCTCTGTTTCTTTAGTAATCTCTCTGGTTGGTCTATCTGTTAATAAAAGGGTTTTGAAATGTCCTACCATTATTGTGTTAATACATACTTCTCCCTTCAATTCTTTCACGGTCTGTTTCATATATTTTGCAGCCATAAAGTTAGGTGTATATATTTTTAATTATTATATCTTCCTCGTGAATTGATACTTTTATCATTATATAACTTCCTTCTTTGAGTCTTGTAACAGATTTTGAATTAAAGTCTAATTTGGTGGAGCGTCTGGGTGGCCCAGTCAGTTCAGTGTCTGACTCTTGATTTCAGCTCAGGTCATGATCCCAGAGTCAAGGGATTGAGCCCCCTGTCAGGCTCCACAATGAGTGTGGAACCTACTGAAGATTTTCTCTCCCTGTGGCCCTCTCCCCTGCTTGCACACACACTCTCTCTCTCTCTCTCTCTCTCTCTCTCACTCTCAAATGAATAAATGATGGGGCGCCTGGGTGGCGCAGTCGGTTAAGCGTCCGACTTCAGCCAGGTCACGATCTCGCGGTCCGTGAGTTCGAGCCCCGCGTCAGGCTCTGGGCTGATGGCTCAGAGCCTGGAGCTTGTTTCCGATTCTGTGTCTCCCTCTCTCTCTGCCCCTCCCCCGTTCATGCTCTGTCTCTCTCTGTCCCAAAAATAAATAAACGTTGAAAAAAAAAATTTTTTTTAAATAAATAAATAAAAATAAAATGAATAAATGAAGTCTATTTTTTCTGATATACATATGGCCAACCCTGCTCTCCTTTGCTTACCATTTGCATGGACTATCTTCTTCCATCCCTTCATATTCCATATTAGACCTATGGTGTCTCTCTTATAGACCAAAGACAGTGGGTTTTGTTTTTTTAAATCCATTAGCCAATGGGTGATGGGTATTAAAGAGGGCACTTATGATGTGCACTGGCTGTTATTTTTAAGTGACAAATCACTAAATTCTACTCCTGAAACCAGTATTACACTCTATGATAACTAACTAGAATTTAAATAAAAATTTAGGAGAAAAAAATCCATTTAGCCTATTTCTTTTAAGTGAGAAGTTTAATGCATTTACATTTAAAGTAGTTAGCGACTTACTATTGCCATTTTTGTTCACTATAATTTGCTAATTGATTTCTTTTATATGCCAATGATTGTTGGTATTTATATCCCTTTCTCCTTTTGTGTTAAGTTCTATAGGTATTTTCTTTGCCATATCCATAGGAATTACATAAAACATCTTAAAGTTATAAAACTATTTTTTTTTTACTTTTTTTAGACATTTATTTATTATTGAGAGACAGAGAGAGACAGAGCATGAATGGGGGAGGGGCAAAGAGAGGAGGAGACAGAATCCCAAGCAGGCTCCAGGTTCTGAGATGTCAGCACAGAGCCCGATGCAGGGCTCAAACTCACAAACCCGTGAGATCATGACCTAAGCCGAAGTCGGATGCTTAACCAATTGAGCCACCCAGGCATCCCTATAATATTCTACTTTAAGCCAATAACGGCTTAAGTTCAATCACATACAAAACCTTTACACATTTATATCTCCATCACCCGATTTTATGTTAGATATCAAAAATTACATCTTTTCATACTATGTTTAGATTCAGATTTTTATGCTTTTTCTCTTAAAGTCTGTATCAGAATTAAAAGTAATTTATTCAGGGGCGTATGGGTGGCTTAGTCAGTTAAGCATCCGATTCCTGGTTTCAGCTCCGGTCATGATCTCACATTAAGTTCAAGTCCCACATCGGGCTCCACGCTGACAGTGCAAAGCCTACTTGGGATCTCTCTCCCACTCCTTCTATCTCTGTCTCTCCTGATCTCTCTCTCTGTCTCAAAATAAATAAATAAAATTTAAAAAAGTGATTTATGCACTAACATTACAAGATTACAAGATTCTATATTTGCGTATATATTTTTTTTAATTTTTTTTTCAACGTTTATTTATCTTGGGGACAGAGAGAGACAGAGCATGAACGGGCGAGGGGCAGAGAGAGAGGGAGACACAGAATCGGAAACAGGCTCCAGGCTCTGAGCCATCAGCCCAGAGCCCGACGCGGGGCTCGAACTCACGGACCGCGAGATCGTGACCTGGCTGAAGTCGGACGCTTAACCGACTGCGCCACCCAGGCACCCCATATTTGCGTATATATTTACCTTTACCAGAAAGCTCATATTTTATCTTTTAAATCATACTTTTTTTTTTTAGGTTTATTTTTTTAGAGAGACAGCATGAGCAGGGGAAGAGGCAGAGAGAGACGGGAACAGAGGATCCACAGCAGGCTCTGTGCTGAGAGCAAAGAGCCCGATATGGGGCTCAAACCCACAAATCATGAGATGACTTGAGCTGAAGTAGACTGAGGCACCCAGGCGCCCCTTAAACCATACTTCTAAGTAATCACAGACAAGGATTTTTTTCTTTAGTTTAACTATAACCACTTAAAGCTAAATGGAACATCTTTTCCAACAAAGACTTGCTGGATTCAACTTGTGAATTCTGCTTCAATACTGCTATAAAAATAAAATGTAAAACATGCTAAGACTGCCTTTACCTTTCTGACTTTTACACGAAACATTTTAAAAGCTTTAATATATTATTTTTCTAAAATTTCTGCCCCCTTGATAAGCAGTTAATAAATCTGTAAGCATTGATTTAATATTCTTTTTTAATTTAATGAAAGCTGATTACAAAGGGAATTTTAGCATAAGTGAAATAAATGCTTTTAAATAATAAATACTTTTGAGGGGAAATGTCATTTGGGCAACCTACAAAAGCTAACCTATTTACCAACTTACAATATACAGACATATAATATGGGAGATTATATAATTCATTTTCCAAAGGCAGAAACTAAGAAAGTCTAAAGAAATAAGTGACTTCTTTGAGTCCACAAAGTTAATCTGTGGCAGAGTAAAGATCAGAAACCAGTTCAATTAAACAAATAATTTAGCCTGCGCTACTATTCAAAGTACAGTATATCAACATTAGCGGGTAAAAATTTTGAAAACAAATAGCTAAACATTTTTTCTACTTTGTTTGGAATTGAGGAATAAATCACTACCACTAACCAATCTAAACAAAACTAAATCTAAAACTAAAACTAAGACTTTCACATATTTCGGGAATTGCTGCTAAATTTATAGAAACAATATTCATTGTGTAAATACTATTTGATACGATTAATTAAAATAAAAAAATACCCTTTCAAAGTACTTAAAGCAGCATGGTACTTCATCAAACACTAAGACAATATGAAAGAAGTATTTAACCCTTCATTTCTTTTGAAATATTTATTATTTTAATCTTTAAAGCACTGAATCAATTGCAATTGCCTAGAAGCAATCCTGAGATTGCTGGTTTTCCATATCCCTGCTACCTTAAGTTATAAGGGGTTCTCTAAAACATGGATTATACAACACAACAGATTTCAACAGTAAAAAATAAAGCAAGAAGTAATTCTAGGATCATCAATTTCTCACATAACATGATTTTCAGTACAGTTTTATCACTATCTGACCATACATATGAGGAAAAGATGACTCAAATGTTAGAGATGACTACCGATAAGATTTTTGACCTAGCACTAATACCAGCAGTTATTTCTACACATTTACCACTAAGATGCCTTTCTGGACCTCAGTATACTTCATGGATAAGAATATAAACTATAGCCTAGGAGGAGGGAAGATGGCGGCGTAGGAGGACGCTGGGCTCACCGCGCGTCCTGCTGATCACTTAGATTCCACCTACACCTGCGTAAATAACCCAGAAAACCACCAGAGGATTAGCAGAACGGAGGCGCCGGAGCCAAGCGCAGACGAGAGGCCCACGGAAGAGGGTAGGAAGGGCGGCGAAGCGGTGCGCGCTCCACGGACTGGCGGGAGGGAGCCGGGGCGGAGGGGCGGCTCGCCGGCCAAGCAGAGCCCCCGAGTCTGGCGGGCAAAAGCGGAGGGGCCTGACGGACTGTGTTCCGACAGCAAGCGCGACTTAGCGTCTGGGAGGTCATAACTTAACAGCTCTGCTCAGAAAGCGGGAAGGCTGGAGGACAAAGGGAGGGAGAGCTGCTGAGCCCCCGGACGACAGAGCTCAGTTTGGTGGGGAACAAAGGCGCTCGCCAGCGCCATCTCCCCCGCCCATCCCCCAGCCAAAATCCCAAAGAGAACCAGTTCCTGCCAGGGAACTTCCTCGCTCCGCACAAACACCCAACTCTGTGCTTCTGCGGAGGAGCCAAACCTCCGGCAGCGGATCTGACTCCCTCCCGCTGCCACAGGGCCCCTCCTGAAGTGGATCACCTAAGGAGAAGCGAGCTAAGCCTGCCCCTCCTGCCCTGTGCACCTTGCCTACCCACCCCAGCTAATACGCCAGATCCCCAGCATCACAAGCCTGGCAGTGTGCAAGTAGCCCAGACGGGCCATGCCACCCCACAGTGAATCCCGCCCCTAGGAGAGGGGAAGAGAAGGCACACACCAGTCTGACTGTGGCCCCAGCGGTGGGCCGGGGGCAGACATCAGGTCTGACTGCGACTCTGCCCACCAACTCCAGGTATACACCACAGCACAGGGGAAGTGCCCTGCAGGTCCTCACCACGCCAGGGACTATCCAAAATGACCAAGCGGAAGAATTCCCCTCAGAAGAATCTCCAGTAAATAACAACAGCTAATGAGCTGATAAAAAAGGATTTAAATAATATAACAGAAAGTGAATTTAGAATAATAGTCATAAAATTAATCACTGGGCTTGAAAACAGTATAGAGGACAGCAGAGAATCTCTTGCTACAGAGATCAAGGGACTAAGGAACAGTCACAAGGAGCTGAAAAACGCTTTAAATGAAATGCAAAACAAAATGGAAACCACCACAGCTCGGATTGAAGAGGCAGAGGAGAGAATAGGTGAACTAGAAGATAAAGTTATGGAAAAAGAGGAAGCTGAGAAAAAGAGAGATAAAAAAATCCAGGAGTATGAGGGGAAAATTAGAGAACTAAGTGATACGCTAAAAAGAAATAATATACGCATAATTGGTATCCCAGAGGAGGAAGAGAGAGGGAAAGGTGCTGAAGGGGTACTTGAAGAAATAATAGCTGAGAACTTCCCTGAACTGGGGAAGGAAAAAGGCATTGAAATCCAAGAGGCACAGAGAACTCCCTTCAGCGTAACTTGAATCGATCTTCTGCACGACATATCATAGTGAAACTGGCAAAATACAAGGATAAAGAGAAAATTCTGAAAGCAGCAAGGGGTAAATGTGCCCTCACATATAAAGGGAGACCTATAAGACTCGTGACTGATCTCTCTTTTGAAACTTGGCAGGCCAGAAAGAATTGGCACGAGATTTTCAGTGTGCTAGACAGAAAAAATATGCAGCCGAGAATCCTTTATCCAGCAAGTCTGTCATTTAGAATAGAAGGAGAGATAAAGGTCTTCCCAAACAAACAAAAACTGAAGGAATTCGTCACCACTAAACCAGCCCTACAAGAGATCCTAAGGGGGACCCTGTGAGACAAAGTACCAGAGACAACACTACAAGCATAAAACATACAGACATCACAATGACTCTAAACCCGTATCTTTCTATAATAATACTGAATGTAAATGGATTAAATGCACCAACCAAAAGACATAGGGTATCAGAATGGATAAAAAAACAAGACCCATCTATTTGCTGTCTACAAGAGACTCATTTTAGACCTGAGGACACCTTTAGATCGAGAGTGAGGGGATGGAGAACTATTTATCATGCTACTGGAAGCCAAAAGAAAGCTGGAGTAGCCATACTTATATCAGACAAACTAGACTTTAAATTAAAGGCTGTAACAAGAGATGAAGAAGGACATTATATAATAGTTACAGGGTCTATTCATCAGGAAGAGCTAACAATTATAAATGTCTATGCGCCGAATACCGGAGCCCCCAAATATATAAAACAACTACTCATTAACATAAGCAACCTTATTGATAAGAATGTGGTAATTGCAGGGGACTTTAACACCCCACTTACAGAAATGGATAGATCATCTAGACACACGGTCAGTAAAGAAACAAGGGCCCTGAATGAGACATTGGATCAGATGGACTTGACAGATATATTTAGAACTCTGCATCCCAAAGCAACAGAATATAATTTCTTCTCGAGTGCACATGGAACATTCTCCAAGATAGATCATATACTGGGTCACAAAACAGCCCTTCATAAGTTTACCAGAATCGAAATTATACCATGCATACTTTCAGACCACAATGCTATGAAGCTTGAAATCAACCACAGAAAAAAGTCTGGAAAACCTCCAAAAGCATGGAGGTTAAAGAACACCCTACTAACGAATGAGTGGGTCAACCAGGCAATTAGAGAAGATATTAAAAAATATATGGAAACAAACGAAAATGAAAATACAACAATCCAAACGCTTTGGGACGCAGCGAAGGCAGTCCTGAGAGGAAAATACACTGCAATCCAGGCCTATCTCAAGAAACAAGAAAAATCCCAAATACAAAATCTAACAGCACACCTAAAGGAAATAGAAGCAGAACAGCAAAGACACCCCAAACCCAGAAGAAGAAGAGAAATAATAAAGATCAGAGCAGAAATAAACAATATAGAGTCTAAAAAAACTGTAGAGCAGATCAACGAAACCAAGAGTTGGTTTTTTGAAAAAAGAAACAAAATTGACAAACCTCTAGCCAGGCTTCTCAAAAAGAAAAGGGAGATGACCCAAATAGATAAAATCATGAATGAAAATGGAATTATTACAACCAATACCTCAGAGATACAAACAATTATCAGGGAATACTATGAAAAATTATATGCCAACAAATTGGACAACCTGGAAGAAATGGACAAATTCCTGAACACCCACACTCTTCCAAAACTCAATCAGGAGGAAATAGAAAGCTTGAACAGACCCATAACCAGCGAAGAAATTGAATCAGTTATCAAAAATCTCCCAAAAAATAAGAGTCCAGGACCAGATGGCTTCCCTGGGGAGTTCTACCAGACGTTTAAAGCAGAGATAATACCTATCCTTCTCAAGCTATTCCAAGAAATAGAAAGGGAAGGAAAACTTCCAGACTCATTCTATGAAGCCAGTATTACTTTGATTCCTAAACCAGACAGAGACCCAGTAAAAAAAGAGAACTACCGGCCAATATCCCTGATGAATATGGATGCAAAAATTCTCAATAAGATACTAGCAAATCGAATTCAACGGCATATAAAAAGAATTATTCACCATGATCAAGTGGGATTCATTCCTGGGATGCAGGGCTGGTTCAACATTCGCAAATCAATCAACGTGATACATCACATTAACAAAAAAAAAGAGAAGAACCATATGATCCTGTCAATCGATGCAGAAAAGGCCTTTGACAAAATCCAGCACCGTTTCTTAATAAAAACCCTTGAGAAAGTCGGGATAGAAGGAACATACTTAAAGATCATAAAAGCCATTTATGAAAAGCCCACAGCTAACATCATCCTCAACGGGGAAAAACTGAGAGCTTTTTCCCTGAGATCAGGAACACGACAGGGATGCCCACTCTCACAGCTGTTGTTTAACATAGTGCTGGAAGTTCTAGCATCAGCAATCAGACAACAAAAGGAAATCAAAGGCATCAAAATTGGCAAAGATGAAATCAAGCTTTCGCTTTTTGCAGATGACATGATACTATACATGGAAAATCCGATAGACTCCACCAAAAGTCTGCTAGAACTGATACATGAATTCAGCAAAGTCGCAGGATACAAAATCAATGTACAGAAATCAGTTGCATTCTTATACACTAACAATGAAGCAACAGAAGACAAATAAAGAAACTGATCCCATTCACAATTGCACCAAGAAGCATATAATACCTAGGAATAAATCTAACCAAAGATGTAAAGGATCTGTATGCTGAAAACTATAGAAAGCTTATGAAGGTAATTGAAGAAGATATAAAGAAATGGAAAGACATTCCCTGCTCATGGATTGGAAAAATAAATATTGTCAAAATGTCAATACTACCCAAAGCTATCTACACATTCAATGCAATCCCAATCAAAATTGCACCAGCATTCTTCTCGAAACTAGAACAAGCAATCCTAAAATTCATATGGAACCACAAAAGGCCCCGAATAGCCAAAGGAATTTTGAAGAAGAAGACCAAAGCAGGAGGCATCACAATCCCAGACTTTAGCCTCTACTACAAAGCTGTCATCATCAAGACAGCATGGTATTGGCACAAAAACAGACACATAGACCAATGGAATAGAATAGAAACCCCAGAACTAGACCCACAAACGTATGGCCAACTCATCTTTGACAAAGCAGGAAAGAACATCCGATGGAAAAAAGACAGCCTCTTTAACAAATGGTGCTGGGAGAACTGGACAGCAACATGCAGAAGGTTGAAACTAGACCACTTTCTCACACCATTCACAAAAATAAACTCAAAATGGATTAAGGACCTGAATGTGAGACAGGAAACCATCAAAACCTTAGAGGAGAAAGCAGGAAAAGACCTCTCTGACCTCAGCCGCAGCAATCTCTTACTTGACACATCCCCAAAGGCAAGGGAATTAAAAGCAAAAGTGAATTACTGGGACCTTATGAAGATAAAAAGCTTCTGCACAGCAAAGGAAACAACCAACAAAACTAAAAGGCAACCAACGGAATGGGAAAAGATATTTGCAAATGACATATCGGACAAAGGGCTAGTATCCAAAATCTATAAAGAGCTCACCAAACTCCACACCCGAAAAACAAATAACCCAGTGAAGAAATGGGCAGAAAACATGAATAGACACTTCTCTAAAGAAGACATCCGGATGGCCAACAGGCACATGAAAAGATGTTCACCGTCGCTCCTTATCAGGGAAATACAAATCAAAACCACACTCAGGTATCACCTCACGCCAGTCAGAGTGGCCAAAATGAACAAATCAGGAGACTATAGATGCTGGAGAGGATGTGGAGAAACGGGAACCCTCTTGCACTGTTGGTGGGAATGCAAATTGGTGCAGCCGCTCTGGAAAGCAGTGTGGAGGTTCCTCAGAAAATTAAAAATAGACCTACCCTATGACCCAGCAATAGCACTGCTAGGAATTTATCCAAGGGATACAGGAGTACTGATGCATAGGGGCACTTGTACCCCAATGTTCATAGCAGCACTCTCAACAATAGCCAAATTATGGAAAGAGCCTAAATGTCCATCAACTGATGAATGGATAAAGAAATTGTGGTTTATATACACAATGGAATACTACGTGGCAATGAGAAAAAATGAAATATGGCCTTTGGTAGCAACGTGGATGGAACTGGAGAGTGTGATGCTAAGTGAAATAAGCCATACAGAGAAAGACAGATACCATATGGTTTCACTCTTATGTGGATCCTGAGAAACTTGGCAGGAACCCATGGGGGAGGGGGAGGAAAAAAGAAAAAAAGAGGTTAGAGTGGGAGAGAGCCAAAGCATAAGAGACTGTTAAAAACTGAGAACAAACTGAGGGTTGATGGGGGGTGGGAGGGAGGAGAGGGTGGGTGATGGGTATTGAGGAGGGCACCTTTTGGGATGAGCACTGGGTGTTGTATGGAAACCAATTTGACAATAAATTTCACATAATAAAAAAAAAAAAAAAAAAAAGGAATATAAACTATGACCAAGTGTGATTATCCTGGGAACAAAAGGTTGATTTAACAATATCTTAACAATTTAATATACTATATTAATAAAAACAAAAGACAACAATCGTGATCATCCCAAAAGAAGCACAAAGAACAAATGACAAAATCCAGCAACGTTTCATGATGAAAACACTCAACAGACTAGGAATAAAAGTGAACTTCCTCAAATAAACAAAGAACATCTACAAACAGCTAACAGCAAACACCATACTGATGGTAAAAAAAAAAATGGAATGCTTTTTCTAAGATCAGTAAAAATACAGGGATGTCTGCTTTCAACACTTTTCTTGTTTTTTATTTTTTAATTTAATTGCAGTAAAACCACTTAACAGGAGATCCATCCTCTTAACAGATATTAAGTGTACAATACAGTATTTTTATAGGCACAATGTTGTACAGCAGATCACTCGAACTTGTTCACCTTGTATAACTGGAATTTTATACCCACTGATTGTCAATTCTCCTTTTCTCTCTCCCCCAGTCCGTGGCAACCACCCTTCAATTCTTTGTTTCTATGAGTTTGATATTTTAGATATCTCCTATGAGTGGAATCATGCATTATTTGCCTTTCTATGACTGATATATGTGTCTCCCTCTCTCTCTGCCACTCCCCTGATCGCACTCTGTCTCTGTCTCTCTCTCTCAAAAATAAATAGAATTAAAAAAAATTTTTTTACAGATACTAAAAATAGCCAAAACAATCTTGCAAAAGAACAAAGTTGGAGGACTCAGGCTTCCTGACTTAAAAAATGAATTACAGAGATGCCTGAGTGGCTCAGTCGGTTAAGTGTCTGACTCTTGATTTCAGCTCAGGTCATGATTTCGCTTTATGAGTTTGAGCCTTGCATCGGGCTCTATGCTGACAGTGCAATGCCTGCTTGGGATTCTCTCTTTCTCTCTCCCTCTCTCACTGCCCCTTTCTCTCTCTCTCTCAAAATAAATAAATTAACGTAAAAAAATGTATTACAAAACAGCAGTATTCAAGACTGTGTTCTACTGGCCTAGGGATACAGTTTGATGAAACAGAATTTAAAGTCCAGATATAAACACTTAGATTTAAGACACATAGTATCTATACTCATACTGACTGTAAACTATGTAAACACTCCAATTAAAAGGAAAGATTATCAGAGTTGATAAAAACGCAAAACTCATTTTATAAAATTCAATATGTCTCTGATAATAATTCTCAGGAAACCAGAAATGGAAATTTTCCAACTCGATAAAAGGCATCTATAAAATATGTATGATTGCTTTCCCCCTAAAATCAGAAACAATGCAAAAATTCTATTCTCAACAGTTCTATTTAATTATTTATACTGGTGGTCTTAGTACAAAACAAAAAAGGGAAGAGGCATAAAGACTGGAAATGAAGAAATAAAATTTACAGTCTATAATAACATATGTATAGGAAATCCTAGAATACTCTAGTAAAACTAATAGCAAATTTAGCAAGGTCAATAAACAAAATTCAACTATACACTAGAAACAAATAATTAGAAACTGAGACTTGAAATACAACTTATTACTTGAAAAACATTAAACACTTAAGAATACATTTAACAAAATGTATATATCACCTATACAAAGAAAACCAAAAAACAGTGCTGGAAGAAATTAAAGAAAACCTAAATAAATAGAGAGATACATCATATTCACAGGCTGGAAAAATCAGTATCAGTAGGATGGCCAATTCTTCTCTAATTGATCTAATATTCAATATAATACCAAATAAAATCCCAGTAGACATTTCTCTAGAAATTGATAAGCGAGTTCTAAAAAATATATCTGGAAATGCAAAGGGTTTAGAAAGCCAAAACAATTTGAAAAAGAAAAATAAAGTGAGGTTTCAGACTTCCTGTTTTCAATACTCGCTGTGAAACTAACATTAATCAAGATAATACCGTATTGGCATAAGAAAGACATATAAGTCATTGAAATATAAAGATGCCAAGGTAAGGCAATGGAGGAAGAATGCAATTTATAAAACAACAGTACTGGGACACCAGGGTGTCCATATTGGCGGGGCGTGGGGGAGGGAAGAACCTTGACCCTTGACACAAAAAATAACTTAAAATGGATCACAGGCCTAAACAAAAATGCTGAAACTGTAAGAGAAAAACACATGAGAAAATCTTTCCAACCAATCTGTTCTTCAAAAGACACATTACGAAAACAAAAAGGTGGAGCACCTGGCTGGCTCAGTCAGTGGAGAGTACAACTCTTGATGTCAGTTCAGGTCATGATCCCAGGGTTCTGGGATCAAGCCCCACACTGGGCTCCACACTGAGCATGGAGCCTGCTTAGGATTCTCTCTCTCTCCCTCTGCCCCTCTCCCCCACTCATACTCATTCTCTCTCCTAAAAAAAAAAAAAAAAAAAGGAAGGAAAGAAGAACGAAAGAATGAAAGAAAAAAAGAAAAGTTTTAAAATAGAGAAAGAAAATAAGACAAGACACAAACCGGGGGAGAAATATTTGTAACTCATACATCTGATAAAATTCTTGTATACAGAATATATAAAGAAATCTCAAAACTTAATAAGAAAACAAACAACCAAACAAAAAATACACAAAAGATGTGAACACACTTCACAAAGGAACATACAAAAATGATCGATAAGCAAAAAAAAAGATGCTTGGGATCTCTACTCATTATAATAAGCAAATTAAAACCAAACTGAAATACGGCTACATACTCACTGAGATGCCTAATATTAAAAAGACCAGCAATACAAGATGTTAAGGATGTGGAGCAAGTAGAAAGCTCATACACTGCTTATAGAAATGTAAAATTATACAACTACCTTGGAAGAGGGTTTGGCAACTTCAGTTACCATATCAGTTAGTAATTCCACTCTTAAATATTTATGAAATAAAATTATGTGGCAGCACAAAGATTTATACACGAATATTCAGAGCAGCTTGTTCCTAACAGCCCAAAACTGGAAATAACCCTAATGTCCATCAATAGAAGAATGCATTAAAAAATTGTAGATATGGGGGCATCTGGCTGGCTCAGTCAATAAAGCATGCGACTCTTGATCTTGGGGTTATAAGTTGGAGCCCCATGATGGGTGTAGTGATTAGTTAAAAAAAGGAATAAAATCCTTTTAAAAAAAATTATGATATATTAATACAATGGAATGCTACTTAGCGATAAAAAGAAAGAAACTACTATAACATAACAACATGGGATGACTCTCACAAGAAACCAAACTCTAAGGAGCACATGCTGCATGATTCCACTTACATAAAACCTTAAGAAAAACAAATCTACTCTAGTGACAGAAAGCAGATTAACAGTTTCTCTCAAGAAGAATGCAGTGGAGTTAGAGAAGTGGAAGGAACTGACTGGGAAGGGGCACAACTGAACATTTGCAGGAACAGAATTATTCCATTTATTTAATGTTGTGGGAGTTACACTTTTGTCAAAACTAATTAAAATAAAAATATACTGAATGTAATGGTATGTAAATCAACTCAGGAAAATTGGTTTTGTTTTCAGAAAAACAGAGCAGACTAACATGCTCCTTGAAACCAAACTAGAGTAACAATGGCTTAACCCAGAGATTCCCATTTTTTTTTTAATGTTGATTTATTTGGAGCAGGGGAGGGACAGAGAGACAGGAGAGAGAGAAAGAATGTCAAGCAGGCTCCTTGCTGCCAGCACAGAGCCCAACACAGGGCTCGAACTCAGGAACTATGAGATCAATATCCTAAGCTGAAATCAGAGAAGTTGCTTAACCAACTGAGCCACCCAGGCACCCCACAAATTTTCTTAGTTCATGACAGTCTTAGCATTGCAGTAACTGTTTATGGTGCTTTAGATCAAAATAAATACTACTAAATAGTTTAGTTCAAACAACTTTATATTTTAATAATTTAACAGCCATTTGAAAAAATTAAGGAACAAGTCAAAAGAAAAAATCTCTTTCATTATATTAGCAAAATTAGTTATTAATTTTTATGCATATTGAACACTGCATGAACTCTCTCAAATTTGGAATCAGATTTCACACCATCATCCTCATTTCCTTTTCCACATTAATTTCCACATGGTATTTGTTTTTAATCACAGTAACTGTTGAAAATTTAGTTATGCAAAAACTGACATCATCAAATGCAGCATGAATGCAAGTTGAAACTTGAGCTAGTAGTATGCACAGAGGCCCACACGACAAGTATACTGTGTTTCCCTCAAAAATTTAAAGTATCCTTCAGATTCCTGTGACTTCCCTGTAGTGTCCCTGATTACTCTGACTTTCAGTTTTGTCCCATGCATCACCTACCTTTAAATCAAGTTCAACTAACACTGGTTAAGCAATGAACAGCAAGTAAAGTACCTTATATCCCAGTCCCAACTGATAAATAGCAAAAATCTGAGCAGCATTAAGAGCTTCACTAAAAAGGTAAACTGCAGTCATCTGACCACAGAATACTCTGTTTGCATCTGCTGTTTCTGACGAGCCCAGGAAACATTTGTCAAAGGTCTGTGAAAGAAAACAGATTGTATTAAAGAAAAAACAACTATATCTCCTCCAGAAATAATAACCTATATTGATTAAATGTTTCAGGATAAATTTTGGTATAAATGTTTCGTCTGTTCTAATCTGGCTAAATTAAAATAATTCATTTAGCATTTCACTTAATTCATTATTATCAAGTGTAGAGATCAAGAAAGACGTCATAAAAAAGGAGAAAGCCGAAGTTTTCCAGAGTACAATAAATAAAATCTGACGACAAAGTGTATGTAAGAAAGAAGAGTCAAAGAAATCATGATGGATTCTGAAGGTTCATACTTGAGTAGCCAAAAAAGCAAATGGAAGAACAGTCTTTGTTATAAGAAGGAAAATCATGAGTTACGTTTAGGACATAATCTGCCTTTCGGCGAGTTAATATGTATGGAGCCAACATGAATGGAGAAGCAGGGTTCTGTAAGTTTGGTGAGAAGTTAAAATTGTAAAGACAGACTTTTGCAGATATCAAGGTATAGACAATGGGTGAGATCATGGGATACAATCTCTCATATATGTAAATCCAGAAAAGCAGATGCATGTATCTCTTCTAACGTTAAAAACAAAAAAATTCTCTTAACATCTAGGTTATAAACCACATTTTAAAAATCCACATGTCCACAAAGAAAGACTAAAGTTCTTCACATCCCTTTAAATGGTTATGCAACAAAAAAACCATTAGAAAGAATGTTGAAAAATAAATACGTATTGATATTAGGGAATACAGAAAAATTGTTAACATTTGGCTTCTCAAGACAATCCACCTAAGTCAAATCACTGCTTCACATGCTGGTAATCTTGGCAAATTACTTAATCTCTCTGTGCTTCAGTCTCCTTACCTGTATAATGGGAGATTATAATAGTACTTATATTGCAAGGTTGGTGCTTTTAGAAAATAAAGGTATTTATTACAATGCTTGGAGTACAAGAAGCACTCAATAAAAGCTAACATAAGGAAAAAACAGGTCAAAAAACAACATATATATCTGATCCCCTTTTTGTGTTTTCAAAAAAAAAAAAGGAGAGCTAACATTTACTGAGCACTTACTCTGTACAAGGCACTCTACTAATTAATTTATAAACAGTATCTCATGTAGTTATCACATTAACCTTCTGAGATAGGTACTATTTTACACCCATTTTCAGGTGGAGAAAACTTAGGCCTAATAGATTGAGGTCATACAGTCAGTAAGTGACAGAGCTGGGATTCAAACCTAAGACTATCTGTTACAAAAACCCAAGCTCTTAAGATTATCATTACATAATACATAAATATGCGTAGCATAGGATATAAAAGAAGAATTTAATGGTGAATGGTGTAATGGTTTGTAATCATTTTCCTATTTATATTTTTCAAGTTTTCTATTTGAAAATGTAATTGGTGGGGAAAAAAAGAACATTTTAATTTAATTCCTATTTAAAATTTTAAATCTAATTTGAATTGTACATCTTTTCCTCAATCCTGAAAAAATTATTACATAATAGTTATCTATAGCAGCTATGATTATTTGCAAAATTTATAAGCATGTATCATCCTACTCATTCATAAAAACAATCAGAATTCTGCTGTAGAGCTCCTAACTATACCCATTGTTACCTATAAATGCTCTTCTTTACCCTATCCAGAATAATTTTTTAACAAGGACTCAACATTCTAGCCAAACTTAACTCCGCCATTGTGGTATTCTAAAATTTATACTCAATGTAAAATATATTTTTCATATTTTAAAATAATTTTTTCAAACCACTTACATCACTGGTGTTGACAAACCATGTTATCTCTCCATAGGAAGCTAGCTCACCATTCACATAACATCGAAGCTCACTGTTCTTCCATCGGTTATAAATGTGCACTATAGTTACCATATACCACTGAATAAGTAAAAACAGTTTGGGAAAAAAAGGATTATGATTCTTGAAATAACTCAACCACACTCAAAATAACAAGTAAAACTTAAACTATAAGTTACAATTAAATATAAAAATAAAATAAATATCAATAAAATAATATCAATATTCAACCCTTGGAATATTTAATCAAGGGAACTCTGAATACATAAGAACTTACTGTGAAATTACCTTTCCAACTCTTTACTATGAAAGTTTTCAAATATATCCCAAAAAAGTTAAAAGTTTAGTACAAATACCCTCTTTTCCACCACCTAGATACCACAATTGTCAACATTTTGCCACATCTGTTTTACCTATTTATCTATATGTACATACATTTTGCAGATGAACCATTTATTAATCTCTAAATTTTAAGGTACAAAAGAAAACACATATTACTACTACTACTACCACTACTACTAAAGTAACTTCCATTGATATTGTCCCATTGATATTATCCCAATACTCTATGAATAACAAAATATCATTCTTTTTATTATCCAAATCAGGGAAGTTAACAATTGTCCAATGACTTATACTTCATTTTCTGAAACAGAATAAACAGAGTTGTGATCTACCACATGTTATGTCATTAATATGAAAACAAAGCATTTTGAAGGCTAGTATAGCTTGTTAAATTAATTACGACTTACTAACATCACATACCTTTTGTGGCTTAAAATCAAATTTCACACAGTGTTGAAAGCCTTTTCCTTTTGACTTTATTGAGGTTATAATCAAACAGCCCCCAACAAAGTGAGCAGAGTAACCAAGACCTTTGCTGGTTCTGAAACTATAAAGAATAATTTTCATTTTACCTCTAAATATTCTTTCATTCTCAAAGGAAGATAGTAACACTGAGTTACAAAAATACATACCAATATAAATAGGGTTTATCCTTATCCACATTAATGTTATTCACAGGATCCATTCTTAGCCAGGTATGAAATGTAAAACCATTCTGGTATGGCCATTTGGCTATAGGAGGTAATGCAATGGCCTAAAGAAAAACATTGAGTTATTAATTCACGTGAAAAATTTTATTACTGAAATCAAGAAAATGAGACTTTACAATGCTATATATATTTCTGCTACATGTTATTCTATATCATGTTTAAAGTATTTATAAGCTTATTTATCTGAAAGACGTTTCCAAATTTTTCAAATTTTCCAAAATACATAGTAGTGATGGTAATTTAATAAAATGATAAAAACATTCCAGATGACCTGTTGGATACACTCATCTTTGCTTCATTTCTTACAATGAAGAAAAGATTCAAAAGAATTCCAAATAAAAGAAATAGGTAGTGATATCAAATTGGAAATATGTTATTCAAATGTTAAGATATTAGAATAGAGAAAGATATACAAGAAAGGAAAAGAAAAAAGTTAACAAAAAGGTTAGAATATGCTTATTTTTAATAGCAAATATAAAGCTGAACAAAATTAGTTCATAACATTTTTCCATAACATTTTTAGATTAAATTCAAAGTCACTATATAAATAACTTTACCACCTGGTTTCAAATATTATTGAAAAGATAATTTGGGGACACTGGGTGGCTCAGTTGACTGAGTGTCTAGCTCTCAATTTCAGCTCAGGTTATGATCTTACAGTTTGTGGGATCGTGCCCTGCATCAGGGTCTATGCTGACAGCACAGAGCCTACATGGGATTCTCTCTCCTCTCTCTCTTTCTGCCTCTCCCGTGCTTGCATGCACACATGCACACCCTCTCTCAAAAAATATAAACACACACTAAAAAAATTTTTTTTAAAGAAAGATCATAATTTTATTTAAAAGTACAAATTTTAAAATCAAATTTTATTTCAAAGTACATAATGAAAGCAATCCAGAATAGCAAAACAAAATCTTGAAAATGAACAAAGTTGATATTCACGCTACCAAATTAAAAACCTACCAAACAAAGCTACTATAACAAAGACTGTGTCGGGGTGCCTGGGTGGCTCAGTCGGTTAAATGTCCAACGTTGGCTCAGGTCATGATCTTGCAGTTGGTGACTTTAGGCCCGTATGAGGCTCTGTACTGACAGCTCAGAGCCTAGAGCCTGTTTCAGATTTGGTGTGTCTCTTTCTGCCCCTCCTCTACTCCCTCTCTCTCTCTCCCTCTTTCTCAAAGATAAATAAACATTAAAAAAATTTTTTTTTAATAAAAAAAAAAAAAGACTGTGTGGTACTGACGTAAAACCAGAAATACACATCAATGGACTAAAACTGAGAGCACAGAAATAAACCCCTATATTTGTGTTAAACTGATTTTCAAGAAGAATGTCAAGACAATTCAATGAAGAAATCACAGTTTATTTCAACAAATGTGCTGAGATAACTGGATATCCAAAAGCAAAAACATGAAGTTGATTACTTTCCTATATCATACACAAAAATTAACCGAAATGGATCATAGATCTCAATGTAAAAGCTAAAACTATAAAACTCTTGTAAGAAAAAAATAGAGGTAAGTTTTCATGACCCTGGGTTAGGCAAATCCTTCTTAATTATTCCACTAAAACCACAAGCAAGAAAAGAAAACATGTATGAACTGAACTTCATTAAAATTTTAAAAAGTTTGTGCTTTAAAGGATACGATCAAAAAAGTTAAGACAAAAGCCAAAAGAATGGAAGAAAATATGTGCAAATCATACATCTGATAAGGAACTTGTATTCAGAATAAAGAACTCTTACAATTCAACAAAAGACAAATAATTTAAAAATGGACAAAAGATATGAATAGACCTGTCTCCAAAGAAGATATCATATAGCCAATACAGACATGAAAAGATGCTCTACATTATTAGTCACTAAAGAAATGCAAATCAAAACCACACTGAGATACTATTTGACCCCACTAGGAGGATTATAGTCAAAAAGATACCTGGGCATATGTAAAGGGAGAAAGAAGACACATGGGGGAAGATAGGAAGGGCGGAGATGTAGTTTGGGGGAGAAACCAATGGTGGGTGCTACAGGAAGGAGCCATGGTCTTAGAAAAAGGCGAGAGACAGCCAAGAGAACACAACAGAACGCACAAAGAGAACGCTTCCCCAAACCCACTGGCTGGAAAAACGAGAGGGCCTGATTTTCATGAGTTCTTGCAACCAGTGGGGTTTAAAAACTAGTTTTAAAGGTTAGCAGGCTTGGCTGTAATAGAGTCCTTAGAGTGCTGCCCTAATCCTAGAGAGAAGGCAGGCAAACAACCCAAGGGTGCAGACAGCACAGAAGCAAGATTTGAGGGGCACCTGAGACACACTTGGCAGGAGATTATTCGCTCTTCCTGGAGCATTTCTCTGAGAGGTGAGCATGCAGGAGATGCCTTTCCAGGGACAAAGGAGCAGACTGGCGCTATTTCCTTCTCCCGCCCCTCAGCATACACACAGAACTACAAGCAGAAAGCACCTCGGCCCCACACTGGCTGCCTAAATTGCTTACACCAAGTCCCACACCGCAGCACTGTAGCACAACTGCTCTTCTCCGTGAAGCTTGTCTCACTCCCAGCATGGCAACACACTCCCCCAGAAGACCAGCCCAGGCTGCTGCCCACGCCACATCCTTAAAGCCTGGAGTTTTAAAACTCAGCAGGCTAGAAATTGATCTGAGGACTGAGAACAAAGGTGCATGTCTACAGGCAGAAAAAACCACCACCTTGTGGAGGACAAGAACTGCATAGAGTTGATTTGGGGGAGAGAGGAGCTGTAGGCACGCTGAGAGGAGGGAGCCCTGACTGCATGGAGTGGAAGGAGTCGGGGGGGAGAAAGGAGGAATGAATAAAGAATGAAAACACACACAGGGGACTGCACAGGAAAAACTCTTCCCCAAGACTAACAACAGGGAAGAAGAAGAGGGTTTAAATACTACAAGTTTTTTATAAACAGTGGAGTGCAGAGTCTGAAGTTTCAGGGGTCAGGGTCATTGTGCTCCTGTGAGGAAGGAGGACAGAAGCCCAACAGCAAGCAGTATCATCTGAAGCTCCCCTGGGGTGCATAGAGGGAAAAAGTTTGCCTCCTTGGAGTTCATTTGGTAGCGGTAATACAGCCGCTCCAGGGGCAAAAGGTAGGCTAAGGCACCATTGAGCTGTCCAATTCACCAGCATAGGAACAAACATGCTGGCTGAGGGCAGAAAAACTTGGTGCCAGCTTTCTGCTGTGATTTACCATAAACTCCAAACCACACTGAGCAATCCCACAATCCTTTTCTGGGACAAGCCAGTACAGCCCACAGTGCAGCAAGACCTACCCCAGAGACTCAGCACAAGGCCTCACTGTGGGGCATCTCTCAAGTTTAGAGTTTTGAAATACAGCCTCGCCTGAAATATAATACAGGAGGGCTGTGCTGCCTGACAGATGGACAGCTGACACAGGCTGAAGGCAGGGATCTGACAGAAGTCAGGGTCACAGGAGGGGTGACTGTTTGCTCTTCTGCGAGGGCTTACAGAGAAGCAGCAGATAACAGCTCCCTATTCCAGAGAGGAGACAGCAGGCAAAGCCATTTTCACCACGAGCCCACCAGATGACCCGCTTCAGTGACCTAAACAGCACCATCAGTGGGAGACCGGCCACTACACCAAGCTCCCCTATCCCCCTGCCGTGACTCCTCACAGCCACCACCATCCCCCACCACCCTGCACCATGTAGATGCATCCCCACTAGAGAAAGTAGGCCTAAGAATCAGATCAACAGGGTCCCCTAGAGGACCAGCACAAAGCCCTGGCACAAACAAGCCTATTGATCATAGAATGCTGTGAGGCTTCAGCAATAGGGGAAAGAGGATCTAATTTCCTTTGTATTCTTTTTTAATACTTTAATTCTTTTTAATTTATACATATAAATGCATATACACATACATGTTTCATAACTGCTATTTTTTAGGATCTTCTTTTAACAAGCAGACCAAAACACACCTAGAATCCACTTAAATTTTTTTTCTAGACAAAGTGACAAGAGGAAGCAATTCACCCCAAAAGAAAGAACAGCAAGTAGAAATCAGAGCCAGGGATTTAATCAATACAGATATAAGAGAGATGTTTGAACTAAAAATTAAAACAACAATTACAAGAATACTAGCTGGGTTTGAAAAAAGTATAGAAGACACTAGTGAATCCCTACTACAGGGATAAAACACCTAAAATCTAGTCAGACCAATATTAAAAATGCTATAACTGAGATGCAAACATAAATGAATGACATAGTAATGAGGATGAACAAAAGCAGCAAAACGAATCAGTGATACAGAATATAAAATTATGGAAAATAATGACATTGAAAAGAAGAGGGAGAGAAAGGTACTGATTCACACAAGTAGACTCAGGAAACTCAGTGACTTCTTAAGATGTGCTAACATTCATATCATAAGAGTCCCAGAAGATAAAAAAGACAGAATAAGGGCAGATGATTTATTTTAGCAAATTATAGTTGAAAACTTGCCTAATCTGGGGAAGGACACAGACATCAAAATCCAAGAAGCACAGAAAACTCACATTAAATTCAACAAAAGCCTGAACTCACCAAGATATATCATAGTCAACTTCACAAAATACACAAACAAGTAAAGAATCCTAAAAGCAACAAGGAAAAAAAGTCCTTAACTGACAAGGGAAGACAGATCATATT
This sequence comes from Leopardus geoffroyi, assembly GCF_018350155.1. Lineage (NCBI taxonomy): Eukaryota > Metazoa > Chordata > Mammalia > Carnivora > Felidae > Leopardus > Leopardus geoffroyi. The sequence goes on along the minus strand of NC_059327.1, from coordinate 76,322,761 downwards.
TACAGCAGATCTATCCACAAAAACTTAGCAGGCAAGAAAGGAATGGCAGGATATATTCAATGTGCTAAATGGGAAAAAGAGGCAGCCAAGAACACTTTATGTGGCAAGGCTATCATTTAGAATAGGAGAGATAAAGAGTTTCCCAGGCAAACAAAAACCAAAGAAGTTCATGATCACTAAACCAGCCCTATAAGAAATATTAAAAGGCATTCTCTGGGAATGCAAGCTGGTGCAGCCACTCTGGAAAACAGTATGGAGGTTCCTCAAAAAATTAAAAATAGAACTACCCTACGACCCAGCAATTGCACTACTAGGTATTTATCCAAGGGATACAGGTGTGCTGTTTCAAAGGGGCACATGCACCCCAATGTTTATAGCAGCACTATCAACAATAGCCAAAGTATAGAAAGAGCCCAAATGTCCATCGATGGATGAATGGATAAAGAAGACATGGTATATATATACAATGGAGTATTACTCAGCAATCAAAAAGAATGAAATCTTGCCATCTGCAACTACTTGGATGGAACTGGAGGGTATTACACTAAGTGAAATTTGTCAGAGAAAGACAAATATCATATGACTTCACTCATATGAGGACTTTAAAAGACAAAACAGATGAACATAAAGGAAGGGAAGCAAAAATAACATAAAAACAGGGAGGGGGACAAAACAGAAGAGACTCATAAATATGGAGAACAAACAGAGGGTTACTGGAGGGGTTGTGGGAGGGGGGAATGGGCTAAATGGATAAGGGGCATTAAGGAATCTATTCCTGAAATCATTGTTGCACTATATGCTAACTAATTTGGATGCAAATTTAAAAAAAAGAAAGGAAAAGAAAAGAAAAGAAAAGAAAAGAAAAGAAACGAAACAGAAAATAATAACATGAAAAAAAGGGGGACTCTCTGAGTGGCAAAAAAAAAAAAATTTCTTTTTAAAAAGTCAACAAAGGGGGCGCCTGGGTGGCACAGTCGGTTAAGCGTCCGACTTCAGCCAGGTCACGATCTCGCGGTCCGTGAGTTCGAGCCCCGCATCAGGCTCTGGGCTGATGGCTCAGAGCCTGGAGCCTGTTTCCGATTCTGTGTCTCCCTCTCTCTGCCCCTTCCCCATTCATGCTCTGTCTCTCTCTGTCCCAAAAATAAAAAATAAACGTTGAAAAAAAAAAAATTTTTTTTTAAAATAAAAAAAAAAAGTCAACAAAGGCTAAAAAAGGAACAGAGAACATCACCAGAAACACCAACTTTACAGATAACACAATGGCACTAAATGAGTATCTTTCATTTATAACTCTGAATGTAAATGGCCTAGTGTTCCTATCAAAAGACATAGGGTAACAGAACAGATATAAAAAAAAAAAAAAAAACACCCTTGGGGCACCTAGGTGGCTCAGTCAGCTAAGCATCCAACTTCAGCTCAGGTCATGATCTCATACTTCACGAGTTCGAGCCCCACATTGGGCTTTGTGCTGACAGCTCAGAGCCTGGAGCCTGCTTCGGATTCTGTGTCTCCCTCTTTCTGTGCCCCTCCCCCAATCACCCTCTATGTCTGTCTCTGTCTCTCTCTCTCAAAAATATATAAACATTAAAAAATTAAAAAAAAAAAAAAACAAAAACAAACAAGATCCATCTATATACTGCCTACAAGAGACTCATTTTAGACCTAAAGACATCTGCAGATTGAAAGCGAGGGGACTAAAAACCCTTAATGGATGCCAAAAGAAAACCATTGTAACCATGCTTACATCAGACAAACTAGATTTTAAAACAAAGACTGAGGGGCGCCTGGATGGCTCAGTCGGTTGAGCGTCCGACTTCGCTCAGGTCACGATCTCATGGTCCGTGAGTTCAAGTCCCGCATCAGGCTCTGTGCTGACAGCTCAGAGCCTGGAGCCTGCTTCAGATTCTGTGTCTCCCTCTCTCTCTGGCCCTCCCCCCGTTCATGCTCTGTCTCTCTCTGTCTCAAAAATAAATAAATGTTTAAAAAAATTTAAAAAAAAACAAAAACAAAAACAAAGACTGAAACAAGAGATGAAGAAGGGCATTATATCATAATTAAGGGGTCTATCCATCATGAAGATCTAATAGTTGTAAACATTTATGCCCCCAACATGAAGGCACCAAAATATATTAATCAATTAATACCAAACAAAAAGGAACACATTGACAATACAATAATAGTAGGGGACTTTAAAAGCCTTCCACAGCAATGGACAGATCATCTAGGCAGAAAATCAACAAGGAAACAATGGCTTTGAATGACACCTGGGCCAGATGGACTTCATGGATATATTCAGAACATTCCATCCTAAAGCAGCACAAAATACATTCTTTTCAAGTGCACATGGAACATTCCCCAGAACAGATCACATACTGGGTCACAAATCAGCCCTCCACAAGTACAAACAGCCTGAGACCATACCATTCATATTTTCATACAATGCTATGAAATTTGAAGTCACCATAAGAAAAAAGTCTGTAAAGACCACAAATACATGGAAGTTAAAGATCATCCTACTAAAGAATGCACAGGTTAACCAGTAAATTAAAGAAGAAATTTTAAAAATACATGGAAGCAAATGAAAATGAGGACACAACAATCCAAAACTTTCGGGATGTAGCAAAGGCAATCCTAAGAAGGAAGTATATAGTAATACAAGCTTAACTCAAGGAGCAAGAAAAGTCTTAAATACACAATCTAACCTTACACCTAAAGGAGCTAGAAAAGGAACAGCAAATAAAGCCTAGACAGAAGAAGAAGGAAAATAAAGACTAGAGCATAAATAAAGGATATAGAAACAAAACAGTAGGGCAGATCAACGACACTAAGAGCTGGTTCTTTGAAATTATTAATAAAATTGATAAAGCTCTAGCCAGACATCAATGAGAAAAGAGAAAGGACCTAAACAAATAAAACCACGAATGAAAGAGGAGAGATCACAACAACCCCACAAAAATACAAATAATCATAAAAGATTATAAAAAAAGTATATGCCAAAAACTAGGCAATCTAGAAGAAATGGACAAACTCCTAGAAACATACAAACTACCAAAACTTTGAAACAGGAAGAAATAGAAAATTTGAACACACCTATAACCAGCAAAGAAATCAAATCAGTAGTTTAAGATCTCCTAGCAAACAAAAGTCCATGGCCAAATAGCTACATAGGGGTATTCTAATACACATTTAAAGAAGATTTAATACCTATTCTTCTCAAGTTGTTCCAAAAAACAGAAATGGAAGAAAAACTTCCAAAGCCCTTCTACAAGGCCAGCATTACCTGGATTCCAAAACCAGACAAATAACCCACTATGAAAGAGAATTACAGGCCAATATCACTGATGAATACTGATGCAAAAATTCTCAACAAGATAGTAGCAAACCAAATCCAACAGTACATTAAAAGAATTAATCACCATGATCAAGTGGGAATAATCTATTCCTGGGCTGCAGGGCTGGTTCAATACTCACAAATCAATCAATGTGATACTTAATGTACTTAATAACATGCACTTAATAAATTCTTAATATATTTATTAAGATATAACATGTATGTATGTACATGTACATGTACATTATGTATTAAGATACAATATGCACTTAATAAAAGAAAGGATAAGAACTGTATGATCCTGTAAGTAGATACAGAAAAAACATTTGACAAAATACAGCATCCATTCTTGATAAAAACCCTCAACAAAGTAGGGATAGATGGAACATACCACAACATAATAAAGGCCATATTTGAAAGACCCACAGCTAATATCCTCAATATCGGCAAAAACGGAGAGCTTTTTCTCTATAGTCAAAAACAAGCCAGGGGGGCGCCTGGGTGGCGCAGTCGGTTAGGCGTCCGACTTCAGCCGGGTCACGATCTCGCGGTCCGGGAGTTCGAGCCCCGCGTCAGGCTCTGGGCTGATGGCTCAGAGCCTGGAGCCTGTTTCCAATTCTGTGTCTCCCTCTCTCTCTGCCCCTCCCCCGTTCATGCTCTGTCTCTCTCTGTCCCAAAAATAAATAAACGTTGAAAAAAAAAAATTTTAAAAAAACAAGCCAGGGATGTCCACTTTCACCATTACTAATTAACATAATACTGGAAGTCTTAGCCTCAGCAATCAGACAACAAAAAGAAATAAAGGCATTGAAATTGGCAAGGAAAGACTCAAACTGTCACTACTTGCAGATGACATGATACTCTATGTAGAACACTTGAAAGACTCCACCAAAAAACTGCTAGCACTAATACATGAATTCAGCAAAGTCACAAGGTATAAAATCAAAGTACAGAAATCTGTTGCATTTCTATCTACCAACAACAAAGCTGAAGAGTAAATCGAAGAATTTCTCCAAAAAAAGTAAGACACCTAGAAATAAACCTAACCAAAGGGGTAGAAAATCTGTACTCTTAGGTAGGAAACTGAAGAGGACACAAAGAAATGGAAAAACATTCCATGCTCATGGATTGGAAGGACAAACATTGTTACAATGTCTATACTACCCAAAGCAATCTACATATTTAATGCAATCCCTACCAAAATACCACCAGCATTTTTCATCGGCTTAAAATAAATAATCTTAAAATTTGTATGGAACCACAAAAGATCCCAAATAGCCAAAGTAATCCTGAAAAAGAAAAGCAAAGCTGAAAGTACCATGATTCCAGAGGTCCATCTATATCACAAAGCTGTAGACATAAAGAAAGCATGGTACCGGCACAAAAACTAACACACAGATCAATGAAACAGAATACAAAACCCAGATATGGACTCACAACTATATGGTCAATTCAATCTTCAACAAAGCAGAAAAGAATAGCCAATTGAAAAAAGGCCATTTCTTCAACAAATGATGTTGGGAAAACCAGACAGCAACATGCAGAAAAATGAAACTGGACCACTTCCTCAGACCATACAGAACAAGAAATTCAAAATGGTTGAAAGGCCTAAATGTGAGACAGGACACCATGAAAATCCTAGAGAAGAGCACAGGCAGAAACACCTCTAACCTCAACTTTAGCAAGTTGCTACACATGTCAGCGGAAGACAAGTGAAACAGAAACAAAAATGAACTACTGGGACTTCATCAAGATAAAGAGCTTCCACACTAAACTAAAGGCAGCCTATAGAATGGGAGAAGATATTTGCAAATGACAGATCTGATAAAGAGTTAGTATCCAAAATCTGTAAACAGCTTATGTAACTCAAAACCCCCCAAAAAACAAATAATCCAGTTAAGAAATGGACAGAAGACATGAACAGACACTTTTCCAAAGAAGACTTACATGTGGCTAACAGACAATTGAAAAGATGCTCAACATCACTCATTATCAGGGAAATACAAATCAAAAGCACAGTACGATACCACCTCACACCAGTCGGAATGGCTAAAATTAACAGCACAGGAAACAACAGGAGTTGTCGAGGATATGGAGAAAGGGGAACCCTCTTGCACCGTGGTGGGAATGCAAACTGGTGCAGCCACTCTGGAAAACAGCATGGAGGTTCCTCAAAAAGTTAAAAATAGAACTGCCCTGCAACCCAGCAATTGCACTACTAAGTATTTACAAGGGATACAGGTGTGCTGTTTCAAAGGGGTACACGCACCCCAATGTGTATAGCAGCACTATCGACAATAGCCAAAGTATGGAAAGAGCCCAAATGTCCATCAACAGATGAATGGATAAAGAAGACATGGTGTAAACACACACACACACACACACACACACACACACACACACACACACACACACAAATGGAGTATTACTCAGCAATCAAAAAGAATGAAATCTTGCCATTTGCAACTACATGGACGGAACCAGAGGGTATTATGCTAAGCGAAATTCGCCAGAGAAAGACCAGTATCGTATGATTTCACTCATATGAGGAATTTAAGATACAAAACAGATGAACGTAAGGGAAGGGAAGCAAAAATAATACAAAAATAAGGAGGGGGACAAAACATAAGAGACTCTTAAATACAGAGAACAAACTGAGGGTTGCTGGAGGTGTTATGGCTGGTTGGATCGGCTAAATGGGTAAGGGGCATTAGGGAGGACACTTGGGATGAACACTGGGTTTTATACATAGGGGCTGAATCACTGGAATCTACTCCTGAAATCATTATAGCACTATATGCTAACTAACTTGGATATAAATTAAAAAATTAAAAAATTAAAAATTAAAAAAAGATATTATCAAAAGCAAAGTAAAAAGTGACAAAAGATAATCTCAGTAAGAACAGACTGAAATATCTTCAAAGAAAAATTTGCTTATAACAAGCAGACCAACGTAATCTGAGGACATTAAAAAGCTCTATATATAACATATATACATTACATAATGCACTCCTATAACACTTTGAAACATTACAGATATTACCAGCAATGTCTTCTTTATAAACTGATTAATTAACAGCTTATAAGAATGCTGAAACTGGGGGCACCTTGGTGGCTAAACCGGTTAAGCATCTGACTCTTGCTTTCAGCTCAGGTCATGATTTCATGGTTAGCGAGATCAAGCCCTGCCTGGGGCTCTACGGTGACAGCAGGGAACCTGCTTGGGATTCTCTCTCTCCACCCCTCCCCTGCTCACACTCACGTGGGCTTTCTGGCTTTCTCTCTTTCTCTCTCTCTCTCAAAATAATTAAATAAACTTAAACAAAAAAAAAGAATGCTGCAACTGATGAAATTTGGCAACTCACAAGTTAGGAACTCTTGCCAAAAAGTTTCAAAGAGTTATTGTCATTCTATACACCAGGTGTAAAAGAAACAGGAGTGGGGAAATACAAGGCTGAAGAAAGATGTTCAGTAAGATAGAAAGTGAAAGTGTTACACCTAAATATCTGAGAATTCAGAGGTAAATTCTGAAGACAACATGGCTTATGTTTAAAAGAACTGGGTTCTTCTTAGTCCACTGTTGTCCCAAGCTGTAAATGGGCAGCTTTCTTAACTTCTTTGAGCCTGTATTTCTTCACTTCTAAAACAGGAAAAAGTAACACGAATAACTGCTGTAAGGAATTTAGGTTGTGCAAAGAAGTCTCTACCTAACACAAAACCCATCAGGGGTGTTTACAGGGCTATCCTTTCGGGAAACCGAGGAAAGCACTCCAAGTGATATCCTCATCAAAATTTACTTACTGCAGCGCTCTTTCCTGGAAAGTTGAAAAAGGCATCAGGACCATACTTCTGAGGCATATGCTTTAACACAGACAGCAACTTCCCAGCATGTGGAGGCTATGAAAATAATCAACAATTCATTAACTGCATTATTCACCATAAAACAACTTATTTTTCATATACTCATACTTTAATATACTCAAGAATAACCAAAAAATGTTTTAAACTAAAAGCATATAAAAAAATGTTATTTTCACTATCTTAAAGAAATATACAATGTATTCTATGCCATTTTCATAATATGATGGAAGGTATAAGGTGTTTGATAAAAGTGCCAATAGCACCCGACACTTGAAACTTCTCCACACTACAGCAAAAATTATCTTTTAAAATTACAAACTACATCAACCCATCACCCATCTCTCTTTAAAACACTTTTTAAATTTAACAAATAAATAATGCTTATTATATTACCCTGTTGAAGACTGTTTTTAAAGAAACAATAAAAATATTTTAACCTTATAACCATCCTAGGGGTGGTACTATTATTATCCCATTTTATAGAGGAGGACTCAGAGGCAGAGGAACATTTCGAAGGTAACATAACTAGCCAGTAGCAAAGCTGGGATCAGAACTCAGCCTGACTTCAGAGCCCATACTTTTTTTTTTTTTTTTTTTTTTATTTTTTTTTTTTTTTTCAACGTTTATTTATTCTGGGGACAGAGAGAGACAGAGCATGAACGGGGGAGGGGCAGAGAGAGAGGGAGACACAGAATCAGAAACAGGCTCCAGGCTCTGAGCCATCAGCCCAGAGCCCGACGCGGGGCTCGAACTCCCGGACCGCGAGATCGTGACCTGGCTGAAGTCGGACGCTTAACCGACTGCGCCACCCAGGCGCCCCTGGAGCCCATACTTTAAATCACTACACTCTCACCTATTATGCTACCTCTCCTATAGCTTCTCATTGTCTTTAAAATAAAGACCAAAACCCCCTTAGGGCACCTTGGGTGGCTCAGTTGTTTAAGCGCCCAACTCTTTTTTTGGGCTCAGGTCCTATCTCAGGTCGTGAGTTCGAGCCCTACATCTGGCTCCGTGCTGTGAGAACAGAGCCTGCTTGGGATTCTCCCTCCCTCTCTCCCGCTGGCGTTCTCTCTCCCTCTCTTTCTCTCTCAAAATAAATAAAGAGACTTTACAAAAGTCTATTTTGTATATTTTAAAAGGTCAAAACTCTTAACATAGCCCTCAAGATACTCTATCTACCTCACTAGCCTCATTTTGCATTTCTATCTTCCTCTCTCTCTGCACTCCATCCACAAAGCCCTCTCTGCCTTCTTCCTAACAACAGGGCCTGAACACAAACTATTCCTTCAGCTTAAAATGTTCTCACTAGGCCTACTTCCCTCCCCTCTTAACTAAATATAAATCTTCTCCATCTTTTAGAGCTGACCTTAATGGTTACTTCCTTATGGCAGTCTTCCCTGACCTCTGAAACTGGATCCAAGCTCCCTATCATATTTCCAATATTACCTTAACTATATAGCATGTAAAAAAGTTGTAACATTACATTTATTTAATGCCTCTTTGACCCACAAGTCTCCTCTGATACACAAAACAACCAATAACTAAAATAAAAAGGCTTTATTTATAAGGAAAAGCAAAGATCAGATATACATTATCATTTTAATCAGTTTACAAGTAAATAGGATAAAGTGTAGTACATTCTTCATTAAAAGTTCAAAACAGGGTCAAACCACAAGTGAAATCACTGGCTTGCTTTCATCTTATTTGGTATCTGCTCTTAGTTATCATGACTATCCAGAAGAGTCCAGCAATCTTTTACCTAAATGTTAAGTGGAAAGCTTCATTCTTAAGTGATCAAGAAATTTTCAATTAGCGACACCACACAATTATAAAAGTATACAATCATATTGATTTTTTTAAATCAATAAAAATGAAATAACCAAATCAGCTGCAGTCAAAAATAAAAATATATATAGTGTTAACCATTCTATGAATGGTTAATGACTGAGCAAGGCCTTGCTCGGTTTTGTACGTTTCGGGGTTTCTTTTGTGGGGTGGGGGGGGCCCTTAAAGATTTTACTTTTAAGTCATCTCTACGTCCAATGTGGTGCTCAAACTCACAACCCAAGACCAAGAGTTGCATGTTCCACCAAATCAGCCAAGCAGGCACCCCAAGGCCTTGATCCTTTTATTAACAGTTCATTATTTTTCCCTTTATGCCCTAAACCTATGGTCATTCTACTCCCAATCACATAAGCAACTATGTAAATATCTTTAATCTTTTTATGTGTTCCTTCAAAAGTATTTTTGTGTGATCCTCATAATTTAAAGGATCTTTGGTCAGATATATGAATCTGTTTCTTTCTGCTTCTTGCATCTATTCATATTAACTTTTACATTGATTCTAACTGCCATATAATAATCTATTCTATGCATCCAATACATTTAATCTATCTACTATCGTAACAATAAACCCCTATGGTGACAATTCAGTGCCATCAAAAACAATGTTAACATTGAACATCCTCAAGTGTATTTTCCTTATGAAACTGTGAGAATTTCATGCAACACCCACTCAGGAGGAAATTACTAAGTCACTGGATTTGAGTATAAATTTATGCAACTAATTAGTGCTAGATTACTCAAGTTTGGCTAAATGAGTTTACTGCAACCACTAGAACACAAGTTTAAAATAACCCTATCCCCCCAGTTATATTTGCTATTATCCAACTTTATAAGCCTTAACACTAATAGACATAAAGTAAAATACCAATTTTGTTTTAATTTGAACGTCTCTAATTATTACTGACTTTGTGTTTATTTGGTTGTTGGGTTTCTATCTCTATAAATACACATTTATTCATATCCATTGCTATTTTCTCAGAGTTTTCTATATTCACCAACAGAAATGTACTCATTATGTATTCAGAATAAAGACACTGAATATAAATCAAAACTAAAATGAAACTAGTATATATACAGTCCCTGACTTCTGATGGTCCAACTTAGAATTTTTTTGTTCACAATGGTGTGAAAGCTATATGCATTCAGTAGAAATAGTACTTTGAACTTTGAATTTTAATCTTTTCCCAGGCAGTGACATGCAACATGCAGCGCAATACTCTCTCGGGATGCTGGGCAGTGGCAACAAGTCACAGCTCCTAGCCAGCCACAAAGTCACAAGGATAAACAACCGATACACTTACAACCATTCTGTACCCACACAACCTTTCTGTTTTGCACTTTGAATTCAGTATGCAATAAATTACATGATATATTCAACACTGTATCACAAAACAGGCTTTGTGTTACATGATTTTGCCCAACTGTAGGCTAATATAAGTGTTCTGATAGGCTAAGCTATGATGTTTGATAAGTTAGGTGTATTAAATGTATTTTCACCTTTTAACATTTTCAACTTACAATGTGTTTATCAAAATGGAGCCCCACTGCAAGTCAAAGAAGATCTGTACTTTCTCTTCTGGCCATGACACAGTACCAGGGTCTAGACTTATCAACTCACCCCAAACAACTAGAATACTGGATGAAATGTATGAAACAGAAACTGTTTTTAGACATGGAAGAAGTAGCTCAAGACACTGCTACTTGAGAAAAGGAAACAAAATGAGCCATGAGATTACCAGATTTTCTACCAGGATGCAATTTCCATACCACTGCACAGGAAAAGGAAAACCAAACAGAATGTGAAGTTCTCACTGACTTAATGAGACAGAAATTGCAGTGTGGGGTAGTCTGAGAAGGATGAAAGCTTCAAGCAGAGTACTACAGAGAAAAGAGCTATGCAGGTAAGAAGTTCCAAAATCTACACTGATCTTAATCCTCCTTGACTTAATACCAAACTATCCATGCCTATCATAAAACTGAACACGGTGAGGCCAAGATACTGAAAGCTATAAGTCAAAGAATTTTTACAGCTACTATACAGCCAGAAATTGAGACCCTACTAGGCACAGTGGAATGACCACAGAGCCTTACACTACCTCTTACCCCGTATCTCAGATGTAGGGTCATTCAGAGAGACCCTAAAAGAATCAGCCCTGAATAAGGAAGCTAAACTAGCCTTAGAATAACAGACAATCTAGACCTGACCAAAACAAAACTTTTAAACTAGTCTGTAAGAGTAAAGTTGATCCACAAATAATTTATCTGTCTACAAAAACAGTCTAACAATCTGAAAAAGAATATGACAAAATCTAGCACTCAACCAGGAACAATTCAGTGTATCTAACATCACTGGATCTAAAATCACTAGCATTAGAAGCAGGAAAATATGACCTATAAGCAGACACAAAATCCATGAGTAAAAAACTGATCTAGAAAATGATAAAGATGATAGAATTAGTAGAAAATAACATGAGAGCAACTATTATATTATAAATATTCTCAATAGTCCCAAGGATTTAAAGGAAAACATGAACATAATGAGGAAAAATAAAAGATATTAAAAGAACTAAACAGAATCTTTAGAAATAAAAATATCTGAACTCTGAAAATTTTACTGGATAGAATTAACACACTGCAGGAGAAACAAAAGAGCGGTTACTTTAAAAATACAGTAATATAAAAAGCAATCTAAAATGAAACACAAAGGGAAAAGGCTGAAAAACAAGTGAACAGATCTCAGTGACCTACTGGGCACTATCAAGAGAGCTAACATACATGTAATTATAGTCCCAGAAGGAGGAGGGAGGGACAAAAACATGACACTTAAAAAAAGAATGACCAAAATGTTTCCAAATTTGCTGAAAATTCTGTTATAAATGTCCAAATACAAGTGTAATAAGAATAAACACAAGGGCCAAAAACCATAAAATACCTAGGAATCAATCTAACCAAAGAGGTGGAAAATCTATACACTGAAAACTACAGAAAGCTTATGAAAGAAATTGAAGAAGACCAAAAAAAAAAAAAAAAAAAAAGGCAAAATATTCCATGCTCCTGGACAGGAAGAACAAATATTGTTAAAATGTTGATACTACCCAAAGCAATCTACATATTCAATGCAATGCCTATCAAAATAACACGAACATTCTCCACAGAGCTAGAACAAACAATCCTAACATTTGTATGGAACCAGAAAAGACACTGAATAGCCAAAGCAATCTTTAAAAAGAAAACCAAAGCAGGAGGCATCACAATCCCGAACTTCAAGCTGTATTACAAAGCTGTAATCATCAAGACAGTATGGTACCGGCACAAGAACAGATACTCAGATCGATGGAACAGAACAGAGAACCCAGAAATGGACCTACAAACATATGGCCAACTAATCTTTGACAAAGCAGGAAAGACTATCCAATCCAATGGAATAAAGACAGTCTCTTCAGCAAGTGGTGCTGGGAAAACTAGACAGCAACATACAGAAAAATGAACCTGGGCCACTTTCTTACACCATACACAAAAATAAACTCAAAATGGAGGAAAGACCTAAATGCAAGACAGGAAGCCATCAAAATCCTCGAGGAGAAAGCAGGCAAAAACCTCTTTGAGCTTGGCCACAGCAACTTCTTACTCAACACGTCTCCAGAGGCAAGGGAAACAAAAGCAAAAATGAACTACTGGGACCTCATCAAAATAAAAAGCTTCTGCACAGCAAAGGAAACCATCAGCAAAACTAAAAGGCAACCGACAGAATGGGAGAAGATATTTGCAATCAACATATCAGATAAAAGGGTTAGTATCCAAAATCTATAAAGAACTTACCAAATTCAACACCCAAAAAACAAATAATCCAGTGAAGAAATGGGCAAAAGACATGAGTAGACACTTCTCCAAAGAAGACATCCAGATGGCCAACCAACACATGAAAAAATGCTCAACATCACTCATCATCAGGGAAATACAAATCAAAACCACAATGAAATACCACCTCACACCTGTCAGAATAGCTAAAATTAAAAAACAGGCAACAACAGATGTTGGCGAGGATGCAGAGAAAGAGGATCTCTTTTGCACTGCTGGTAGGAATGCAAACTGGTACGGCCACTCTGGAAAACAGTATGGAGGTTCCTCAAAAAATTAAAAATAGAACTACCCTACGACCCAGCAATTACACTACTAGGTATTTATCCAAGGGATACAGGTGTGCTGTTTCAAAAGGACACACACACCCCAATGTTTATAGCAGCACTATCAACAACAGCCAAAGTATGGAAAGAGCCCAAATGTCCATCGAATGGATGAATGGATAAAGAAGATGTGGTGTATATATACAATGGAGTACCACTCGGCACTCAAGAAAGAAATCTTGCCATTTGCAACTACGTAGATGGAACTAGAGAGTATTATGCTAAGCAAAATTAGAGAAAGACAAATATCATATGGCTTCACTCATATGAAGACTTTAAGACACAGAACAGATGAACACAAGGGAAGGGAAGCAAAAATAATATAAAAACAGGGAGGGAGACAAAACATAAGAGACTCTTAAATATGGAGAACAAACAGAGGGTTACTGGATGGGTTGTGAGAGGGAGGATGGGCTAAATGGATAAGGGCATTAAGGAATCTACCCCTGAAATCACTGTTGCACTATATGCTAACTAACTTGGACTTAAATTAACAACAACAACAAAAAAGAATAAACACAAGGTAAGCCACTCTAAGAAACATAATAAAATTGCTAAGAAATCAATGAGGAAAGCTTTTTTATTTTTTAAGTAAGCGCCACACCCAATGTGGGGCTTGAACTCATGACCCTGAGATCAAAGGTAGCATGTCCTACCAACTGAGCCAGCCAGGTGCTCCCAGTCCTGAAATCTTAAAGACAAACAGAGAGCTAGAACTTGATATAAAGAAGCTAGAGTCTAACCATTGTAACACAATAAACTAAAGTGTACAATTGCAAAGCACCAATTTAGATAGATTTCAACAGAGCTAGATTAGCAATCAGTTGCTGTGGGCAATAATCTCTAACGAGCACTAAAATAACCCCAGAAATCCAACAAAAAATGAAGAAAATATTTACCAGTATTCCTCTAAGAGGTAAGTAACCAAGTGGTAGGAAAAAACAGCGTGCTAAGGCACCTGGAGTTCAAAATAAGTTGACCACTACTGCCATTCATTACAAAGGACCATTAAATTGCAACTATGGAAGGTGGATCCAATTAACTGCAGACCTTTTGTTCAATGAGTGGATTATTCAAGTTTAAGGGCTACAGCTAAACTCGTGTCAATAAAAAAGAGAAGCAGACTACCCAACACTTTTCCTTCTCTATCCTAACCTTTTCCTCTAATAAATGTTAATTGTATATCTGAAGACTAACAATTTGAAGAAGGGCCAAGTTTGAGCCTGCCTGGAACATTCAGTTCTCTTTAGTATACACCTGTGTTGGGTCATGGCAAAAGTAGCTATAAAGACCTAAATTCTATTTTGATTGATCTCTTCCTTTCAATTTGACATTTACCCCTGTATAATAATAACAGCTGCTTAAAAGCAACTAATGTATTTGAGGAAAGGGAAACTTTCAAATAGCAAAGGGTATTCAGGGTTTTTTTACCCATTGTCCTTTATCTCCTTGAAGTTTACTGAAGAATAGCTTTAGTTCTCGAACCGTCAAATTATAGCTAGCCAGCACTCCCAACATGTCAACTAAAAGATCTGGAAACAAAAGAAAACAACAAAACAATTAATCAACTTATATTCCTTAAAGGACTGAAATATACTGTGCTTATTTAAGAGTTTAAACACTGAAGTTCTAGGCACAAGTTAGATGCTCAAATATTTCTTAAATATTACTAAATAAGAAAAATATAGTATTTAAGAATCAAACTTTATTTCTTCACATCCATTGTGCTACAGAAAAAATCATACCTGCTATCATATTGTCAACTTTTTCAATTTTCCCAAGCACTTTCTCAACAAGGCCTACTTCGGTGCAGACTTGAAGATTTCGTATGCTTTTCTTCAGAATCGCTGTAAACATGCTCCAGACTTCTGCTTGGCAAGTAATGTCACATTTTTCTAGGAGGTCCACCATGCAGATGATACTCTCACCTTCTTGGATAATGAAATTCATTTCCAAATCAAACTGCCCTCCTACCAACTTCCAAAAAGAGGGGAAAAAATTAAAAGCATTAGTGCTTTTTCAATGTAACTAGAGCACACTCCTAAGCTTTAGGTTGGCAGTACATACCCATACACATTCTTTTCTACTCTCTACAACAAAAGGGTTCATAAGCACGCGTACACACACACACACACACACACACACACACACAGCTCTAAAAAATAAAGCTTCTAAAGAAAATTCCAAGTTAAGATAGCACAAAGTCAAGCAAGAGTTGCAATATAAAAGTGGAAATAATTTTCAACAGAAAAGAAATACAGGATATCTTAGGTAAACCACTATCTATTGCCCTGACACCAATAAAGATCTAACTTTTAGCTCTATAACTGCTTCTAAATCAGTATTTCATTTATGACTTATGAACTCTGTGAACTACCCATAGCAACCTAGAGGTGCTTTGTTACCTATACAAAATACAGCTCACAACAAAAATGAAAAGTTGGAAAACACTCAGAGTGGATACAGAACTTAGAGTTAATATTTGCCAAATTCCTAGTTTATTTTACCTATTGATTTTGATCCCTTTTTTTCCCTGTCAATAATTAGAATAACTTAATCATACCCCCAAAGTAGTAGTCAAAATATATTTCATTGAGAATATCAAAAAAACTCATCCAGAGAAACATATACTGACCTATCCCCGTGTTGTTGCTATCTCACTCAGTGTCCTCCCACAGAGAATTTTTTAAATTTTAACAAATCCCCATCGTTTAAAGGAATTAAACTACTTCTGGAATTACCTTTGCAGAGCTATCCTTGCTAACTAGATTTTTTTTTAAATGTCTGTCAGAAACATTACATACATGATTCACCTACACTCCTGTCTTTCTGAATACATCTCAGTTTTACATTATGCATTCCTAAACCCAAAAGGTGGTCAAGAATTAGGAGAAAGCGAACTTTTTACAAAACAAAATCCAACAGCTCATAAAAGAAAAACAGACACAACCAAATAGAGTTTACTCCAGAAAAGCAAGGAAGGTTCAGAATTAGAAAATCAATTAATACTCCTTGTAGCCAAGGATTGATGTTTCTCCCAAGTTCTGCCAAAGATACACAGGGGCAAGAGGAATAAAAAAAATGGAAAAATGAACAATATGAGACAATAATGTGCATGAAGGCAGACAGGAATTCCTGGCTAGTACAGTAGTAAAAGCATTTGATTCTTCTGGGAAAGCTCTGGCAGAGATTTTAGTGTATACTTCTTTGTATCATCAGTAATATCTAGCATTAGGAAAGGACAGCTGGGTTTCTGCTAAAAGAGCCCCTTGGTGTGACTGGGCCAATTCTGCTAGCTACATTGTCCTGGCTATGAAGTATACATGTTTGGTTCTCTAATCTAACAAAAATTCTGTTAACTACATATGAACTCTTTTTTTTATTTGGTTTTGTGAATATTACTTGCTTGTTTTGTCTTTAGCTTTTTATTCTGAAATAATCTCAAATATTCAAAAAGCTGCAAAATAGTATAGAATTCCTGTATACCCTTTACCAAGCTTCCCGTAATATGAGTATATTATATAATCGTAATAAAATAATTAAAACCATAAACTTCACATTGATATAATACTACCAACAAATCTACAGATCTTCTTCAAATGGTGCCACTTCTTGCCCTCAAGTCCTTTTTCTGATCCACAATCAGTACTCCCCCTAGTCTTCTCCATACTGAGACCGGTGCACAGGCATCCTTTGGCTTTCATGTTTTTGATGTTTTTGAAGCATATTTGCCAGATATTTTATAGACTTTTCCAATATGGACATTTGTTTCATGTTTAAATTCAGGTTATGCATTTTTGGCAAAAATATCCCAGAAGTGATGTATGTCCTACTCAGCATATCATTTCAATGGGACCTAATTGTCATTATGGCTCACTTCTGGTTAACGTTAGCTTTGACCAGTTGTTTAAGATGGTGTTTTTCGGGCGCCTGGGTGGCTCAGTCGGTTAAGCGTCCGACTTCAGCTCAGGTCACGATCTCGGGGTCTGTGAGTTCGAGCCCCGCATCGGGCTCTGAACTGATGGCTCAGAGCCTGGAACCTGCTTTGGGTTCTGTGTCTCCCTCTCTCTCTGCCCCTCCCCTGATCATGCTCTGTCTCTGTCTCAAAAATAAATAAACGTTGGGGCGCCTGGGTGGCGCAGTCGGTTAAGCGTCCGACTTCAGCCAGGTCACGATCTCACGGTCCGTGAGTTCGAGCCCCGCGTCAGGCTCTGGGCTGATGGCTCAGAGCCTGGAGCCTGTTTCCGATTCTGTGTCTCCCTCTCTCTCTGCCCCTCCCCCGTTCATGCTGTGTCTCTCTCTGTCCCAAAAATAAATAAAACGTTGAAAAAAAAAAATTTTTTTTAAAAAAAAAGAAAAAATAAACGTTAAAAAAAATTTTTTTTTTTAAAAAAGATGGTGTTTGTCAGATTTTTTTTTCCATCTTAAAGTTACTATATTTCATGTTTAAATTATTACTCATCTTGTGGAAACACCTTGAGGCTACAAGTATCTTGTTTTTCACCATACATTACAAAACAAAATACAACAGCTCATTAAAGAATAACAGACACAACTAGAGTTTATTCCAGTTTTATGCATTGATTGATGAATCTTACCTGTAAATGTTATTACTGTGGCATTGCTAAATGGTGGTTTAATATTTCCATCATACTTTATTACATTTATTAATAGTAAAAGACTTCCTTTAAGAATACAATATAACAATCACACCTGAAAAGCCAGCATCATGCTCAAATAGGAAAATTGGACTGAGTCTCATGAAAGTCAGAAACAAGATTAGGATGCACTATTATCACCATCATTTGATATTATTCTGAAGGTACAGAAGACACAGTTGGTCAAAAGGGAGCAACAAGTATAAATATCAGAATGGAGGAATTTAAATTATAATTATTTTGAGATGATGTGATATATATCTGCAAAACCAAGGATTTCAACTGAAAAATTACTATAAATGAGAAAAATATTTGATATTGGAACTACTGACACAGTGACCAATACATCAATGTCCTCTTGAAAAAGAAAAATAAATAAATAAAAATAATCTCAAAAGAATAATGTTAAATAGAAGAAGCCACACACAAATAACTGTCTTAACAACTAGAAATTTATTCTACAGATATATTTAGGTAATGATGTTAGATATAAGAACATTGTAGTACATTTTGAACAGAAAATAGAAGAAACAATCCCTCAAAAAAACATTACAAGGGTGAGGCGCCTAGGTAGCTCAGTCGGTTAAGCATCCAACTTCGGCTCAGTTGGTGGGGTCGAGCCCTGCATCAGGCTCTGTGCTCACAGCTCAGAGGATGGAGCTTGCTTCAAATTCTGTGTCTCCTCCTCTCTCTGCCCCTCTCATGCTCATGATCTCTCTCTCTCTCTGTCTCTCAATAATAAATAAATGTTAAAAAGATATTTTTTAATAAAATTTAAAAAATAAAAAATTTAAAAACACATTGTAAGGTAATGGTTAGTAAAGTCATATATGACTATATAATGCAGGCACTGAAAAGAATAAGGCAGCTCCATCTGACATGAAGATTTCTCTAGGTGAGAAAATCAAGATGGAAAAAAAAAGTGAACAGTAGGCTACAATTTGAATGCAAAACATATGGATATGGATATGGATATGGATATGTAAGTATTACCTAAGCATGATACACAAGAAACTAAATAGTGATTGCCAGGGCACCTGGGTGGCTCAGTCAGTTATGTGTCCGACATCAGCTCAGATCATGATCTCCCATTTCATGGGTTCAAGCCCCACATCGGATTCTGTGCTGACAGCTCAGAGCCTGGAGCCTGCTTCTGATTCTGTGTCTCCCTCTCTCTCTCTGCCCCTCCCATGCTCACACTCTCTAATATAAATAAGCATTAAAACAAAAAAATTAAATAGTGATTGCCTCTGGAAAGTCAAATAAGCATCTGGGGGAAAAGAGCAAAGGGAGAGTTTTTAATATATACATGTTTGGACATTCTCCACACAGGTCTAAATAGTCAAAAATCTAGTTGCAACTAACTTAGGAGACCTTACCTTCACCTTTAATATTACTTACATCAATCTTTCGTTTTAATCTGTGTTTATTTCTACCCGTAACCACCCTTCCAAGAAGCTACAGAATTAATTTTTTAAAGTAATTTCAAAAAAAACCCAAATATTTCACCAGCTTTTAAATTGAGTTTATACTGTGAGAGCAGCATCCAGACAGGTGTTTTAAATATTTCTCCATTGCTTTAAATATTATAAAATATACCTTTCAAGGAGAAAATTGATGGCAGAAATTGGTACATACAAATGTGTGGCATATTTGATATACTATATGTATGCATATCTATTATACCTAAAAAGCATGCACAGGGTCTACAGTATGTCACGTTAACCCTTTCTAATAGTTATTTGAAGCTGATCAACCTTCAAAACACAAATTTGTTTTCAATGACAAGGATCATAATCCAAGTCTAGGCATTGGCTAGTTATTATCTGAGCTGTAGTAATGGCTCTGCACTACAAAATGTAATCTTCCCAAATGTCATAGTAAGTTATGAATATCTGAGCAGCCTAATGCACTTTACTAGCCGTGAAATGTGAAAATGTAATCTTATTACCTTTTTTATGGTTGTATTTTTTTGAATAATGTAGCCTAGAAACTGATGTATAGTCTTTTTCTGCATTTTAGCATGATTTGGTCTCCTATGCTATACAGAACATTTTTCACAACTCTCCATTTCAACATATTTTAGTCTTGGCCTGAACTTCATAAACAATTTTTATAGCAACCTTCAGGGTGGCATAACATGCTTTCTATAGGTTATAGTTTAATGTACAAGATTATAGAAATTTTAAAACATATTATCAAAGAATTCAAATCAACCTTCACAAGTTTTGAATTAGGATTTTAATTGGGCATGATGATTACTTTCTTCAATGGTTATATTAATAAAATATTTTAAATCTAAGTCATTTGTATTTTCAGAATACCAAGAAACACATACAGACCAAAAATAATTATCTTCTCTTCAAAAGATTTATAAAACTGGAAAAACTGTAATACAGAGAAAATTCTAATGCTTCAAAGTAAAGCTATATTTTCTGTATAATCTTTCCTAATTTTTCCTCAAAGATGTGGCCAGAGAAAGGTATAGCAGAAAACTCAGAGTGCAATCACAATTTATGCCCCTAACTAGATATTTTCTATTTCTTGTGACAAATCACATTTTGTCTCTGAACCTGACTACTCATTTGTAAAGCAAATCAAGTAAAGAGTAAGCTTCTTTTATTTATATGCATCCTTCAAAAATGTATTTACTTTTTAAAAAGTGCTAATCCCAAAGTATCCAATTTGTCCCTAAGAATCCAAACCTAAATGAATGTGACCTTACACATGTCTATAGTCACCAGAAACTTATTAATAGGGTGAAGTTGAGGGGAAATTACAATGCTGTGTCACAGACTGTAACATCTCCCAATTTACATTTTTTTCCTCTTCTATAATAATATAGAGTTTCTAGTCTGGTACATGAGACCCAGGCAAAAAATTTCCTTTCTAGATTTCCTTGACATTACCTGCCATGTCACCAAGTTCTGACCAATGAGGACAGGCAGTAGTATGTGCAACTTCTGGCTATTACTCTTAAAGGAAAGAACACAACTTATCTTTGCAACTTTCCTCCTTCCTCTTATGTAAGCCACTGAAAAACAGCAAAAACTAGAGTAGTTACCTTGGAATCTATGCCATAAGTCTCATGTTGAATATAACAGAACAGAAAGATCTATGGATCCTGACAACAATTTCATAAATTCATTTGTCCACATAAAGATCTGTACATGAATGTTTACGGAAGCTTTATTCATAATCACCAAAAACTAGAAACAATTCAAATGTCCACCAACTAGTAAATGGATAAACAAGCTGTGGTACAATCATACAATAGAATACTTACCAGCAATAATAAGGAACAAATTATTGATACCATTTACAACACAAATTAATATCAAAAACATTATGCCAAGTCCAGCAAGTTATACACAAAAGCTACATATTGTATGATTTCATTTATATGACATTCTGGAAAAGGCAAAAGTATAGGGAGAGAAACTGGATCAGTGTTGCCACGGGCTGAGGATAGAGGGACAGAATTAATCAAAAAATCATGAGAAGACTTGAGAGTAATGAAATTTTGGTATCTTGATTGTGGTACTGGATACACAAATATATCTATCTGCCACATTTCATAAAACTGTATACCTAAAAAGGGTGAATTTAACTGTATGTCATTTTTTTTAAATGTTCATTTTTGAGATAGAGCACACACATGTACACAGGGTAGGGGCAGAGAGAGAGGGGGACAGAGTATCTGAAGCGGGCTCCTTACTGACAGCACAGAGCCCAATGCAGGGCTCAAACTCACCACAAACCAAACCATGAGATGATGACCTGAGTAAAGTCGTACATTTAACCAACTGAGCCACCCAAGTGCCCCTACCTCTATGTCTTAGTAAATCTTAAAACAAACAAACAAAAAAAAAAACAAAAAAAAAAAACCTCAAGCCATTTGCCATTTGTATCAAAGACAAGAGAAAAGTAAGATCCTCCAACTAGAGGCAACAATGTAGAATTAAAATGGCAAAGTCATATAATACAAGAAAATTAAAAGAAAAACGTCACTATAGTAAAAAGCATGTTTTACTGATAATGAATTATCATCTTTATAGTTTTCAATAACTCATGTACTAGAGAAAGTAACAAAACCATCTCATTTCTCCCTGTTCATTTTACCTTTCATAAAATTTAAAAATTTTCACTGAACTACAACATGTCTACAAAAGCAGTATTAAGCAAAAAGTTTCCATGTAATCTGAGAAACACTGGATTAAACAAGGCTAGAGATGTTTACACAATAGGATTGCCACAATATTCATATTCACAATACGATATGCTACTATATTTTTATGTCTCCAAAAGTTAGATAACCAATGCATAGATTTCCTACAATTTATTTAACAATGGAATCTTTTCTTTCCTTTTTTTTCTGACAAGAGCTTTTCACAGGAGTAACATTCTTCCAAAGGCTTTTCTGAGAAACACTGGATAATATAATTGTATTCTTGAATCTTATTGCCATGAATAATATCACAGAATTATCTAATGTTTTACATTAGATAGGCTTTTCAAATCTTCAGGTGAATGGCTTAAAGCAACCTATTTGTTTTTCATAAGTTCCTTTCTATGATTAAGAACATAGTAATTAATCAAAAAAAGAGACATCTCAAATTAAGATTGCCTTAAGGGAAAAGAAAATATCAGCAATCAAAAGCAATCAAACTGTCCCATCCCTTCCTCTACAAACCAGGACACAAGTACAGCAAAAGAAATGTCCTCCCACACTTAATTAGGGCTGTTCTACATGCCAAGAGAGTTCAGCTGAAGTAACCAGTGACGTTCAAGGCTATGTCATTAAGAACTTTATGGCTTCCCTTGTATCACTTATTCTAAGAAAAAAATCAGTCACCATGTCATGAGGATATTCAAGAAGGTATGTAAAAGGCCCACCTGGAGAGGAACTGAGGTCTCCAGCCAATAGTTTGCATTGACTTGCCAATCAAGTAAGTAGCCCTGGAAGCTGGTCATCCAGCCCCAGTTGAGTCTTCAGATGAATAAAACTTCAGCCAACATCTGAACTGCAACCTTATTAGAGACTCTAAGCCAGAACTATCCTGCCAGTTTGCTCCCAAATTCCTGACCCACAGAAACTGTGAGCTGGTAAATATTTATTATTGCTTTAAGCTGTAAAGTTTTGAGATAATTTGTTACACAGCAACACATAACTAATATAATTATAAATCAATCAGCTAACAGTAGTTGGGGAAAACTGTTTTACTCTGTTTCTGTACTATTTCAATTTTTTTTAATCCCAACACAAATAAATAATTTTAAAATACAAACAATAACCACATATAAGCATTGAGTGATTACTATAAGCTATACACTATGCTAAGTGCTTTACATAAATTAGCATTTTTAATTATCTCTTACAAAAACTTCTATTATCTTCACTTAATAGATGAGGAATCTGAAACATAACTAACTTGCCTAAACTCACAAGGTACTAAGGTAGGTGAACCAGGCTTCAACAATGTATAACAACTGTATTTAATAGACTGTGACAGGTAATACAGACTGGCTAACCCAGCATCTCTTCCCCAAAGTCTTATCAGATACCTAATGAATGAACGCATATTTCTTGTTTCGAGAATGAAATAGAGGTGGCCTGGCTGGCTCAGTTGGTAGGGCATGCGACTCTTGACTTCAGCATAGGTCATAATCTCAGGGTGGTGAGTTCAAGCCCCACAATGGACTCCATGTTGGGTGCGGAGCCTACTTTAAAAAAAAAAAAAAAAGAGTAAGGGGTGCCTGGGTAGCTCAGTCAGTTAAGCGTCCAATTTTGGCTCAGATTATGATCTCACAATTCTTGAGTTAGAGCTCTGCATTGGATTCTCTGTCTCCCTCTCTCTCTGTCCCTCCCCTACCCTCACACACTCTCTCTCAAAAATAAATAAACATTTAAAAAAAAAAAAAAGCGAGTGGCACCTGAGTTGCTTAGCCGGTGAAGCGTCCCACTTTGGCTCAGGTCATGATCTCAAGGTTCATGAGTTCAAGTCCCATGTCGGGCTCAGAGCCTGGAACCTACTTCACATTCTATGTCTCCCTCACTCTCTGCCCTCCCCTGCTTGGAATCCGTCCGTGTCTCTGTGTCTGTGTCTGTCTGTCTGTCTCTCTCTCTCTCTCTCTCTCTCTCTCTCTCTCTCAAAAATAAACATTTAAAAATAAAAATTTTAAGTGAAATGCAATAACAACCCGTTATTTTGAAAGCTATTAACTTGATGTATAAAAACATTACAGAACTCAAATACCTAAACCCCTCCTCTCTAGTTTTCTGCCACTACAAAGATTGGAAAGATAAATGCTTACTCTTCCAGCATCCTTAGAATCTGAATGGACATGAGAAGTTCTGGCAAACAGATATGAGAAAGGCTGAAAGGTGTTAATGAAACGATTTGGTTTGCTTGATAAAAGGAAAACAGATGTAGCTGGCATAACCCTTTGTTCTTCTACCTTCCTCACTCCCTTGAACAAAAATGTCATGTCCAAAGGTGCAGTAGCCATCTTCATATCACGAAGCTTACAAGCACAAGCATAGAGAGAAAGCCAATGCATGAAGAATAGTAAAAGGAAAGGTAGAAAGCATTTAGCTCTTTAAGCTTATTAAATAGAACCTTTTTTTTATTTTTTTTAAAGTTTATTTATTTTTGACAGAGAGAGACAGAGCATGAGTGGGGGAGGGGCAGAAAGAGGGAGACACAGAATCAGAAGCAGGCTCCAGGCTCTGAGCTGTCAGCACAGAGCCCGATGCGGGGCTTGAACTCACAGACCACGAGATCATGACCTGAGCCGAAGTCGGATGCTTAACCAACTAAGCCACCCAGGCGCCCCTAAATAGAACCTTATTAAGCAGAACCACTAATACCAGCAACTGCCTATCTCAAATTCCTTGTTATGTGAGAAAAATAAAACCTCTATTTCGTGCAGTTGCTATTATATGTGGATTCCACTGCTTAAAGAACACCAACCTATTTAATATACAGATGTTCAATAAATGGTGCATAAATGAGTGAGTGGGTTAACAGAGAGAGCGATCTTGGACAGTTCCTTGTTCTAAATATGACTTAGAACTTTGCATTTAACTTAAGTGACTATAATTCATTTTGTGCTTTAGAAAAATGTATCACAAAGTGATAACAGATATGAATATACACACACCAGAACACAGCAATTCTGTTCCATGAAATATCTCTAGATAAATTGCCACTGTAGTACATTTGTCTAAATATTTCAAGAGGGCTAATTTTAATGAGATAAGTGATACAATAATACCAAATTTTCACAGACAAAGATATCAGTGGATATTCTAGCATCAAAAGACTAAAGACTTCAGGTATTAAATTTATTCAAATGAAACAATGAAAGCTCTGATAAGTTACGGCAGACTTTAAAGTCGAATAACAACCAAACAATGTACGTTGGGGTCTATAACTGTGATAAGAATTTACTGTAATACATATATTTAAGTAGAAGAGTAATACTCAGCAGTATATACTAAATCTCTACTACCCAAAATGTTTGAAGAATACAGGAACTCTGTTTACTGAGTTTTATGATTATTTGAGAGTTAATCAGAAAATATTTCCTATCTTGGGGCTCCTAGCTGGCTCAGATGGAGCATGCACTCTTGATCTCGGGGTGTCAGGGTCGTGAGTTTGAGCCCCATGCTGGGTGTAGAGATTACTTAAATAAAAACTTAAAAAAATTATTTTTAATATTTCCTATCTCAAATATTCTATGCTAAAGGTTTAAATATATGGGAGCAGATGCCCAGCTAAGAACTATTTTTTTTTTCCAAATAGCAACTATCTTACATAAAATTTAAGATCACTTAAACTGAGTGAATTTTAGTTTCAAATATATAAGAAATGAGAATGACTGCTACTGAAAATATTTAGACAAAACTGAAAAGACAGTATCAATGGGGAAAAAAAGCAGCTGATATGGCAAGAGGACAGTTTTGGCAATGAGAAGAGAAAAAATGAAACTGACAAAAAAGCATAGCCAGGCTTTAAAATCATACTCCACATCTGTGTATCAGGAAGAAGGCAGAAAAAAAATCCTAAACAAGAATGGCTAACAATATGAACTTTGGCATGAAGTTATACTCTAAATCATGGATACTGGACAGTTCTTTTCTCATCTTAAATATCCAATCACTCTGAGAGCTGAGAGGCATACAGAATGCAATATAGGCAGGGCCTAACAATTCAACCACTTATAAAAATATCATCGGGGCACCTGGGTGGCTCAGTTGGTTAAGTGTCCAACTTTGGCTCAGGTCATGATCTCATGGTCTGTGAGTTCGAGCCCCGCGTCAGGCTCTGTGCTGACAGCTCAGAGCCTGGAGCCAGCTTTGAATTCTGTGTCTCCCTTTCTCTCTGCTTCTCCCCTGCTCATGCTCTGTCACTCTATCTTACAAAAATAAATATTCAAAAAATTTTTAAAATAAAAATAAAAATATCATCTACAAAATTATATACAGAAAGGCTCAGAAATTAAGATACAAAAATTTATATTGCAGCACTGTTTGTAATTACACTGGAAATAGCTTAAATATCCACCAATACAGAAACAAACATATAAATGATGGTATATCCGTATAAGGGAATACCATGTAACCTTTAAAAAGAATATAAATCTATATATGTTAGTATGTCATGGTATTCAAGACCTACTACTAAATTTACAAATCAGTACATACACTATGATCGTATTTCTTTAAAAATACAATAAAATTTCAATTAAAGAACATGAACATTTAGCTTCAGTGTAAGTATCAGGCCAAATTATGTTGCTTAGTTTTAGCTAGATGCCCACTTATGCATCACTTCAGGCATTCCTAAAGTTTAGGTGACAAATGATTATATTATCAAGTATATTAACATCATAAATAATCAACATAACAGTATCAGTAATATGAAAAGGACAAGTCATTTGGATTTAATACAGTCACTCTCAAACACAGACATTCTGGAGTAAAAATCTCGTTACATGTGTTATACATTAAACGTCTATCAGATAGGGTGCCTGGATGGGTCAGTCGGTTAAGCATCCAACTAACTCTTGATTTCAGCTCGGGTCATGATCTTACAGTTGTGTGAGTTTGAGCCCCACAACAGGCTCTGCCACGGACTCTGAACTGACAGCACGGAGCTTGCTTGGGATTCTCCCGCTCTCTCCGCCCCTCCCCCACTAGCACTCTCTGTCTCTCTCAAACTTAAAAAAAAAGTGTAGAATAAATGTACATTTCCTACTGTAAAAGTTAAATACTGCACTAATTAGTTATTATGAAAGGTATTAATTATACACATAAAAATGATTGAGAATACAAATAGCTAAATAAGAGGAAAACAGATTGTCACTTAATATGAATTTAAAAACTGCAGATAGGGGCGCCTGGGTGGCTCAGTGGGTTGAGCGTCCGACTTCGGCTCAGGTCACGATCTCGCGGTCCATGAGTTCGAGCCCCGTGTCGGGCTCTGTGCTGACAGCTCGGAGCCTGGAGAGCCTGTTTCAGATTCTGTGTCTCCCTCTCTCTGACCCTCCCCCGTTCATGCTCTGTCTCTCTCTGTCTCAAAAATAAATAAACGTTAAAAAAAAAAAAAAATTAAAAAAAAAAAATAATAACTTGATTCACACACACGCCTTTAAAATCATTCCTAACACTGAACAAAACACAGTAAGACTTTACCTTAGCCAGGTAATAGTAAAGAAGAAAGTTCAGTATGTTGATGGCGACATAATCATCAGCCTTTGCTTTACAACAGCCCTTTACTGATAGTCAGTCAAAATAATATCTTACCCCACAGTTTATATCAGCGTAAAGAGAGGCTATTTAGGCTTACAAATGTGCATTCCGTGACCACAAAAGCAATGGACTACTCTGCGTTGCCAAGAAAGTATTCTCTGAATTAGAATATGAGATGTACAAAACTTTACTAAAATGTTCAATAAGAAAACTTCAGTAAGAATTAAAAATTTCCATAGTTTTACAAGTATTCACTTATCTCCAAAATGCCTTCTAAAATGGTGGTATTTGGTTTCATCCTCATATGAATTTCCCAATCAGCCAAAAGTCTATTTTATACACCTCTCACATACACATATCCTATTTATGCATTATGTATGGCAGTTATTTCTATAGAAAAAGCCTGAAGAATATACAGCAGACTATTAGTGGTGGCTATCTTGTAAGATGGAGTTACAAAAGGATTTAACTTTCAAAGTCATATATTTATGACATATTTCCATGTCTCAAAAGAAGTATATACATATTTTCTTTGAATATAAGGGAGAGAAAAGATAATTTAATCTTTTCAATATGCACTGAATATGTGGAAAACAAAACAGGAAAAAATAATGCTTCTTAATTTGTATCTACAAAAATCAAATTGTGTGCAACTGATGTATCCTATCAAAACTGAGGGAAAGAAAGCTACACAATAAGGATATAAAATAGATCAGGTATACAGTATCAAGTATCCACAATGAAAGATGAGTAAAATATCTACCTTTTGGTGTGAGATCTTAATTTTAATGATAGTACTTTCATGAGTCACTCCCAAACTGCATTTTGTCCAACATCCTTAACCATAAACAATTATAGCTTGAGTGTTTTCAAAAACACAGCTACTCTTAGAACAGTGGTTAAGAGCATATCCTTTGGAGCCAGACCACATTTGACTACTGGTTCTACCAGATACCAAGTATAAGGGCAAGGGCAGGATAGTTCACCTCTCTATGGCTCACTTCCTCATGTGTAAAATTAGGATAATAATGGTACCCATCTCTTAAAGTTGATGTGACAATTAAATAAACTAAAAGTATCTCCATTAAGGCACATCCTCTTAGATGAGGATAAAAGAACTCACACATCCTTCCATCTGCTCTTAAAAATCTCACTTCAGGGGCGCCTGGGTGGCGCAGTCGGTTAAGCGTCCGACTTCAGCCAGGTCACGATCTCGCGGTCCGTGAGTTCGAGCCCCGCGTCGGGCTCTGGGCTGATGGCTCAGAGCCTGGAGCCTGTTTCCGATTCTGTGTCTCCCTCTCTCTCTGCCCCTCCCCCGTTCATGCTCTGTTTCTCTCTGTCCCAAAAATAAATAAACGTTGAAAAAAAAAAAAATTAAAAAAAAAAAAAAAAATCTCACTTCAAAAATAATATCAAGTTCGATCCACAGCGGGAGCACACCCCAGAGAGCCCTGAGCAGCCCCACCACCGCCACCGGCCTAGTTAACCATAACATGCTGGGAAAAGGCACAGCTGCACAAGCAGGCAAATCCACGCAACCACTAGGCCCAGAAGTAGCAGCAGCCCCCGCCGCCCCACCCTCTGCTCTGAGGACTCCAAGCATGAGCAACCGCACAGGGAGCAAGGGCTCAGGCGACCTCACATCATCGGTGCCTGCGAAAAGGGACGGCAAGATAATCTGTTTTGGGAACAGTAAAATAGTTCACTGTAAGAAACAGATATGATTTCATCCACAGGAATGACACCGAAGAAAATGTATTTGTACACGAGACTGCCATAAAAAAATAACCCCTGGAAGTACCTGCTCAGTACTTCGCAGTAGGAGATGGAGAGGCTGTGGAGTTGATGTTGTTGAAGGAGAAAAGGGTGTGGTAGCAGCAAAGGTCACAGGCCCTAGGGGAGCTCCAGTGCAATGCAGTAAATACGCAGCGGACCCTAACAATTATGGACGCTTTCCTTCGCAGAAGTCCTCCCCACAATTACCCACAGAATTACCAAACTACTGTGAGTGCGGAAAGGACTCGGAGAGTGCTCTCAAAGGTCTGGCCCCACTGCGCTGGCCATCCCGCAGGCAATGTTTCTACATGTGGAGACCCTCTGAGCGTCAACAAGTCTTCCAACCCTCCGGTGCAGAGAGAAGGGGTTGAGGGTGCTGACAAGCAGGGTACAGGAGAACGAAGTAGACCAGTGAGACAGAAACAAATCACATCAAAGAGACTTCCAGATACAACTACTACAACTCAACTTAGCTTCTTCCCCAATTTCTTAAACTCATGTCCTATTGCTTGTAGACATCTACACATACTGCTTCACAATAAACATGGCTAAAACATAACTGATGATCTTCTCCCTAACCCTGCTATGATTGCTACTCCAGTTAGTAATCCTCCCACATGGCATCTTCAACTCTCCTCTTCCTATGTACAATGTCGAATTTATTAAATGCTGCTGACTCTACCTCCTAAAATTTCTTAAATTTGTCCCTCTTCCTCTTTACTACCATCACTAAACTAGCTGAGAACTCCTTCATTACACACACACAAGTATCAGTATACTTGATCCACTGGATTAAATGTCCATAAAATACAGAAGTCTACACACATGGCTGTCAGCATTGCTCACTTTGTAGGAGAGCACAGGAGAAACTGGCCATGGAGAGAAAGAGGCAGAACACAGAACAAAGTTTAAAAAGATAAGGAAAAACAAGAATCATACATGTAAGTTTATACATGTATATACAATAACATGTATGTGTTTATATAAAATTATGTATGTGATTCTATGTATAAAGACATTTTTCTAACCTAAAGCAAATTTGTTCTAAGTTGAGGGTATTTATATATCCCATTTTCTCTGTTCTTTACTATAAATCTTTTTTTAAGCACTAAAAGAAGAAAAAAACTTATTTCATTAAACTCAATTCCCCTTTTTTAAACTAGGAGCAAGTAACTAAGAGCAACATCTTGTGTATCCTATCACACCTCCATTTATTAATCATATTAAGAGAACTTATCAAAGACTACTCCAGTCAACTATGCAACATATCCAATAGTCACTGTGAAAGAATGGTTCTTTGCATAATTCCACCCAAATCAAATCAATTTGAGGGAAAAAAACTACATAGCATACCCCTTCTGATAACTTCAAACTTTATGTAAAAAGGCTTGATGAGGTTCTCAAGTACATTTAACTTCACTTGACCCATATGAACAGAGAATTCTTGCCCTACATAAACTTAGAATTTGTATTTTGTAGAACACTTTTTGGGAAAGTACATGCTATCAAATAATAACTGTAGTAAATTAAATGTAGCCAATTATTTACTTGACTCACACGAGACATAATAAACCCTAATAATGGAGACTTTCACCAGCAGCATTCTATCTCTATGACCCCATAGCACCATCTTGCCTAATTTGGGAGTAAGGGTGGGGGGTTCTTTGCCTATTGCACTCAATTGGTTCAAAATGGTTAAAAACAAAACCATAATAATCCTTAATACAATAACCCAAGTCATTTATAA